>NC_053399.1:99874512-100474512 GCF_905171765.1 Bufo bufo
ACATTCAGGACATTTCTGCATAAATTTGGCTGAAGATGAGACTTCCTGTGGAGACGCGGCTGGTGACAAGTGACCAATCAGCAGTATGATATAGGACTGGGTGGGGTGTTTAGAGCTCCGGTAGCCTAGCAACCCTTGTCCCCCTGTGCAGGTGACCCCCACAGCAGTACAGGAGAAGGTCTCTGGTGTCTGCAGACTGTGCACAGGGACAGACATACAGCCATGGCGTTCTCCCTCCTCCCCCGCTGAGCACAGGCCGGCCTGGCTGTGAGGAATATATATCATCATCCATAGGAGGACACTGGGGCGGTTATCCCATGCCTAGTGCACTTCTGCTGAAAACTATGGATAAGGAATCACAGCGCCACCTGGTGACAGACAGGAGAATCTGCACCAACCTCCGCAGAAAATTATACAACCTGCACCAGAGCACGGCACATCCCAGAAACCTGTACCCCCGGCGTCGGCACCCCGTACCCCCCAGCGTCGGCGGCGTCACCCCGTACCCCCCAGCGTCGGCGGCGTCACCCCGTACCCCCCAGCGTCGGCGGCGTCACCCCGTACCCCCCAGCGTCGGCGGCGTCACCCCGTACCCCCCAGCGTCGGCGGCGTCACCCCGTACCCCCCAGCGTCGGCGGCGTCACCCCGTACCCCCCAGCGTCGGCGGCGTCACCCCGTATCCCCCAGCGTCGGCGGCGTTACCCCGTACCCCCCAGCGTCGGCGGTATCACCCCGTACCCCCCAGCGTCGGCGGCGTCACCCCGTACCCCCAGCGTCAGTCACAAGGATTTTCACACAAGCAGTGGATAGTTACAGATAAATCCCATTTATTTCTTGCCTCAGTCATTGATTAGTAATCCTGTATAGAGATGAGGCTGCACTACTGAGAGGCTGTCCACCTCCGACGTGTGAACGACGCAGCGCTGCGTTGTAAACAGTGCGAGTGGATTTTCGTTTCCATCCACGTGCGGCCGTGTGACATCAGCCGGGTGCAGATACTGACCCACAGTGGACAGGGGGGGGTCTCAGTAGTGCAGCCTACCCCTTCCGGCCCGTGACCTCAGAAGATCTGGTCCCAGCACAGAAGGGATTTAATCACATTCTTCCCCTTGGGTTCGGCCCCCGCCCCCGCGAGGAGCGACCACCTATATACATGATATAACACGGGACGCGCGTTCAGCTGGAGAAGAATCGCTGCAGGATGCGGCTCAGGATCGTCTGGGAGTCAGACAGATCTGGAAGGGATCTGTGTGGGATCAGGGAGGAATCCTTCGCGTCTATAGGAGAGAGCAAGAAGAGTGTAAAGTATAGTGGACAGAGGGTGCAGAGCTCTGCCCGTGATGTCTGTGCAGAGAGGTGGACTTACCGCTGAGCGCCCCTCCGTAAGGATCGGACGCCCCGCTGCTGGTCACCGTGACGGTGGTAGTCGTATTACCCTCGCTGTCCTGTGCGGTTCTCCGCTCCTCCACCGTCTACAGGGTAAAAGCAGAGTGAAAATGGCGCCTAATAATGGCGGCTGCACAGTCAAAAAATCTCAAAACGGTAAACTCACCCCATCGGGTCTCATCACCCTGGAGACGGAGACGCTCCGGAAGTACGAGGAGGATGATGGTGGTGATGGTTCCTTTGATCTCAGGATAGAATCCAAACCGCGAGAAGAGACCTCAGAGTCCAGGACTGGACGGACAGAACAGACGGTGAGCGAGACCCCAAGGTGACATCACCTCCCCCCGGCCCGGACACCACGGGGGGCACTTACTTTTGTCTTGCTTGGTGTCCTCAGGAGGGACGGTGCCGCCATCATCTCCCTGCCGTCAGGAAACAGACACATGGTGAGGACACCACACACAGCGCCACCTAGTGCTCGCCCCCACACACCGCACACCACCCACCCATCTAGGCAGCCATCCTGGCTGGTGGGGTCCTTCCCTGGTGCTGGGCCCCTGGTCTCTGGGCAGGTGGGAATCTGGATATTTCAGCATGAAGTCTCGTAAGGAGCCCCCAGATCTTCCTGGACCGCCAGCGGGGGGCTCAACCCCTGGAAGACCTAAAGACGGAAAACAAGCTTCTTACACTCTTGTCGCATCCAGAGCTGCATTCAACCCTGCTAATATACCTTCTTATACTCCAGTCACATCCAGAGCTGCATTCAACCCTGCTGATAAATACTACAGTCACATCCAGAGCTGCATTCAACCCTGCTGATATACACCAGTCACATCTAGAGCTGCATTCAGTCCTGCTGATATACCTTCTTCTACTCCAGTCACATGCAGAGCTGCATTCAACCCTGTTGATATACACTCTTATACCCCAGTCACATCCAGAGCTGCATTCAATCCTGCTGATAAATACTAGTCACATGCAGAGCTGCATTCAACCCTGTTGATATACACTCATACTCCAGTCACATCCAGAGCTGCATTCAATCCTGCTGAGATACAAGCCAATACCCCAGTCACATCCACCATGTTAACGGCGCAGCTGAGATCCTCCCGTAGACGACAGCAAAGACTGGGCTGTCAGTGGATAGGAAAACCGCAGAAGTGTAAACGAAGCTTTGGTTGCAACTGGAGTGTAATACACAATGTAACTGTAAAAGCAGCTCTGGCTGTGACAGGAGTATAAGAAGGCACGGGGCGCCTCAGGATTGGCACTACAAGTTCCAGCAATCATAACTAGGACCCCCCATACACCAGTGACTTACGGGGGGCATCTGGAATCATTGCCCCAAAATCTGCGAACATTTCATTGAAATCACGGAAAAAGTCTTCAAATCCAAAAGGGTCGCGAAACGGGGCCTGACCGCGCCAAGATGGCGACTCCCGACAGAAGAAACCATCACCCTCATCATCTTCTTCATCCTCATCGTCCTGTGTCATCCCCCCGAAGAACGGATCCCTGCAACCAGACCAAGGCTTAAAGGGGAACTCTGCCCGATGACAACCAGACTGTGTGCGGTCTCTGAGAGGTAGTCACAACCCCGCCCCCTGGTGATACTCCAGTCACATCCAAAGCTGCAGACACAATTCCCAGTCCTAGTGTAGCTCTGGAGGTGACTGGAGCAGGGGCTCCTCGGTGACGTGCCTGCTCCACCTCAGGGGGGCGGTATACTATAATAACACTGCCTCCCCCCACCCCCGGTCTTCTCACCTCATCCCCGGAGGGTGGAAGAACCTCCTGAACAGATCGAACATACTCATGTCCGACACTGTGACACGCACAACGCTCACTGCTGCACTTCCGCCATCCACACGGACGATATAATTAAACGTTCACCTCACACTTCCGCCAGTCTCTGTCGTCACTTCCGCCAAACGCACGAGCGCGCACGTGTTTCGCCACTTCCGCCAACCACGCAGACGATAAATAAACGTTCACATCACTTTTCCACCAAACGCGCGCACGGCGCCTACGTGATCCGTCACTTCCGCCAACCACGAGGACAATTAAACGTAGTTTCGCCGAACGTGACCGCGTCGCCTACGTGTTACGTCACTTCCGCCAACTATAAGCAGGTGACACCTACGACGGCCGGGAAGGACCATTTTCTGTCACTAGTCGCTTTTTCCACCACTCACAGACTCCTGGGCAGATCTTATGGCGGCGGCTGCTGCAGAGAAATAACCTCCAAGGTCATATGTGATCATTCTTTGGAACCACTGAAGCGCCAGATAACTATGGGACTACAACTCCCAGCATGTAATACCATGTAAGCAGTGGGAACTTGGCGGCCTAGGAAGTAGAGGTCACAGATTGGGAGGGGGGCGGTGCGCCCGGAATAAAGGAGCGGAGGCGCAGACGTGCAGCTGTGTTTTCCTTTTATATATACAAGACACATTTATCCATTAAATTTCCAACACAGTACAAAAAACACATCAACTAATGATTCATACGATGCAGAATTGATAGCGATCCTTCCGGGGGGGCAGGGACCCTGCTTCCCCTCACTCACCTCTGCACGGAGAGGTTAAAAAAAACGGGGGGGGACAAGAAAAATAATAACTCCGGCCCCTCCCCATAAAAGAGCAAACGCTTTATAATCCGACTGCAGAAAAGTGGAAGGAAAATACAAATTCTATGTTACATACAAGGAGGGGGAGGGGAGAGGCCGGGCAGAGGCTCAGCGGAGGGCGCCGGAGGTCTCCTGTGCTGATCCTGTGGTTCGGTTGGAGGGAGGGGGGCGGCCGCTCAGTTCGACCCCCAGCTGTAACTGCTGTACGCAGACTTGCTGGCCTGGGACTTCTGGGGCATGGAGGCGCCTTGGTTTCTGGGTCCAGAGCCGGTCTGTGGAGAGAAGAGAGAAGACCTGAGTCCAATCACAGACCCCCAAACTGAGGACAGAGCGACCCGTCTCCTGGGGACCAGGGGGTGCAAGCAGCAGAGGGTCCGGAACTACGGGAACGGCTGCACCGGCAGAATAGTGAGTGCAGCTCTGGAGTATAACACAGGCTAAGTAATGTATGTACACGGTGACTGCACCGGCAGAATAGTGAGTGCAGCTCTGGAGTATAACACAGGCTAAGTAATGTATGTACACGGTGACTGCACCGGCAGAATAGTGAGCGCAGCTCTGGAGTATAATACAGGCTAAGTAATGTATGTACACGGTGACTGCACCGGTAGAATAGTGAGCGCAGCTCTGGAGTATAATACAGGCTAAGTAATGTATGTACACGGTGACTGCACCGGCAGAATAGTGAGCGCAGCTCTGGAGTATAATACAGGATGTAACTCAGGATCAGTACAGGATAAGTCATGTATGTACACAGTGACTGCACCAGCAGAATAGTGAGTGCAGCTCTGGAGTATAATACAGGATAAGTAATGTATGTACACAGTGACTGCACCAGCAGAATAGTGAGCGCAGCCCTGGAGTATAATACAGGATAAGTAATGTATGTACACGGTGACTGCACCGGCAGAATAGTGAGTGCAGCTCTGGAGTATAACACAGGCTAAGTAATGTATGTACACGGTGACTGCACCGGCAGAATAGTGAGCGCAGCTCTGGAGTATAATACAGGCTAAGTAATGTATGTACACGGTGACTGCACCGGCAGAATAGTGAGCGCAGCCCTGGAGTATAATACAGGATAAGTAATGTATGTACACGGTGACTGCACCGGCAGAATAGTGAGCGCAGCTCTGGAGTATAATACAGGCTAAGTAATGTATGTACACGGTGACTGCACCGGCAGAATAGTGAGTGCAGCTCTGGAGTATAATACAGGATGTAACTCAGGATCATACAGGATAAGTAATGTATGTACACAGTGACTGCACCAGCAGAATAGTGAGTGCAGCTCTGGAGTATAATACAGGCTAAGTAATGTATGTACACGGTGACTGCACCGGCAGAATAGTGAGTGCAGCTCTGGAGTATAATACAGGATGTAACTCAGGATAAGTAATGTATGTACACAGTGACTGCACCAGCAGAATAGTGAGTGCAGCTCTGGGGTATAATACAGGATGTAACTCAGGATCAGTACAGGATAAGTAATGTATGTACACAGTGACTGCACCAGCAGAATAGTGAGTGCAGCTCTAGAGTATAATACAGGATGTAACTCAGGATCAGTACAGGATAAGTAATGTATGTACACAGTGACTGCACCAGCAGAATAGGGAGTGCAGCTCTGGAGTATAATACAGGATCAGTCATGTAAGGTCAGGCTCTACAGCTTTATGTGCATGTCTGAGATTTGCTGTTCTGCTTGCACCCCTTAGCACCGATTACACAAGAAATACACTGTACCAGACAGCCACGCTGTGACAACTTAGGATGGGGGAGGGGTAAGCTCCTGAACACAGATAAACTTGGAGGCCTCATGAACCGCGATGAAACCTTCACCAGCCTGTGGCACAGTACTGATAATGGAGGGTGCACAGTGGAGGGATTGTCTTTAGCGGAGGTGCACCTCACATGCTCCCACCACAGTGATGGAAGCAGAGCCTGTCTCCCCCCCTTCACCCATGTGCAGGGATACGGAATCCAGTCACATTTACCTGTTCATCGTGCAGCAGCTGGTAACAGAAAATCTGCAAATAGGACAGCGGGTGCATAGTGGCCGGATATGCAAAATAAAGGGACAGACTTTTAGAGCAAGGGAAGACAGGGGTTAAATGGAAATAACCCCACAATGGTAAAGGGGGTAGTGCGAAAAAAATGTCCTGCTGACTGCAGAGCTATAAAATATCCGGTGTGATCAGCTTAAAGGGGTTATCCCATCTTAGACAATGGGGGCATATCGCTAGGCTGTTATCCCATCTTAGACAATGGGGGCAGTTTGCTAGGATATGCCCCCATTGTCTGATAGGTGCGGGTCCCACCTCTGGGACCTGCACCTACAAGGAGAACGAAGCCGGGAAGAGTTGTGCCTGGAGGACCCCGGGTTTCCCAGGGTCCATCCACCACCAGGCGCAGCTCCTCGCCTCTCCCATTCAAGTAAACGGGAGCGCACAGCGCATGTGCGGCCACCGCTCCTATTCATTTCTATGGGGCCGACGGAAATAGCCGAGCCAGCGCTCAGCTATTTTCGGCGGCTCCATAGAAATGAATGGAAGGCGGCTGCGCATGCGCTGTGCGCCCTCCTCCATTTTCTCCGCTCCGTTCTCCTTGTAGGTGCGGGTCCCAGAGGTGGGAACCGCACCTATCAGACAATGGGGGCATATCCTAGCAATATGCCCCCATTGTCTAAGATGGGATAACATCCTAGCGATATGCCCCCATTGTCTAAGATGGGATAACCCCTTTAAGTCACCCCCTCACCCGTAATGTGTATACAGTGATATCACCGCTCTATGTCCTGGTGATCTGGGTGTAGTACTGATCACTATACTATAGTCACCTCTCACCAGTGATGTATATACAGTGATATCACCGCTCTATGTCCTGGTGATCTGGGTGTAGTACTGATCACTATACTCTAGTCACCTCTCACCAGTGATGTATATACAGTGATATCACCGCTCTATGTCCTGGTGATCCGGTGTGTAGTACTGATCACTATACTCTAGTCACCTCTCACCAGTGATGTATATACAGTGATATCACCGCTCTATGTCCTGGTGATCTGGGTGTAGTACTGATTACTATACTCTAGTCACCTCTCACCAGTGATGTATATACAGTGATATCACCGCTCTATATCCTGGTGATCTGGGTGTAGTACTGATCACTATACTCTAGTGACCTCTCACCAGTGATGTATATACAGTGATATCACCGCTCTATGTCCTGGTGATCTGGGTGTAGTACTGATCACTATACTCTAGTGACCTCTCACCAGTGATGTGTATACAGTGATATCACCGCTCTATGTCCTGGTGATCTGGGTGTAGTACTGATCACTATACTCTAGTCACCTCTCACCAGTGATGTGTATACAGTGATATCACCGCTCTATGTCCTGGTGATCTGGGTGTAGTACTGATCACTATACTCTAGTGACCTCTCACCAGTGATGTATATACAGTGATATCACCGCTCTATGTCCTGGTGATCTGGGTGTAGTACTGATCACTATACTCTAGTCACCTCTCACCAGTGATGTATATACAGTGATATCACCGCTCTATGTCCTGGTGATCTGGGTGTAGTACTGATTACTATACTCTAGTCACCTCACACCAGTGATGTATATACAGTGATATCACCGCTCTATATCCTGGTGATCTGGGTGTAGTACTGATCACTATACTCTAGTGACCTCTCACCAGTGATGTGTATACAGTGATATCACCGCTCTATGTCCTGGTGATCTGGGTGTAGTACTGATCACTATACTCTAGTCACCTCTCACCAGTGATGTATATACAGTGATATCACCGCTCTATGTCCTGGTGATCCTGGTGTGTAGTACTGATCACTATACTCTAGTCACCTCTTACCAGTGATGTATATACAGTGATATCACCGCTCTATGTCCTGGTGATCTGGGTGTAGTACTGATCACTATACTCTAGTCCCCTCTCACCAGTGATGTATATACAGTGATATCACTGCTCTATGTCCTGGTGATCCAGGTGTAGTACTGATCACTATACTCTAGTGACCTCTCACCAGTGATGTATATACAGTGATATCACCGCTCTATATCCTGGTGATCTGGGTGTAGTACTGATCACTATACTCTAGTCACCTCTCACCAGTGATGTATATACAGTGATATCACCGCTCTATATCCTGGTGATCCGGGTGTAGTACTGATCACTATACTCTAGTGACCTCTCACCAGTGATGTATATACAGTGATATCACCGCTCTGTGTCCTGGTGATCCGGCTGTAGTACTGATCACTATACTATAGTCACCTCTCACCAGTGATGTGTATACAGTGATATCACCGGTCTATGTCCTGGTGATCTGGGTGTAGTACTGATCACTATACTCTAGTCCCCTCTCACCAGTGATGTGTATACAGTGATATCACCGCTCTATATTCTGGTGATCTGGGTGTAG
Organism: Bufo bufo; assembly: GCF_905171765.1. NCBI lineage: Eukaryota > Metazoa > Chordata > Amphibia > Anura > Bufonidae > Bufo > Bufo bufo. The sequence goes on from NC_053399.1 coordinate 99,882,980, forward strand.
TACTGATCACTATACTCTAGTCCCCTCTCACCAGTGATGTATATACAGTGATATCACTGCTCTATGTCCTGGTGATCCAGGTGTAGTACTGATCACTATACTCTAGTGACCTCTCACCAGTGATGTATATACAGTGATATCACCGGTCTATGTCCTGGGTGTAGTACTGATCACTATACTCTAGTCCCCTCTCACCAGTGATGTATATACAGTGATATCACCGCTCTATATCCTGGTGATCTGGGTGTAGTACTGATCACTATACTCTAGTCACCTCTCACCAGTGATGTATATACAGTGATATCACCGCTCTATGTCCTGGTGATCTGGTGTGTAGTACTGATCACTATACTCTAGTCACCTCTCACTAGTGATGTATATACAGTGATATCACCGCTCTATATTCTGGTGATCCGGGTGTAGTACTGATCACTATACTCTAGTGACCTCTCACCAGTGATGTGTATACAGTAATATCACCGCTCTATATCCTGGTGATCTGGGTGTAGTACTGATCACTATACTCTAGTCCCCTCTCACCAGTGATGTGTATACAGTGATATCACCGCTCTATATTCTGGTGATCTGGGTGTAGTACTGATCACTATACTCTAGTCCCCTCTCACCAGTGATGTATATACAGTGATATCACTGCTCTATGTCCTGGTGATCCAGGTGTAGTACTGATCACTATACTCTAGTGACCTCTCACCAGTGATGTATATACAGTGATATCACCGCTCTATATCCTGGTGATCTGGGTGTAGTACTGATCACTATACTCTAGTCACCTCTCACCAGTGATGTATATACAGTGATATCACCGCTCTATATCCTGGTGATCCGGGTGTAGTACTGATCACTATACTCTAGTGACCTCTCACCAGTGATGTATATACAGTGATATCACCGCTCTGTGTCCTGGTGATCCGGCTGTAGTACTGATCACTATACTATAGTCACCTCTCACCAGTGATGTGTATACAGTGATATCACCGGTCTATGTCCTGGTGATCTGGGTGTAGTACTGATCACTATACTCTAGTCCCCTCTCACCAGTGATGTGTATACAGTGATATCACCGCTCTATATTCTGGTGATCTGGGTGTAGTACTGATCACTATACTCTAGTCCCCTCTCACCAGTGATGTATATACAGTGATATCACTGCTCTATGTCCTGGTGATCCAGGTGTAGTACTGATCACTATACTCTAGTGACCTCTCACCAGTGATGTATATACAGTGATATCACCGGTCTATGTCCTGGGTGTAGTACTGATCACTATACTCTAGTCCCCTCTCACCAGTGATGTATATACAGTGATATCACCGCTCTATATCCTGGTGATCTGGGTGTAGTACTGATCACTATACTCTAGTCACCTCTCACCAGTGATGTATATACAGTGATATCACCGCTCTATGTCCTGGTGATCTGGTGTGTAGTACTGATCACTATACTCTAGTCACCTCTCACTAGTGATGTATATACAGTGATATCACCGCTCTATATTCTGGTGATCCGGGTGTAGTACTGATCACTATACTCTAGTGACCTCTCACCAGTGATGTGTATACAGTAATATCACCGCTCTATATCCTGGTGATCTGGGTGTAGTACTGATCACTATACTCTAGTGACCTCTCACCAGTGATGTGTATACACTGATATCACCGCTCTATGTCCTGGTGATCTGAATGTAGTACTGATCACTATACTCTAGTCACCTCTCACCAGTGATGTATATACAGTGATATCACTGCTCTATGTCCTGGGTGTAGTACTGATCACTATACTCTAGTGACCTCTCACCAGTGATGTATATACAGTGATATCACCGCTCTATATCCTGGTGATCCGGTGTGTAGTACTGATTACTATACTCTAGTATCCTCTCACCAGTGATGTATATACAGTAATATCACCGCTCTATGTCCTGGTGATCTGGGTGTAGTACTGATCACTATACTCTAGTCACCTCTCACCAGTGATGTGTATACAGTGATATCACCGCTCTATGTCCTGGTGATCTGGGTGTAGTACTGATCACTATACTCTAGTCACCTCTCACCAGTGATGTATATACAGTGATATCACCGCTCTATATCCTGGTGATCTGGATGTAGTACTGATCACTATACTCTAGTCACCTCTCACCAGTGATGTATATACAGTGATATCACCGCTCTGTGTCCTGGTTATCTGGGTGTAGTACTGATCACTATACTCTAGTCACCTCTCACCAGTGATGTATATACAGTGATATCACCGCTCTATGTCCTGGTGATCTGGGTGTAGTGCTGATCACTATAGTCTAGTCCCCTCTCACCAGTGATGTATATACAGTGATATCTCCGCTCTATGTCCTGGTTATCCGGTGTGTAGTACTGATCACTATACTCTAGTCCCCTCTCACCAGTGATGTATATACAGTGATATCACCGCTCTATATCCTGGTGATCTGGGTGTAGTACTGATCACTATACTCTAGTCACCTCTCACCAGTGATGTATATACAGTGATATCACCGCTCTATGTCCTGGTGATCCGGTGTGTAGTACTGATCACTATACTCTAGTCCCCTCTCACCAGTGATGTATATACAGTGATATCACCGCTCTATATCCTGGTGATCTGGGTGTAGTACTGATCACTATACTCTAGTCACCTCTCACCAGTGATGTATATACAGTGATATCACCGGTCTATATCCTGGTGATCTGTGTGTAGTACTAATCACTATACTCTAGTGACCTCTCACCAGTGATGTGTATACAGTGATATCACCGCTCTATGTCCTGGTGATCTGGGTGTAGTACTGATCACTACTATAGTCACCTCTCACCAGTGATGTGTATACAGTAATATCACCGCTCTATGTCCTGGTGATCTGGGTGTAGTACTGATCACTATACTCTATTCACCTCTCACCAGTGATGTATATACAGTGATATCACCGCTCTGTGTTTTGGTGATCTGGATGTAGTACTGATCACTATACTCTAGTCACCTCTCACCAGTGATGTATATACAGTGATATCACCGCTCTATGTCCTGGTGATCTGGGTGTAGTACTGATCACTATACTCTAGTCACCTCTCACCAGTGATGTATATACAGTGATATCACCGCTCTGTGTTTTGGTGATCTGGATGTAGTACTGATCACTATACTCTAGTCCCCTCTCACCAGTGATGTATATACAGTGATATCACCGCTCTATGTCCTGGTGATCTGGGTGTAGTACTGATCACTATACTCTAGTCACCGCTCACCAGTGATGTATATACAGTGATATCACCTCTCTATGTCCTGGGTGTAGTACTGATCACTATACTCTAGTCCCCTCTCACCAGTGATGTATATACAGTGATATCACCGCTCTATATCCTGGTGATCTGGGTGTAGTACTGATCACTATACTCTAGTCCCCTCTCACCAGTGATGTATATACAGTGATATCACCGCTCTATGTCATGGTGATCTGGGTGTAGTACTGATCACTATAGTCCCCTATAACCAGTCACGTACACACAGTGATATCACTGCTCTATGTCCTGGTGATCTGGGGTTTAGTACTGATCACTATATTCTATACCGTGATATCACCGCTCTATGTCCTGGTGTTCTGGGTGTAGCACTGATCACTAGTGATCTCTCACCAGTGATGTGCATGCACCGTGCGGGGTCAGGGTTACAATGAATTGCTCGGCAGGGGAGGGGTCTGTTGTGCACTGGTTACCTGAGCGTCCTGCTGGAGGTGATGGTGCAGGATCTGGGAGTGCGGCTGCTGATGTGGAGCCAGGATGTGCATGAATGGAGCTGGCGGGTACGCAGCTGCTGCGGCGGGGTTCATGGGGCCACCACTGCCCAGCGCTGAGGGCAAGCTAAAGGATGTGGCTGGGGTCCCGGTATGGAAAGCCTGCTTCTCGAATGATTGCTGCAAGGAGAAGACGGAAGCAGTGAGCATGCAAGCCCTGCTGTAAAACGCCCTTCCCCCCAGATGTACGTTGGGAGCTCTGCCCTCTAGTGGTGGACACTTGTATGACATCTCGTCACCTACCTGCGTCTTAGAATACACGGAGCCCGAGATATCTGGAACGCCGGTGTTACTGGAGGTTACCGACACCCCTGTGGAAACAGAACAGGCACACGGCGACATGAGCGCAGGAGGCGGCGAAATAATCCATCATTAACCCTTTCTACAGCCAGTGGCCTAAGAGGATGAGGTTTCCTCCATTATAGCAATGCCATGAGCCCGAGGGCGAGTATGGAGGAGGCCGAAGCACGGGTCTAAGACTAAGGGGCGTGCGATGGATTATATCGGAAGAATGGACCAATGGGAGCACAAGGCAAAGCATGAGCGAGGCAAGCAATGGAGCAGCACATGAAATGAAGCGGAGAGAGCACTTACCAGCGCCTGGTCCATTGGTGCAAGCAGCAGCAGGTTTGCTTTGAGCAGCAGAAGCCCCACTAAATGCACCCTTACAGAAATCCCCCACGCTGGAAACCTGGCCCAAGTCCTCAAAGCCTGTGAACAGACACAGCCCTCAGCATCGGACCCAAGCATAAACCACCACAAGACATAACGGGGGCACCCTGACCGCCTGAGGACAATGCTCAGAGTCAGGGGGGCCCCTCCGACATTGCCTACTGCATCACACGTTATCAGGGTCTGGTGTCCGCACTCGGGTCTCCCCGTCGTCTAGCCACAGATGGCACCTGCTGCTGCTCGGACCACCAGCGGGGGCAGACGCTGTGCTGCAGGGGAAAGTCAGGACAGAGGCACGAGAGAGCAGGAAGGGGGGGTAACCGGGGACTCTAGGAGCATATCCCTGCCGATGTGATTGCCCAATTAGGTCAGTCATCAGCATTTCCTTACCGGTGTTGTAGGCGTGCGAGCCGTAGCTAGCAGCTTGCTGGAAAGCGGCGGCGGACGCGTTGACCCCGACGTTGACTCCGTGTTGTTTTGATGTTGTTGGCGCCACCTGGAGGGGAGACAAGAGGGGCACAGGGCCTGTAACGGACACGCACTGATAGGCTGCAAAAAAAATGGCGACACCTAGTGACAGATCAGACACGCTGCAGGCAGAAAAATCTATTTATCGCTCCACGCGTTTCACCCCTTGGCAGATTGGACCCCTTGGTTTCTTATCATATGATGCAGAGTAGAGTGGGTGATGCTGAATTTGCTGCCCGCGATTTCCCTCATGCCCATAGTCTAGTGCACAAAAGATGACCCTGAAGGGGGCTAGCATGGTGGGGTCCTCTGCGGATGACATGACGCCACCCACACCAGCGGCGGACACACAGGAGGCAGGCGGAGTATGCGGGGACGTACCTGAAGCGGCTCTCCAGCGGTTACAGGTAAGTCACCACAAGACATCCAGGGAGGGTTCAGACTCTAATCCGCCATGTCTACTAGAAAGTGTGATCGCTGTGTCCACGCTGCACCCGCACCCCAAAAACGGAGAGGAGGAGACACAGCATGCACACCAGCAATGAGGGACGGCCGGGAAAGAGCAGATGGGGCAGAGTTCATTGAAAATATTTTTATTAGGATTGAGATTTGTACAAACCAGAAAAAAAAATAAGAGAAATTTAGCAAAACATTACAAAAACAGCGATTGTCAAAAGCGGAGACGAGGAGGGCGACGCTGCTTCAGCTGTTACATGGGGGTCCTGGCACGGCGGCAGCGGAGGCCTACAGGAAATCATGTCCCTTACCACACAGCCTGGAAGAACAGATCATATAGGGGAGCGGGGTTGTTGTACCCTCCCCCACATAGCCTGGAAGAACAGATCATATAGGGGAGCGGGGTTGCCGTACCCTCCCCCACATAGCCTGGAAGAACAGATCATATAGGGGAGCGGGGGTTGTCGTACCCTCCCCCACATAGCCTGGAAGAACAGATCATATAGGGGAGCGGGGTTGCCGTACCCTCCCCCACATAGCCTGGAAGAACAGATCATATAGGGGAGCGGGGTTGTCGTACCCTCCCCCACATAGCCTGGAAGAACAGATCATATAGGGGAGCGGGGTTGCCGTACCCTCCCCCACACACAGCTCCCGGTATCCCCGATCATTGCTATGCTAAGAACTGGGGTTCACATCCAACAGATGTCCACTTATCAGCCCCCAGTTCGCTGCTTCAAAGGAGGGTCTCCGCGCTCCCATCCCCAAAATATAAAACGCCGGGTAAATATTAAACCTTGAGTTGTCCATGTCCATTCTTCTTAGCCGTTACCACTACAGCTCCCATCATCCAACTTTTACGGCAAATGTGTCTAGTTATCAAATAAAGAATAAGAATGGGGATTCGCCATTCTGGACGTTTTTCGATGTCATGGGTGAAGGTTAGAGCCGTTCTTTAAGGCTGTGTTTTAAGATCCCGATTTCCAATGTGTCTGGACCCCCGGAAAAGAAGGAAAAAGACCAACAAATGAAGATGAGTCCTCAGTTACTGCAAAATAAAGTGACTTAAGTGTTGAGGTCCAGCACCCCAAAGTATATCGCCAGGGCCTGAGCTTTGGGAAGTCAGTAATTCCGTCCATTCAGAATTCGAGGCTGCAAACCCACGTGACTTCTGACAGTTCACAACCCCCATGACAGAGGGGCTTCTTGTCCGAAAGAGAGGGGGGAGGTGGGGGTAGACAGGAGACAACTACAGGGCTGCTTGTGGGTCATGTGTTAAGGTGCAATTTTCAGAGCTTCCCACCTCCCCCTCCCCAAAACCGTTCGTGGGCGTCACTGTTTTTACTAACGGAAATGCGCACTCACTGGGAATACGGCGGGTCCATACTGGAACGTGCTGGGCAGACCCGGTACCCCGGTGTAGTAGGGAAGACTTGTGTAGCTGTATCCGGGCGGCAGGGCAGGGTTAAGGAATGTTTGCTGTGTGGTATGATGACCCTGCGTCTGGCTCTGCTGCGGCTGCGCCAAGGTGGTTGCTGGGGCTGGGGAAGAAGCATCGCCGCGACCAAACTTGGAGAGGTCACCTGAAGGGAAGGAAAGAGAAGAGACCCCAATAATCCAGGCTTCACACCACCGACACAGGCCCGAGTGCGCTCATACTGCAGAATAGGACCTACCAGTATAGGGGTTACTCGTCAGGCTGGCGTCTCGTCCGGTAAGTGGAGTGCTGGGTGTGGGAAACGGTATGCTATAATAATCCTACAATGGAGAGAGCACCACACAGTCAGGATAGGCACAGGTGACACAAGAGACCTGAAGTGTGTGAGGTCACGGACGCAGCACTCACCAGGGGGAACCTCGTCTGTAACATCTGCAGATCGTCATAGCCGTAGACCTGCGGCTGCAAAACAGAGAAGCAAATGACTGCAAGTGCCAGGCTGGCCGCGTGCGCCTAACTCTACGGAGAGGGGAATGCCGCCCACCCCGTCTGCTCATATGACCCAACCCTATGTATCATGCCACTGTATGACTATAGAGCAGCGAAATCCTCTCTACTTGCGATGGACGCGTTGCGCATGAATACGTGGAGCTCCCCAAACGATCATTAATGGCTTCCCTCCACCAACCACTTACGGGATAGGCATGTAACAGACCAGGTGCCATGATGTATGGGTTTGGAAGCAGCGGTGCAACACCCGGGGGCAGGTTTGGCGGTGCTTTACCTGCAGGAAGTACAGTAGGAAACATCTTAGCATTGCAAAGGTATAGAAACGGCCTTCAAACATAGGACGCCTCTGCAGGGAGCAGTACCTGACGTGGCAGCAATGGAGTTCCGTGTAGAAAGAGCGATGGTGGAGCTGGTACTGAGGCCCAGGCTGAGACTACTGACGTTGAGGGTGGAAGAGGCGGGCACAGCGACTGCATTGGGCATCGTAGAGAAGGTGGTGACCGAATGTAAGCTGGCGTCACTCTCCACACTGGTGTGCTGTGCAGGAAGAGAGGAGTTGTACTTCTATAATCCCTCTCTCCAGAGACGCAGAGCAATAACCCACATCATAAACCTATATAAATGGTGTCTAGAAGTGTGCGGACTCTGCAAGCCAACAGTCCGACCATGATTGATCAGGTGGCTGCGCATCCAATCACTTTAGCATGTTCTGTCCCCCTTGATGGCCATGTAAAGTAGCCAGAAGGGTCAACTGACATGCACGGTATCGGGAGGCATCACAACTCACCAGAGGCGTGGACGATGAGGTTCTCACTGCGGAGGATACAGGCGTCTGGTGCTGAGAGGGGAGAGTACTGCCGGAGAACAAGACACAGTCATTGTGATGCCGCCCCAGGGGGTCGCATGACACCTTGTGTAACGTTCACAATACCTGCTGAGCTGAGCAGAGGCGACCGGGTTCTGCAGCTCCTCTGCGTGGCTCAGGCTGCTCAGCTGAGAGGAGTGGGGTCCGGCGGTGGTCAGTAAGGAGGACGTGGACACGGAATCACCGAGGGGGACGATGCTGGGAGCAGACGAAGAATCTGCTTTAATTGCAGGGGCTGAGGGAACTACGAGAGAAACAACAAAAAGTTCATGTATACAAAACCCAACAATGCCCCCCATTGATCAATGTACAGATCTGTCACAGGCACCCGACAACACATGACGCCTTATCTGACTGGTCTGGTTACTGTAGGACACACTGTCCCCCCTTTATGGCTATACAGAGCCGCAAAGGGTCTACTGGTGTCCAGGCTTCGTATGGTCTGATCCATGATGGGACGCTTACCTTCTCCTGATACAGGAGTTTGCATGGTGGAAGTCTGTGTGGAGTTATAGCCATTCTACAGGAAGAAAGAAGAGACATGAGTCCTGGAAACAGGTTCACAAAACTAAAGGCAGCTGTGGAGTCCAAACACTGACCCATCAGCCGAGGCGCTGGACTGACAGGCGCTGTAGGACACCGTTATTTTTGCATGCACTGTCCCCCCTTAAAGGCGACATACACAGCCGGAAAGGGTCTACTGGCATGCTGCAAAGAAGGTCAGTTGCTGCAGCATAACGCACCTTGGTCTGGCTGACATCCTTCTGTGGGGAGGAGGAGATGGGGTAGCGCCGGGTCTGCGTGGACCTCTGTTCGTATAAGGGCCCCTGAGAGCTGCTCTGTGAGGTAAATGTTGTGGCCTGGACGCTGCTGCCTCCTTGATACGCAGACTCTGGGCTCTGACTGCCGACCGCGCTGCTGGGCGCTTCACTACAAGAGACCACAAGTTGTTAGATGCCAAACCTTCTGCTGGAGGAGGGGGTCAGTGCCGGGCAGGGAGAGGTGTGCGCTCATATGGAAGAGCCACAGACAGCAGCATTTAGTCAGTGGTGTCGTCTACAGGCGCTCTGCGCTGCTGTTGCACAAGCTGTCCCCCCTTTGCTGCCATAGTGAAGGCATACAAGGGTCTACTGTTGTGCGTCCGCTCCTATCGGCACATTATAGAACATCCTAAAGAAAGATGATGAAACGTGAGCAGTAGCGCACCTGGCCGGGCTGGTATACAGGCTGTTCTGGGAGTGGCTCACAGCGGTATTGGTTGTGGGAGACGATTCATATTCCGGAAGAACAGGCTCAGAACCAAACTGCAAGGCCCCGAACTGCAGATTCAGCCCAGATATATCGGCTGTTCCCGGCATCTCTACAGCCAGAGCGGGAATCTGAGCAGAAACATGGGAGAAAAGCAAATGTCAACCTGAGGAAAGCGTCAATGTGCGCCCACGTAGACGACTGCCAGTCTGAAGGGCACCCATACCTTGGATGTGAGGGACGTTTTCTTCTTTTGCACCTTCATCTTGTGGTGGGCCGGCTGTGGACTTCCTGACTGGTTTTCTGGCGACACCGGGGACATCTGGGGAGGGTGGTTGGTTTTGCCTGTCAGAGGGGAGGATGGGCACACTGGCACGGCAGAAGGGACGCTGGTCACAGGCGCCTTCTCTTGCAGGTACACGTCCATCATGGTGGAGGCTGGAGAAAAACTCTGGCGCTTGTTGAAGGGGTCCGACGTGCTCTTCAGGTCTGTGGACACAGATGCTTGGTAAATAAACGTGCCTCCTCGTCCCAGATGGCAGGACCATGTGCCTCAGTGCCTGAGCTTACCGAATTGCCCCAAGGAGGGGGTCTGTGCCGTGGAGCCCAGGTCCCAGGTCGTGCTACTGGAGGAGTCGGAATGCTGAGCAGCTAGATGGGCCAGGGCCTGCGCAGTCTTAAACTGCTCCAGGAACTGAGAGCCGCTGGTAGTGCCGCCCTTGGGTTCCCCATCACCAAAGCCCTTACTCAGCATGCTGACCTGAAAAACACGGACACTTGTCTGGTAAAAGGAACCGTCAGATGGTACAGTAAATGCATGTGATCAGCACGGCCATTGTAGTGACAACACACGTCCCACCAGCCGGGAGAGCGGACTGACAGAAGGTGCAGGCACGGTTCTTATTGCATGCGCTGTCCCCCCTTAATGGCGACACATCCAGCCAAAAAGGGTCTACGGGCATGCAGCAAAGCACGGCACAAGCGGCCATATATCACCAGCATCAGTAACCATGGAAACCGTCACCGCTCCAGTTTCCTTGGCTGCAGATCTGGGTAATAAAGGCAGAAGTAAGAAATATATACCGTCTATAGAAGGCAAAGAGAAGCTCAGCTCGACATTTAGTCAACTCCAATCACACTCAGAGCTGCTTGCTGCTGGTCTCCTGTTGGTTCAGCGCCTGCACAGTTCATTCAGGTGAGGTCTTCCACCCCGGCATGGGTAAAAAAACACTACACATACCAAGCAACACAGCAGCTTGTGGAGTATTTGCCAGCAGAGAGCCGCTTGTTTCCAAGAGGATATGTAAATGCAGCTCTGGATGTGACTGGAGTATTTGCAGAAAGCTGGATGTGAACCTGACAGGTGGACTTACCATGCTGTGGTGAGTGAAGGAGCTGCCCGGACTGGCCTGTGATAGGGAGCTCTGCTTGGAGTTACTGAACACGAGGGGCTGGGACAAGGAGGTGTTCTGCGCGGCGTCCAGACTGGAGGCCTCCGTCTCTAGGGATGAGGGGCTCTTCCCCAGCAAAACTGCAAGATCAATCCTGTAGGGAGCAAGAGCAGAGTAAAGCTTTGCCTTAGGCAGAGTTCACACGAACGTGTGCGGGCCACAATGCACGATCGCCGGCCGTAGGTCAGCCGCATCGGATCACGGACCGATTCACTTTAATGGGTCCGCGATCCGCCCGTTCCGCAAAAAGATAGGACATGTTCTATATTTTTGCGGAACGGAAGTACGGGACGCAACCCCACGGAAGCACTCCGTAGTGCTTCCGAGGGGTCCCGTTCCATGCGGCCGTTCCGCAATTCTGGATTTGCAGACCCATTGAAGTGAATGGGTCCGCATCCGTGATGCGGAATGCACACAGAACTGTGGCCGTGTATTGTGGATCTGCAATACGGCCACGGATCACACACGTTCGTGTGAACTAGGCCTTATAAGAAGGATCCCCCCGACCCCGTGTACTTACCTCTGGCCCGCAGTGATTGTCACACTCTCAGAGGTGAGCGGCACAGAGGAAACGCTGGAAGCTGTAAAGATCTTGGTTTCAGAAAGCTGGAAACACAAGGAACAATGTATTACTTATCCTACTGCTCGCCGTCAATGGACACAGCCAGCAGACACTGAACAAGCAGGGGATGAGACCTTGTACTCCAGATACCTACATCCTCATTCCAGTCCTCCGTCCCCCACTCTTCTGTGGCCGTCCTCCAAGCACCTGGTGAATAAGCACATAGAACAGGATTACAAGGCGCCCCATCCTACAGCAGGCAGGACCCCCCCCCCCCCCCGGATTTGCAGAATGTGATGTAGACCGCCACGTTGTGCTCCCGTGGCACAAACACAGTAGAAACATATTTTTACATAGCGTCTGGATTCTGGGAAGAGGACAGACCCATGAGACGCTGCACTAAGACAACAGCCATGATGGTCTCGGCTGCAGGGAAGAAACCTCCAAACGTGTAATTCTGCGATCGACATTGTGTCTTATGTTCCAGTCACATCCAGAGCTGCATTCACAATTCAGCAGGTTTTCTCCAAGGTGCAGAACCTCAGTGTGTCTGTACAGATTAACACCCTCACTTCTCTCGTCTGCCACCCCTGCTGGTTCAGGATCTACTATACCCCCCACCCGTCACAGGTGGAGGATCAGTGTCTGGACGGGATACAGTGCTGCATGGCTGCTCAGTGTGGAGAGCTGAAGGCAGCTTTGAATGTGACTGGAGAACAGACACGCCTGCATCCTGCAGAATCCAGGAAAATACCAAAAACCTGTTATATTGTTAGAAAACGCACGGGTCACCTCTGACTGGTAAAATCATGACCCACACACAGCAAGGAGCAGCGGACATGGCACATGAAGAGGGTTTGCGGAGGTGCGGACATGTGGAGGGCAGATCCCTCGGTGAACTAATATATGGGCCCAATGTAATAAGGGGCCATATTTCCTTCTGAGGTCGTCAGCTCAGTGACCTTTCAGATACAGCCGACCCTTTCCCCCATTCACCTAGAGAACTACAAGTCCCAGAATCACAGCAACCGTTACCCTCAGTGCTGGCAGGCTCCCGTATCATTACCCCCGGTACAGCCCCGTGCAGGGAGGGACAGGTTAGGAGAGAGATAAAACACACAACAATCAGCAATGAAGAGGTTAATCAGGGGCAGTGAGTGCACCTGGATGTGTCATACCAGGAGCAGTGGAAAATTTTCGGGGATAATCTGAGCCCTCACCCCCAATGTAATCAAGTCCTGAAACAAAAAAGGGAAAAAAACAAAAAAAACAAAAGAGACAAATCAGATTGAGTCAAAGTGCAGGTTGTCCCCCGAACCTGCTCATATGCCCCCCATCACACAATGATCGGACGGTAAACCCCTTGTGTCCCGGTCTCCCCTCCCCTATGTGTAGACATGGGAACAGAACCGCGGGGTACAGTGTTTCTGCAGAGGGACCTACTTGTGCCATCGTCCGGCTCAAAGCCGGAGGCGTTATTCCAAGTGCTGCTGTTCCCGTAGTTGTCTTCAGTGCTGGAGGGTTCGGCGTAGTCCGCAGGGTTAAAGGTTCTGGAGGAGAGAGTCCGTTACAGTCAGGGGACGGGTCAAGAACACATACGACATCTACATCACATATAGGCAGGATCCACGTACCCCATGCCCTGTGCGGAGAAGCGGCCGCCTCTTCTTCCTGCCCCGCCTAAAGGTAACCAGACAAAAGTCATTACAGCCGGGCTGAGTCGCCGTTAATCTGCAGCCCCATGGACCATGACGCCCACCTCTGCCTCGCCCACGCCCTCGGCGCCCTCGCTCTGTGCCTCTGCCAGAAGATCCGCCAGATTTTCCACCTTCCAAACCATTTTCCTGTGCCCGAACTGCAAGAGAAAGAGGAAAACCGCCGAGCTGGTGAGGAGAGCGGGACTTACGGCACGTATGGCGGTCAGACGGCTGATATCTGTCACTTACACTCTCTGCCGCGGCTCCCGCCTCGTCCCCTGCGGGGTGCCCCTGCGCGCCTGCGGCTGAAGTCTCGCTCTCTGTCTCTATTCTCTCGTGGCTCCTCGGTCTGTTCAGCCTGTCCTGTCTCCTTCTGTCCGGACACTCCTTTCTTCTTCCCCACCATCTCCCAGGAGTGCTACAGGGAGAATATAATTCCAGACGTCACTGACACACAGCACACCACTTACGTAATGCATTACAATCATAACAAAATGGCCTATCCAAAGGGCACTGATAGAAGGACGGAGCATGAATTATAAAAGCCTGTGACCCCCTTTAACAAGCAGGGACAGTAACCGTTAGGAGGCCGCTCGGGCACTGCTGATGTGACGCCTCGTTACGGCCATCTAGTCTCTATGCCAAGGTACCGCTAACAGTCTTGATATTAGGACACCGACTGGTGTCTGCTCATGTGAACCCAGCGTATAACCACTTATAAGCTGCAGTTAATATTGACTGCGGCATCTAACAAGAGTAAGGGGCTCCCTCCACCATAAGCTCACTGTGGACCCGTAGGATGCTGCTGCCTTGACACGGCAGCGGGGGGGTGACTGCTTACAGTGTCCGGGTTCCCCTCCAGCAGGACGTTGATGGCTCTGTTCAGGTCACCATTACAGTCGTGAAGGGCGATCACACACTCGTCCTGGTTCTTCCCTGTGATGTCAATCAGCTGGGGAGAGAGAGGGAGATGGGTGAGAACCGAGGGACGGCGGCTGATGGCGCCATTTCTCGACGCTCCCGTCCTCACCTGTTTCACCTCTTCTTCAAAGTCTGCATCATTCTGGTCTGAAATCATCTGTGCCAGCCGGATCTGTTCTGCAGTGGCCTGGACATGGAGGAAACAGAAAAGCGTTACTCCCTAAGTCACCCAGGAGAGGGCGCCGCGCTGCAATCACCCTGGGAACCGCCGTTACCTGAGGCCGCTGCTTGTGCTGTGTCTGATTCTGTGTCTGTTCCCAGTTGCCCCGGGTGCGGGATGTGGCCACCGAGGTCATCATTTACAGTATATACAAATAACAGTATTTACAAGTTACAGCTCTGCAAGGAGAGGACAGGAGAGGGTTAATGACCGCACCCCCGAGAGACCGACCGAATATAATCACAGCATCATCATCAGATTACAATCAGTCACAGGGCCCACCACCCCACCAATCTCAAAGAGAAGACCCCCAAACCTCCAGCACTGTCAATGTGTACAAACATTACTTATTCTGTATTATACTCCAGAGCTGCACTCACTATTCTGCTGGTGCAATCACTGAACATACATTACTTATCCTGTACTGATCCTGAGTTACATCTTGTATTATACTCCAGAGCTGCACTCACTATTCTGCTGGTGCAGTCACTGTGTACATACATTACTTATCCTGTACTGATTCTGAGTTACATCCTGTATTATACTCCAGAGCTGCACTCACTATTCTGCTGGTGGAGTCACTGTGTACATACATTACTTATCCTGTACTGATCCTGAGTCACATCCTGTAATATACTCCAGAGCTGCACTCACTATTCTGCTGGTGCAGTCACTCTGTACCTACATTACTTATCCCATACTGATCCTGAGTTACATCCTGTATTATACTCCAGAGCTGCACTCACTATTCTGCTGGTGCAGTCACTGTGTACATACATTACTTATCCTGTACTGATCCTGAGTTACATCCTGTATTATTCTCCAGAGCTGCACTCACTATTCTGCTGGTGCAGTCACTGTGTACATACATCACTTATCCTGTACTGATTCTGAGTTACATCCTGTATTATACTCCAGAGCTGCACTCACTATTCTGCTGGTGCAGTCACTGTGTACATACATTACTTATCCTGTACTGATCCTGAGTTACATCCTGTATTATACTCCAGAGCTGCACTCACTATTCTGCTGGTGCAGTCACTGTGTACATACATTACTTATCCTGTACTGATCCTGAGTTACATCCTGTATTATACTCCAGAGCTGCACTCACTATTCTGCTGGTGCAGTCACTGTGTACATATATTTCTTATCCCATACTGATCCTGAGTTACATCCTGTATTATACTCCAGAGCTGCACTCACTATTCTGCTGGTGCAGTCACTGTGTACATATATTTCTTATCCCATACTGATCCTGAGTTACATCCTGTATTATACTCCAGAGCTGCACTCACTATTCTGCTGGTGCAGTCACTGTGTACATACATTACTTATCCTGTACTGATCCTGAATTATACTCCAGAGCTGCACTCACTATTCTGCTGGTGCAGTCACTGTGTACATATATTACTTATCCCATACTGATCCTGAGTTACATCCTGTATTATACTCCAGAGCTGCACTCACTATTCTGCTGGTGCAGTCACTGTGTACATACATTACTTATCCTGTACTGACCCTGAGTTACATCCTGTATTATACTCCATAGCTGCACTCACTATTCTGCTGGTGCAGTCATTGTGTACACACATTACTTATCCTGTACTGATCCTGAGTTACATCCTGTATTATACTCCAGAGCTGCACTCACTATTCTGCTGGTGCAGTCACTGTGTACATACATTACTTATCCTGTACTGACCCTGAGTTACATCCTGTATTATACTCCAGAGCTGCACTCACTATTCTGCTGGTGCAGTCACTGTGTACACACATTACTTATCCTGTACTGATCCTGAATTATACTCCAGAGCTGCACTCACTATTCTGCTGGTGCAGTCACTGTGTACATATATTACTTATCCCATACTGATCCTGAGTTACATCCTGTATTATACTCCAGAGCTGCACTCACTATTCTGCCGGTGCAGTCACTGTGTACATACATTACTTATCCTGTACTGACCCTGAGTTACATCCTGTATTATACTCCAGAGCTGCACTCACTATTCTGCTGGTGCAGTCACTGTGTACACACATTACTTATCCTGTACTGATCCTGAGTTACATCCTGTATTATACTCCAGAGCTGCACTCACTATTCTGCTGGTGCAGTCACTGTGTACATACATTACTTATCCTGTACTGACCCTGAGTTACATCCTGTATTATACTCCAGAGCTGCACTCACTATTCTGCTGGTGCAGTCACTGTGTACACACATTACTTATCCTGTACTGATCCTGAATTATACTCCAGAGCTGCACTCACTATTCTGCTGGTGCAGTCACTGTGTACATATATTACTTATCCCATACTGATCCTGAGTTACATCCTGTATTATACTCCAGAGCTGCACTCACTATTCTGCCGGTGCAGTCACTGTGTACATATATTACTTATCCTGTACTGATCCTGAGTTACATCCTGTATTATACTCCAGAGCTGCACTCACTATTCTGCTGGTGCAGTCACTGTGTACATACATTAC
Organism: Bufo bufo; assembly: GCF_905171765.1. NCBI lineage: Eukaryota > Metazoa > Chordata > Amphibia > Anura > Bufonidae > Bufo > Bufo bufo. The sequence continues at coordinate 99,899,805 of NC_053399.1, forward strand.
TTATCCTGTACTGATCCTGAGTTACATCATGTATTATACTCCAGAGCTGCACTCACTATTCTGCTGGTGCAGTCACTGTGTACATACATTACTTATCCTGTACTGATCCTGAGTTACATCCTGTATTATACTCCAGAGCTGCACTCACTATTCTGCTGGCTTGTGGTTCTTTGTTGTGTATGTTTCTGCTGAGGTGACACAGGTCATGTGACACTGTGGCTCCCTATCATTACTGTGATCCCTGACAACCACGGGGCGTCTGACAACAGCTGCAGGAGCAGCACTGTGCGGAGTCTTGGGTGTCTGCTTTTTAAGGAGACGGCACAGGCCTGCTCTCTGCATTAAGTGAGGGGGGCTCCTTTAAACCGACATTTGCGCTTGCCCCCCTAAATAAGAGGGACAGGAGGGGGGTCATCGGGGCAGGCCCCCCGCTATCAGCCCGGGTGGAGACGCTCTCGGGGTCAGTACGATTACAGCGATACTAAATACCCGTTTTGTACCACAATAATCGCACGACTGTCACTTTTCCACCGATGTGACGTCACTGGTACCAGTTCGGTGGACACATGGGATTTATGTATTAGGGGGCGGTGTAACTTTTATTATACAGCGTGTGGTGGGGGTTACCCTTTATTTTATTTCTTCATGTATAAAATGTATCAACCTTTAAAGGGGTATCCATTCCTGTAATCCCCCCACAATGCCCGGGCCCCTCGCATCAGGTGTGACGTCCCCCATGACACAAGGGGAGCGGGCGAGCGGCACGGCCTGCTCCAAACCAAGCTCTCTGAACCCTCACACTGGCACAACGGTGGTCCATAGACACTGGGGGCACCGAGACATGGTGGTCAAGTTACACTTCTGGCTGGAGGGAAGGGGTTAAGTCCAGAATTTGGCATTTGGGGGGGGATCCTTTAATTTTTGACTCTTCCCTGCCCCTGGCCACAGAGCACTGAGGGGAGGGGGGCCCCAGCTGAACTCGCACACTGGGGCCCATGAGCCTTCAGCTAGGCCCCTGATGTCACCTCATAAAGCAGGGCGCAGAACTACAAGTCCCAGCAGGCAGGAGGAAGCGGCACCGGGGAGAGCCCGTGCACACCCTGGCGCCTTTAATAACGTCGGTAAACAGAGCGTAAACCGGAAGTCGACCTAGGCGGCAACAGTCACTACTCCAGCCCGAGGCTTCAACCGGCCCAACAGGCCGCAGAGCGGGAATATCCGCTCGGGCTCAGCAAGACCCAAGGCCGCCGCCCACACCGCCTTGCTCGCTCTCCCTAACGGGTTCCCGCCGACTTTTCCCTTTCTCCGGTTATTTTCTCCCCCTCCCACCGAGCGACGAGCAGAGCTCCGTCCTTACCTGCGGCTCCTCCGCTCTGACACCACGTGACCTCTCTTTCGCTCCGCCCCCTCTCACGTCCACTTGTCTGCTCCCGACGTCACTACGCGCTATGCGTTCCACGGACGCTGCGTCCCACGTCTTGCTCGGGACGTGATTGCGTGGATTGGAAAGAGGCGTAGTTTTAGGCCTGGAGAGGTCACATGACAGGGAAAACGAGAAACAACGGACAAAGATGGCGAAGGCGACGAACAGGAGTAACTGGCTGTCCGGGGTCAATGTGGTGCTGGTCATGGCGTACGGCAGCCTGGTGAGGACTGTCTGCGGGGACGCTGGGGTATCCAGTGCACTACAGTGCTGTGCCCAAGAGCTTACGCACTACAGGGTGTGCACTGGAAACATTCCTTAAAGGGGGATTCCAAATCCTTAGTACTGATGAGCTGTCCTCAGTGTCAGGAGAAGGCAGTGGGACGTGCCGATAGGTAACCGGCGGGGGATGCCGGGACGTGCCGATAGGTAACCGGCGGGGGATGCCGGGACGTGCCGATAGGTAACCGGCGGGGGATGCCGGGACGTGCCGATAGGTAACCAGCGGGGGATGCCGGGACGTGCCGATAGGTAACCGGCGGGGGATGCCGGGATGTTAGGATAGGTAACCAGCGGGGGATGCCGGGACGTGCCGATAGGTAACCAGCGGGGGATGCCGGGATGTGCAGAGAATGCTGGAATGTGTAGGCTCTGAACCAGCAAGGGATGCCGGGACGTGCGGATAGGTAACTAGCAGGGGATGCCGGGACGTGCCGATAGGTAACTAGCAGGGGATGCTGGGATGTGCTAACCAGCGGGGGATGCTGGGATGTGCTAACCAGCGGGGGATGCTGGGATGTGCTAACCAGCGGGGGATGCTGGGATGTGCTAACCAGCGGGGGATGCCGGGACGTGCCGATAGGTAACCGGCGGGGGTTTTCCGGGACGTGAGGATAGGTAACCAGCGGGGGATGCCGGGACGTGCCGATAGGTAACCAGCGGGGGATGCCGGGACGTGCCGATAGGTAACCAGCGGGGGATGCCGGGACGTGAGGATAGGTAACCAGCGGGGGATGCCGGGACGTGAGGATAGGTAACCAGCGGGGGATGCCGGGACGTGCCGATAGGTAACCAGCGGGTGATGCCGGGACGTGAGGATAGGTAACCAGCGGGGGATGCCGGGACGTGCCGATAGGTAACCAGCGGGGGATGCCGGGACGTGCCGATAGGTAACCAGCGGGGGATGCCGGGACGTGCCGATAGGTAACCAGCGGGGGATGCCGGGACGTGCCGATAGGTAACCAGCGGGGGATGCCGGGACGTGCCGATAGGTAACCAGCGGAGGATGCCGGGACGTGCCGATAGGTAACCAGCGGAGGATGCCGGGACGTGCCGATAGGTAACCAGCGGAGGATGCCGGGACGTGCCGATAGGTAACCAGCGGAGGATGCCGGGACGTGCCGATAGGTAACCAGCGGGGGATGCCGGGATGTGCAGAGGATGCTGGAATGTGTAGGCTCTGAACCAGCAAGCGATGCCGGGATGTGCGGATAGGTAACTAGCAGGGGATGCCGGGACGTGCCGATAGGTAACTAGCAGGGGATGCCGGGACGTGCCAATAGGTAACTAGCAGGGGATGCCGGGACGTGCCGATAGGTAACCAGCGGAGGATGCCGGGACGTGCCGATAGGTAACCAGCGGAGGATGCCGGGACGTGCCGATAGGTAACCAGCGGAGGATGCCGGGACGTGCCGATAGGTAACCAGCGGAGGATGCCGGGACGTGCCGATAGGTAACCAGCGGGGGATGCCGGGATGTGCAGAGGATGCTGGAATGTGTAGGCTCTGAACCAGCAAGGGATGCCGGGATGTGCGGATAGGTAACTAGCAGGGGATGCCGGGACGTGCCGATAGGTAACTAGCAGGGGATGCCGGGACGTGCCGATAGGTAACTAGCAGGGGATGCCGGGACGTGCCGATAGGTAACTAGCAGGGGATGCCAAGACGTGCCGATGGGTAACTAGCAGGGGATGCCGGGACGTGCCGATAGGTAACTAGCAGGGGATGCCGGGACGTGCCAATAGGTAACTAGCAGGGGATGCCGGGACCTGCCGATAGGTAACTAGCAGGGGATGCCAAGACGTGCCGATGGGTAACTAGCAGGGGATGCCAAGACGTGCCGATAGGTAACTAGCAGGGGATGCCAAGACGTGCCGATGGGTAACTAGCAGGGGATGTGCAGATAAGCAGAGGATGCTGGGATACGTAGGCTCTGAACCAGCAGGGGTACTGGCAGGCTTTGTGCCATGCTGGATTCCAGGCAGGTTGCTGTTTGATTTAACCCCTTCTTCTCTGCAGGTCTTTGTCCTCCTGTTCATCTTCGTGAAGAGACAGATCATGAGATTTGCCATGAAGTCTCGCCGGGGCCCCCACGTCCCCGTAGGACACAACGCGCCCAAGGTACCCGTACACGTCAGGCAGGGGGCGCTCTCCTCTCAGCTCTCCCTCATTACTTCTGACTTTCTCCTGCAGGATTTGAGGGAGGAGATTGACACCCGCCTCTCCAAGGTCCAGGACATCCGGTTTGAGCCGCGGCTCCTGGCGGAGGGGGACGAGCGGCTGCTGCAGCTGGACACTCCAGGTCAGGGGGCCACACCCGCCCTGTTGGGCTACCTGCGCCGCCCCCCCCCCCCGGGGTGACCACCCTAACCTCCCGTGTCTGTGTCTTCCAGGCTGCTACAACTACCTGTACCGGATGAAGACGCTGGACGCGGTGAAAGATTCTGGTAAACGTCTGAGGGGTTGTTACAGTGTGTCAGTGTAGATCTTTCCTGCTGCTGATACACATTGTAGCCACTTGGTGGCGCCGCTCTTCCCTCATTTTGCTGTGTTTTTCGTCTTGCAGACGTCCCATTCCAGGAGAATGGCAAATTCCCCAAATCTTCGGTGGGGAAGAACTTCCAGTCGTACCTGCTGGAGATGACGAACCCCAGCTCGCCCTTAAAGGGGGTGCGGAAGTCGCTACTGGACATCCTGACGGAGGGCTACGACTCTGCACGATACGGCACGGGGGTGAGTACTAGGGGCAGAGGTTCCCTGAGGTGGCATGGACTTTTTTTTTTTTTTTGTGTACATCCCATATTGTCTTCTCCAGGGTTACGGAAAACCGGAACACGAGAAGTTCATGGAGGCGCTGGCGGAGTTGTCGGCATTGTAAGTCGTTGGCGTCCTTGCGGTTCTCGACGTTGGGGCGGGAAGGGCAACCGATCCCTGATCTCTCTCTTCTCTCTTAATAGCGTTCAGTCCAGAGAGGAAGGGAGTCATAAGCACCGCCAGTCCGCCGCCAAGGACCTGACCGCGTCCCCAGAGACCTCCAGCAGCCCGACCATCCAGGTGACCTACCTGCCGTCCAGCCAGAAGAGCAAGAGGCCCAAACACTTTCTGGAGCTGAAGAACTTCAAAGACAACTACAACACGCTGGAGAGCACCCTGTGAAGGCCCGCTAGGGCTCACCCACGGCACAAGACGATGGCAGCCATGTTGGAGTCACACCGGAGGAGACAACTACAGTCTTCATACACCTCGGCAGCAGTCCTTATGGGAGACTGCGGCAATATGGCGGACTTTAGGCGCAGAAGAGACGTTAAATCGCGCCTCCAGCAAATCTGTATCTAGAGAATTCTAGACGCTGTATATACAACCAGGTGTCATCCTCACTGTCCACCTGCGGGGGGCGGGAGAGAGAGGGGGGGCGGGAGAGAGAGAGAGAGGGGGGGGGGGGGCGGGAGAGAGAGAGAGAGGGGGGGCGGGAGAGAGAGAGAGAGGGGGGCGGGAGAGAGAGGGGGGCGGGAGAGAGAGGGGGGCGGGAGAGAGAGAGAGGGGGGCGGGAGAGAGAGAGAGAGAGGGGCAGGAGGGAGAGAGGGGGGCAGGAGAGAGAGAGAGAGAGGGGGGCAGGAGAGGGAGAGAGAGGGAGTGCAGGAGAGGGAGAGAGAGGTCGTTGTATTGTAAATTATTAAACCGTAATTGAATCCAAACTGAGCCCTCTGCAGTGTGTGTTCAGTATTATACCACCAGCAGAATAGTGAGTGCAGCTCTGGAGTATAATACAGGATGTAACTCAGGATCAGTACAGGTTAAGTAATGTATGTACACAGTGACTGCACCAGCAGAATAGTGAGTGCAGCTCTGGAGTATAATACAGGATGTAACTCAGGATCAGTACAGGATAAGTAATATATGTACACAGTGACTGCACCAGCAGAATAGTGAGTGCAGCTCTGGAGTATAATACAGATTTTCCTAGTCTATTACGTAAAGTCATGGTTTTATTAAGGACACGGAGGCTCCTATTGCTTTCCCTTTCTTTACTCTCCACCAATAGCAGCAAAGAGTACATTTTACAAAATTAAGAAAGATATGAAACCATGGTCCCTTCACTGGCTCCCCATTGCCCAGCGAATTCACTTCAAAGTACTAACAAATACATACAAGGCCGTCCATAACCTGTCTCCTCCCTACATCTCTGAGCTACTTTCCAGATACATCCCCACACGCACTCTTTGATCCTCACAAGACCTCCTTCTCTCCTCTCCTCTTATCGCCTCTTCCCACAATCGACTCCAAGATTTCTCCCGTGCATCCCCCATACTCTGGAACTCGCTACCCCAACATATCAGACTCTCACCTACATTGGAATCCTTCAAAAGAAACCTGAAAACCCACCTCTTCAGACAAGCCTACAACCAGTGACCCTGCTGCCTCTATACCGCCATAACCAGCTTCACCCGCACCTACTGTGTCCTTCACCCATACCATGTAGATTATAAGCCCTCACGGGCAGGGCCCTCTCTCCTTCTGTACCAGTTTGTAACTTGTCTTGTTTATGATTAGTGCAATTGTCTGTATTATGTATGTGCACCGCTTATCACATGTACAGCGCTATGGAATGAATGGCGCTTTAATAATTAATAATAATAATGGTAACAAGGTCCCTCCCCTGACAGCCACCTATAATAGGCAGCTCCTCCTCTGGACCTTCCTCTTTCTTTGTGACTCTGACACCAAGGCCAGAGACACGAACTGGAACCACGAACCGAATCCTGAACTGGAACCGTGCAACTGGAGGAAAAACCGTCTCAGAACCAGCAGAACTGCACCACGAAGCCAACGTGGCCAACTTGTGAGAAGGAGAACAAAAGATGCGGTATGTCGTGGTCGGTAGAAACTTCAACCTGAAAAGAGAAAAAACTGAGAATATAGGGAAATAAATAGTGCGTAGACACCAAACTCGCTGGCCAGTCAAAATCATCTAAATGCAGGCATAATAAATAATACAAATATAAATGTCCATTAGCATCAATAAGGGAGGGGCAAACAAAGGCGGGCAATACTCGCCTCCGTGTCTTTAATAAAACCATGACTTTACGTCTCCTATTGTAAGTTCAAAGCTGGTCAATTATGGATGAAAACACATGAGGAGGAGGACAAAAAAAAATAAAAAATTCCCTGAACGTCGTGACCCAAGACCAGTCAGCTAAACGTAAGATGTCCTCCAAACGCGCCCCCTAAATCGCCAAAGAGGTGGTGGCCGCACCTCTTGCCGAATGTGCGGAGAAGATGGAAGTATCCACACCAGCCAGGGACATAAACCACTTCATCCAACGAGCCAAAGTAGGGCTGGAGACTGGGCCGAAAGGGTGGCGAATGGAAAGGAAAAGTTGAGAAACCATAAGAGAATGATGAGCCCTCGTCCGGGATTCATACTCTCGTAAATAGGCGACCGGCGAAGCCGGGAAACTGGGATACGAAACCAATCTGATGTTGGTCTTGGTGCGTCGGGAAATGTTGAAGGGGACTCCTTCAGGGGTAAAGGATCTGGCGTCAAGATCGAGAGCTCGAACGTCAGAGACCCTTTTGCAAGAAATAAGGCAAAAGAGCACTAATAACTTGGCCAACAGCTTTCGCAAAGAGGGCTCCAGATTACTGGGCCATGAAGAAAAGAAGGATAATGCCAACGAAATATCCCAAGTCGTAGAAAAATGAGGGCGAGCGCCGCGCAATAAGCGACAAACCGAAGGATGTTGTCCCGCATGGGTGCCCTCAAAACCCTGATGTGTAGAGGAAATGGCAGACCTAAAGAGGTTAATCGTCCGATAAGCCTTTCCCGCCTCAAATAGAGATGAGGAACTGTAACGGGTGAGTGTCAGGTGCCGAAACGGGATCCAGGTCCCATTCCAAGTACCAGCTAGCCCAAGTTCTCCAGGCTGCACTACAAGATTTTTCGGTGACGGGAGCCCATGCGTTGTCCAGGAGGCATCTAGTTGCGTCCGAAATGCCCTCGACCTCTCCGGTTGTCCTGAGATCCAGCATGCTAGTAACTGAAGGGATCTGTCCAGCAGGAGCGGGTGGTGAAACCCTTGAGGATCGCGGAGAATATCCACGTGACTCGGCAGAAGAAGAGGCACGTCTACAATGAGTTCCAGAAGAGCCAGAAACCAAGCCTGAGTCCCCCAAAAGGGGATAACCACGACCAGGTCGGCCAACTGGCGACGAGTCTGAAGCAGCATCCTCGGGATCATTGTGAAAGATGAAAACGCATAAAGAAGAGAATCGGACCAGTCTTGAAGGAAAGCGTCCACCGCCCCTGCCTCCGGGTCCGGGCACCAGCTGAAGAAGCTGAGTGTTGAGTCACGAGGCGAAAAGGTCTATGTCAAAAGGACCCCAAACGAGTGATATTGCAGAGAAGACTTCCAGAGCCAGCTTCCAATCGCTGCCGTCCATGAAGTACCGGGAACTCCAATCTGCTCGACTGTTGTGGAGACCCAGAAGCTATTCCGCCTGAACCATGATATCCTTGGAGAGGCAATAAGACCAAAATTCCTTCTCCAAACGTGCTAGTATCGCAGAGTGTGTTCCGCCCAAATGGTTGATGTAACGTACAGCCGAGACATTGTCCATACGTAATCTGATGCACGCGTGGGCAATCCCATTGGTGCAGCTCCGAATGGGAAAGGAGCCTGCCAGAAGCTCCAAAGCATTAATGTGGAGAAGTGTCTCGTCCTCCGACCAACGTCCGCCTGTAGAGATCCCGTCGCAGTGAGCCCCCCAGCCCTAGAGGATCGCATCCGACTCCACGGTGAATTCGGGCTGGAACCCGAAAATCGCCCAGCCGTTCCACGCCTCCAGGTTGTTGATCCACCAGTGGAGTTCCTTTCGAGCTTTCTAATCCAGGACCACCGTGTCCGCAAACGCAGCACCGGAATGAAGGTGTGCGATCTTCAGTCGCTGAAGTGCGCGGTAATGCAACGGAGCTGGGAACACGGCTTGAATTGAGGAAGCCAACAGGCCCATGATTCGGGCTAGATGGCGCAGAGACAAATGGGGAGCGGACAGAGCGTGCCTTAGCTCCTTGCGTATAGAGCGTAACTTCGTTGTCGTGAGACTGAGCGATTCCGCAATCGAGTCCACGGTGAAGCCCAAAAGCTCTATCCTTTGTAACGGGGTAAGGCAAGATTTCTCCAGATTGAGGAGGAATCCGAGGCGTGAGAGGAGATCCGAAGTCCAACGAAGGGGTTCTAGCAGGGTCGTCAGGGATTGATGCATGAGGAGGATCTCCCCCAGATATACAATCAGCCGTACGCTCCGACTGTGTAGCCAGGACATGGCGGGACGCATCAGCTTGGTGTAGCACCAAAGCGCTGACGACAGGCCGAACTGGAGGCAGGTGAAACGCCAGATCTCCCCTCTCCAAAGGAAGCGAAGGAGGTCCCTGGATGGTGTGGAAATTGGAACCATCAAGTAAGCATCCTTGAGGTCCAAATTCACCATCCAGTCCCCAGGAAGTGGTAAATCTCGGAGTAGGTGAATCCCCTCCATCTTGAAGTGGCGATAGCGATCCACTGCATTCAGAGCCCGAAGGTTTATGACAGAGCGCATCTGACCACCTTTCTTCTGCACCAGGAAGATATTGCTGAGGACTCCCCTGGGAGCCTTCTCTATCGCCCGTTTGCGGAAGAGGGACATAAGTTCTAGGTCTACGAGCGCACAATCGGGCCGCGACCGTACAAGATGGGGGACTAGGTTTGGGGAGTCTATGAGCTCGATGTGGAACCCCCTGACCGTGGTCAAGACCCAGGGGTCTGATGTGATGGCTGACCAGGCATGGGAAAAAATGACGGAGTCTGCCCCCGATGTAAGGATCAGAAAAACTCCCAACTGGGGAAAGACTTACCGTAAGGTCTCCTGGAGTTGGGAGTTCCTCTGAATGATCTGGAGCGCCACTGGCCACCTCTGGCCGGGAAGAAGGGTGATGGGTTCTTCTGCTCCTGGAAGGGAGGTCTCTGGCTGTAGGAGCCTCGGCCCGTGCTACGGGCCTGGAAACTGGATCGGCCAGACAGGCGGCCCCTGCTACTGCCGGCCCTGGTGGAGACCCGTCCTTGAAAAACTCCCCTCATAGAGGACTGGGCCTTATCTAGGGCCGTAAATGCCCCCACGAAGCGACTCAGGTCTTTAATAAATAAGTCCCCAAATAAGAAGCCTTGGGCGTCCTTGCCTGCCTCAGTTAGGGCAAGGTTGGCCAGATTCGGGTCTATCTTAAACAAGATGTCTTTGCGCCGTTCAATAGCTAGGGAGGTATTAGCGTTACCTGCGATGCAAATCGCTCTTTGGACCCAGCCCCTTAATTCTTCCGGATTTCCTGGAGAGCCCTCTGCTCTGGCATCCTCAGCCAGGTCAAACAATTTGGCCAAGGAGCTAAAGATATCAAGCAGTTTGTCCTGGCAACTGCGTAGCACAGAGTCCAACCCCTTACCGGGGTTCCAGCCGGACTTGGAGAGAAATTGAGTGACCTTGGGGTCCACGACAGGAGTGTCGCACACGTTATTAGGGACTAAAGGCCTGGGACACTCCGACCTGAGTTTACTGCGTGCCTCCTTACTGAGGGGGCGACACACCCAGTGTTCTAGGTATCTGCCCACGTGATCAGCCGGAAGCCACTCCGGCGATCTCGGATGATGGAGGGCATCCGGATCAAACATGGGTTCACCCACTGGGTCTACCAGGGAGGTGGATAAATTATTGGCGGAGGAGGAAGCAGAATCCCTGACCACGGAAGTGGAAGGAGTGGGGCAGTTATGGGCCGAATGTGGATCAGGGGTCTCCTCCTCCGAATCGTGACTAGCATCCGCGAAAGCCTCCTCGACTGAACGCCTTTCGGAATCAGACTCGCTATCATGTTGCGCTCTAGCGCACTTCCATAGCCGTGCCCGTTCTGCCTGGCGCGGTAAGGCTCTTTTACGTGATCTCAGCACGTTCTCAAGTGTGGCCGTATGCGCACCAGTCATTATTGTAACTCAGGATCAGTACAGGATAAGTAATGTATGTACACAGTGACTGCACCAGCAGAATAGTGAGTGCAGCTCTGGAGAATAATACAGGATGTAACTCAGGATCAGTACAGGATAAGTAATGCATGTACATAGTGAGTGCAGCTCTGGAGTATAATACAGGATGTAACTCAGGATCAGTACAGGATAAGTAATGTATGTACACAGTGACTCCACCAGCAGAATAGTGAGTGCAGCTCTGAAGTGCTGTGCCACAAATTACATTTATTAGGTAGCCACAGAACAAGTGATAAATGTCTGATTGTAATAGGTCACATCTCTGAGTGATCATTTACTGGTCTTGTTCCTGTGTCAATAAAGTTTTTTATTTTAAAGGATCAGGAAGTGACATGTTTAGAACTCCTGTTGACTGTTTCTATGGTAACAGTATTCTGGATGGAGGAAGAATTCCGAGATTCTGAGTAGTGAGTACAGAGCTGTGTTATGTATGACATCAGCCATTACTCCAAACATATACAGATATCCTCTGACGTCATCAGTTCAGTGGAGAAATCACTGCCTTAAACACTCTGTGCTGCTGTGTTCCTTAGAGGCTCAAGATGCTGGAACCTAGGACTTTCCGTGACACCAGAAGCATCACCCAGGTAAGTAGAAACTGCCAGGGTCGTACCTAAAGTGGGAATAGGGGAAGCGGCTGCTATGGGGCACAAACTCAGAGGGGGCACGCCCGAGAGGAGGACAAAAAGACTTTGTCAGGGCGCCATTAACAGTGCTATACATTATATACGTGTAGGAAGCAGACGGAGCCGCTGCTGGGCCTGGTCTGAGAGCTGTACCCGAAGAGGGGTTGAGAAGAATTTACCAGGGGTTGGGGAAGGGGCATTCAAAATTTGGATGTGGGGTCCAGTGATTTCCAGTTACGTCACTGAAAGCTGCCACTCACCTTTCTTAATTATCCCCCATTAAATTATATTACAGAGAGATGATCTCCTAAGGATCGCAGAGACTGAAGTCAAACGGTAATAGCCAAACACATAATGTAACCTTATATATGGAGAGCGGTGATGTCACTGATGTAATATATCATTATATATGGAGAGCGGTGATGTCACTGATGTAATATATCACCTATATGTGGAGCGCGGTGATGTCACTGATGTAATATATCATATGTGGAGAGCGGTGATGTCACTGATGTAATATATCACTTATATGTGGAGAGCGGTGATGTCACTGATGTAATATATCATTATGTGGAGAGCGGTGATGTCACTGATGTAATATATCATTATATGTGGAGAGCGGTGATGTCACTGATGTAATATATCACTTAGAAAGTGGAGAGCTGTGATGTCACTGATATAATATATCACTTGTATGTGGAGAGCAGTGATGTCATTGATGTAATATATCACTTATATGTGGAGCGCGGTGATGTCACTGATGTAATATATCATTATATGTGGAGAGCGGTGATGTCACTAATGTAATATATCATTATATGTGGAGAGCGGTGATGTCACTGATGTAATATATCACTTATATGTGGAGAGCGGTGATGTCACTGATGTAATATATCACTTATATGTGGAGCGCGGTGATGTCACTGATGTAATATATCACTTATATGTGGAGAGCTGTGATGTCACTGATGTAATATATCATTATATGTGGAGAGCGGTGATGTCACTGATGTAATATATCACTTATATGTGGAGAGCTGTGATGTCACTGATGTAATATATCACCTATATGTGGAGAGCAGTGATGTCACTGATGTAATATATCACCTATATGTGGAGAGCAGTGATGTCACTGATGTAATATATCACTTGTATGTGGAGAGCGGTGATGTCACTGATGTAATATATCATTTATATGTGGAGAGCGGTGATGTCACTGATGTAATATATCATTATATGTGGAGAGCGGTGATGTCACTGATGTAATATATCACTTGTATGTGGAGAGCGGTGATGTCACTGATGTAATATATCATATGTGGAGAGCAGTGATGTCACTGATGTAATATATCACTTATATGTGGAGAGCGGTGATGTCACTGATGTAATATATCATTATATGTGGAGAGCGGTGATGTCACTGATGTAATATATCACCTATATGTGGAGAGCGGTGATGTCACTGATGTAATATATCAGTATATGTGGAGAGCGGTGATGTCACTGATGTAATATATCACTTGTATGTGGAGAGCGGTGATGTCACTGATGTAATATATCACTTGTATGTGGAGAGCGGTGATGTCACTGATGTAATATATCATTATATGTGGAGAGCGGTGATGTCACTGATGTAATATATCATTATATGTGGAGAGCGGTGATGTCACTGATGTAATATATCATTATATGTGGAGAGCGGTGATGTCACTGATGTAATATATCATTATATGTGGAGCGCGGTGATGTCACTGATGTAATATATCACCTATATGTGGAGAGCGGTGATGTCACTGATGTAATATATCACCTATATGTGGAGAGCGGTGATGTCACTGATGTAATATATCATTATATGTGGAGAGCGGTGATGTCACTGATGTAATATATCACCTATATGTGGAGAGCGGTGATGTCACTGATGTAATATATCACCTATATGTGGAGAGCAGTGATGTCACTGATGTAATATATCATTATATGTGGAGAGCGGTGATGTCACTGATGTAATATATCAGTATATGTGGAGAGCGGTGATGTCACTGATGTAATATATCATTATATGTGGAGAGCGGTGATGTCACTGATGTAATATATCAGTATATGTGGAGAGCGGTGATGTCACTTTTATCACATCTTAAACTTTTCAATATAACAAGAAGCCTCCTATTTCTCATTCTTCCTGCAGTCAGCAGAGTCTCAGATTCTTGTATGAATGGAAAGAGGACTCCCGAAGAGTCATTAACACCCGTATCCAGCAACATCACAACGCCCAAAAGAAAAGGGAGATCCAGATGGCAAATAAAGAACTCATAATAGTGAGTACCGAGGGTCACATTATAGTGAACAACACCAAATACATAATACTGCCTCCTATGTACAAGAATATAACTACTATAATACTGCTCCTATGTACAAGAATATAACTACTATAATACTGCTCCTATGTACAAGAATATAACTACTATAATACTGCTCCTATGTACAAGAATATAACTACTATAATACTGCTCCTATGTACAAGAATATAACTACTATAATACTGCCCCCTATGTACAGGAATATAACTACTATAATACTGCCTCCTATGTACAAGAATATAACTACTATAATACTGCTCCTATATACAGGAATATAACTACTATAATACTGCTCCTATGTACAAGAATATAACTACTATAATACTGCCCCCTATGTACAGGGATATAACTACTATAATACTGCTCCTATGTACAAGAATATAACTACTATAATACTGCTCCTATGTACAAGAATATAACTACTATAATACTGCTCCTATGTACAAGAATATAACTACTATAATACTGCTCCTATGTACAAGAATATAACTACTATAATACTGCTCCTATGTACAAGAATATAACTACTATAATACTGCTCCTATGTACAAGAATATAACTACTATAATACTGCTCCTATGTACAAGAATATAACTACTATAATACTGCTCCTATGTACAAGAATATAACTACTATAATACTGCTCCTATGTACAAGAATATAACTACTATAATACTGCTCCTATGTACAAGAATATAACTACTATAGGGGGCGGAGCCTAGCCACGCAGCTGAATGGCCGCACGAGCTTGAGCTCCTCCAGCATTCCGGCTCACTAACCCTATATAAGCCTATAATTTACTTTATTATGGGGAAACCTGGCAAGGAGAAGATCAGAGGAAGTTCAGAGTCGACCCCACGGCACTCCAAACAGCCAGAGATGGAGAAGTTTCTCCGGAAAACGCCGAGAGCTGCCACACAGAAAGGCGCCAATATGGCGGCGTCTAATGCTCATGACTCCGACGCAGGAGAACTCTCTGACGCGGGCAGCGGCTCTGATATTTCAGATAGAAGGCCCAGAGATCCGCCTCTATCGGAGCGGACCCTTCGCCGGGTTCTTGAATCGGCCCTTACGCCTCTCAAACAAGATCTGGCGGACATCAAAGACGACATAAAACATCTAGGCCAGAGAGTGGTCACATTAGAAGGCACGCAAGAAGCCATTTTGACCTATGAAGGCAAAGCATCAGAGGTGCTAGCATCTCACAAGGCCCTATTGAACGATGCCTTCTTGAAACTGGAAGACCAGGAGAATCGAAGTCGCCGGCGCAACATACGCATCCGCGGCCTACCTGAATCTATTGCGACGGAGGCCTTGCCGACAGTGGCGCGTGAGTTATTTTCCATGATGCTTGAACCGGAAAGAGCAGAGGGAATAGTGGTGGAGCGCATACACAGGGCGCTGCGCCCTAGGCCCAAACCTCAAGAACCGCCACGTGACGTGATTTGCGGCCTACTAAGTTTTGTAGATACCGCGGCACTGTTGAAAAGGCAAAGAGAAATGGAGGTACTAGAATATGAGAATACGCCGATTCAGATGTTCCAGGATCTAGCGCCATCTACCCTGGCTAAGCGGCGCTTATTTAAGCCCTTACTGGAAGTCCTCAGGAAGACGTCGACCCCGTTCAGATGGCTATATCCCTTTGGGCTGGCGATCTCCAGGAATGGAAAGCTGCTTACAGTTCGCTCTCCCGCAGACCTAGAGTCAGTTTGGAGGTCCCTGGATGTCCCTCCGGTGGAGATCCCCTCGTGGCTACCAGCCGATCAAGATGGCCCCCTGCCTATCCCGCCACGTGTGTCCTCCTGGCAGACGGCATCTGCAAACAAGTCAGATCGTTTGGGTCGCAGCAGGATGGACGGAGCCCTTACCTGAGCTCAAACCAAGGTGACATTGGTACTATTTGTCTGCTAACATAGACTGCCAATATTAGGTCCTACCTCATTTTTCTACTATAAGAGATGACTGTCTCCCGGCCCCTCGGCATAGTGTTTTATGCGGAAGGTAGTGGCCTGTTCACGATTGTTCTGTTTTTGAGCCAATTTTTTACTTTTTTACTTTTTTACTATTGGCTTAGAGTTATGTATGAGACGTCAGACCTTAACCGGGACACTCTTCTGCTGTTTTGGAACTCTGCCTCCATGAAGGCAACTTTTTCTTTCCCTATTTGCAGGGTAATGTCCGGATAGATTCCGGTGCTGGAAGTATTTCTTGTTGTTGGTCTCCCCTTTTTGTTGTAGACCAAAAGGTGCTTTACCTGCCCCCTCGCCAATCCAACCCTGTCTTGGATGGTGATAGGTAGGCACCTACTTTTCTCTAGATGAATATTTCATCTGAGCTGGTTTTATACCAGCCTAACATGTTGTTGGTTATCTTTCTCATTTTATATTATTTTATTTTATTCTATTTTACTTGTTCCCCTTTCCCCTCCTTTCCTCATCCTGCTCATATATGCTATGCTCTCTCAGATATTTCCATGGATAATATATGCTTTTTCTCCTTAGTATATATATTGTCATGTCCTCAATTGTAGTCGCCTCTCTAAACGCACACGGGCTGAACGAGCCATGCAAAAGGTCTCAAACCATCTCTCTCCTTCTGAGGGATAAAGTTTCGGTAGCCTTCCTGCAAGAGACACATTTTAGGACAAATAAAATCCCTAATCTTCCTCCCAGGAAGTTTGCTCAGTGGTTTCATAGTACACATGAATCCGCCAGTAGAGGTGTCAGTGTAGCTATACACAAAAACCTTCCCTTCAAGCATACCGCTACTTCAGCGGATCCTGAGGGCAGGTATATTTTTGTAAAGGGGGTAGTTGGTGACTCTCCAGTTACATTCGCCAATCTATATGCGCCTAATAGAGGCCAAGTACCATGGCTCGTTCAGACCCTCGCTTTATTGTCATCTTTTTCTGATGGACTGTTAGTTTTGGGAGGCGACTTCAATGTCGCTCTTGAACCGGCAGTAGACACGTCAGTAGGTAGACCGTCTGTGTCCTATAAGCTTTTGAAAAGGCTTAAAACTTCCCTGAGAAAACTGAAGGTCCGTGATGTTTGGCGTACTATAAACCCCAATGGCCGAGACTACACATTTTATTCACATGCCAAGATGTCATTCCATAGATTAGATTATTTGTTCTTGTCTGACTCACATATTCGTAATGTCTCTGGAGCCCGGATTGGTAGTATTACGTTATCTGATCATGCCCCTGTTATCATTAACTTCTCCCTGTCCGGACCACAGAGAAAAGAACGCCTATGGCGTTTGAACGACACCTTGATTTTGGACCCCACCCACGCGTGCAAAATCAAGGCCTCGCTTTCCGAATTTTTCGCGCTAAATGATACACCAGATTCCCCGCCTTCTCCTTCCATACTATGGGAATCCCATAAGGTAGTTATAAGGGGGGAACTAATTGCACTAGGGGCCTATGTAAAAAAGCAAAGAACACAGGCATTAGACGCTTTGCTAGCGAAGATTGCTCGCCTTGAATCCTCTCACAAGGAATCACAGGCTAAGCGCACCCTGACCGAACTAACTGAAGCCAGAGTACACTTAAAAAACCTATTAAATATAACCTCTGCAAAGCTGATCCTACGCTCACGATTTAAAGCCTATGCACATGGGGATAGAGGAAACAGACTGATGTCGGCGATTGCCAAGAAGCAGTTCTCTGACTCCTTTGTTTCCTCTATTAAGGACCCCAAAGGCAAAATGCATAAATCTACCCCAGATATAGCTAAGGCATTCTGTGCTTTTTATGAGACCCTATACAATCTACCCCCCCCAGATGGTGCATCTGTTAGTGATCTCTCAGAAGCTACTGATAAATTCCTACAGAATTTAGATCTCCCTTCCATAGCCCCGGCCAAGGCATCTCAATTGACTAGACCTGTCACTGATCTAGAGATTCACAAAGTACTCATGTCCATCCCCTCGGGCAAAAGCCCAGGACCAGATGGGTTCCCCATCACTTATTATAAATCCTTCAAAGATGTTCTAATTCCCCGTTTCAGGAACCTGTGCAATCATCTTCTCACTGGTGGCTCCCTTGCCCCTCATTCCTTATTGGCACACATTACTGTCCTACATAAGGAGAATAAAGATCCGACATGCTGCAGCAACTATAGGCCGATCTCTCTGCTAAACTGTGATGTGAAGTGGTGGGCGAAGATATTGGCCACTAGGCTTCAGGATGTGCTGCCTGACATCGTCCATGAGGAACAGGTGGGTTTTGTCCATGGCAGACAGGGGTCAGAAAATACAATAAGGCTTCTTCATCTTGTAAATTGGGCTAAAAGATCATCTAAGCCCTTGGTGCTAGTAAGTACGGACGCGGAAAAGGCCTTCGACAGGGTCAGTTGGCATTATATGTCGCGGACCCTGTTGAGATTTGGCCTACCTGACCAATTTATTACTGCCATTTATACGTTATACTCGACCCCCTCTGCCATGGTCAAAGTTAATGGAACACTGTCACCACCATTTCGCATCACTAACGGGACAAGGCAGGGATGCCCTTTATCTCCTGCACTATTCATCTTAGTGATGGAGACCCTTTTATGTAGAATAAGAATGGACCCAGAGATAAAGGGCTTACAAATAGGATCTTGTACACACGTTGCTGCGGCATTCGCGGATGACCTTTTAATCATGACCTCAAACCCCAGGGAAGCCTTGCCCAGATTGCTGTTCATATTTGAAGATTTTGGGTTTATATCGAATTTTAAAATTAACTATGGGAAATCCATGGCTCTCAATATCTCTTGTCCACAAGCAGTGATTAATGATCTGAAGCGTGCTACTCCATTCACTTGGGCCTCCAGAGACATTGTGTATTTAGGTACTCATGTTTCGGCTAATGTCCAAGATCTGGCTTCCCTTAACTACCTGCCGCTCCTTCAAACGGTCCGGACACATCTTCAAAACCTGAAACTCCCATTTGTCTCTTGGGTAGGACGAAAAAATTACATCAAGACCTTTATCCTTCCCAAATTTCTGTATTTGCTACAATCCATACCTATTTGGCTTCCAAATTCATATTTTACTGAAATACGTAGGGTATTCACACGCTTTCTTTGGAATGGCAAGTCACCACGTATTGCTTACTCTGTCCTCACAAGGGATAGGAGGTTCGGAGGCTTTGGGATGCCAGATGTGAAGCTTTATTATACTGCTGTACAGCTAGGCAGATGCGTAACTATTATGTCTCGCCAATCTAGCTCTCTTTGCTCCCGTCTTGAAAATGCACTATTGTCTAACCAAGAATTGCTTACTTTATGGGGTATTAGGCCTATCTCTGCTAATCACTGTTATACGTCCCCGGTTTGGAGGGGCATGTTGGTGGAATGGTCCAAAATGGTTCAGTCCCGTATCTTTAATTTCCCTAACACTGGTATGCCGCTTAGACTACTACAAAGCCACATCCATCCAACGGTGTTAAACCCCTCCGGGATTTGGTCTAAGCTCGCTGATATTCCTCTGCGGGATGTCCTTCTCCCGGATGGCTGTTTAAAATGGGATTCAGTAATGGACCTCCCTGAGGTCAAAACAGCACCCTTTTTCCACCTAGCAAATTTCCAGAGAGATACCAAATTGTGTACCGGGCCATTTTCTGATAGTAGTTCGCCCTCCTGGCTTGAAAAGAAGGTTTTGGCTACCAAACCCCCCCTTAGGCCATTATCTCAGATGTATAAAGAAATGCTTTCCTCCCTGCCCCCGGAGCTTCGTTTTGTGGCCTCATGGGAACGGGAGCTCTCCATATCCCTTACAGAGCCAGAGAAAGCGTTCATACTAGCTCATTCACACGGCTTCAATCGTTGTGTGAGGATTCAGGAGAATTCCTTTAAACTCCTGTGTAGATGGTACAAAACACCTGAATTCTTGCATAAATTGAACCCAGAAATTTCTGAAAAATGTTGGAGATGTGGCCTGGACACTGGCTCCTTGTCACATATTTGGTGGCTCTGCCAAAAGATTCAACCGTTCTGGACCTTAATTGAGGATTTAGTTAATCAAATATGCAATACCAAGATATCACTGGATGCTAAGCTTATTTTGCTATGGTGTCCGAACAAATCCCTCACACCCACCAAACATGACCTTCCAACGATGCTGCTCACAGCAGCTAAATTACTTATCCCCTACTTGTGGAAGAACGACTCCCCACCAACTCTCCTTATGTGGACTGATAAAGTAGACCAGATCTACCGTTTTGAGGAGCTAGCGCACTGGGAAAATAACTCACGCTCTCGCTTCCTAAAATTGTGGTCTCCATGGAAAGTCTATAGAAACTTTACATAATAGAGCAGAAATTTATCACCTCCTTGTTTCCCTCCCCTCCTTCCCTTCCTGATCCCCCCCCCCCCCCCCTTCCTTTTCTTGGATATCACTCTAGGGTCAATGATAATAACTGTTTTGTATTGCTTACACTTGACATGTATGCTGGATACTATTTGGTACCATATTGTCATCAATGTACTGTCTTGTGTGGGTCACGGCCCTGAATTTTTCTTTCAATAAAAAGAAATATGGTTAAGAATATAACTACTATAATACTGCTCCTATGTACAGTAATATAACTACTATAATACTGCTCCTATGTACAAGAATATAACTACTATAATACTGCCTCCTATGTACAAGAATATAACTACTATAATACTGCTCCTATTTACAAGACTATAACTACTATAATACTGCTCCTATGTACAAGAATATAACTACTATAATACTGCTCCTATGTACAGTAATATAACTACTATAATACTGCTCCTATGTACAAGAATATAACTACTATAATACTGCCTCATATGTACAAGAATATAACTACTATAATACTGCTCCTATGTACAAGAATATAACTACTATAATACTGCTCCTACTATGGCATTTTTTAGATGCGCAGGGCGGCACTGCGATGTCTGCTTGAAGAAGAATACCTGCAGTACCAGGAGGAGCTGAGACGTATGGGGAAGACCTTCCATGTGCAGAGGCTGTGACGCCCCCACTGCTCGTCTCCTCCAGGCAGCTTCATCTTTGCCTCTTTTACCAATAAAATTTGATGGGATTTTATAATAACAGGACAAGAATCGACAGCTGTAAATCCTGAGTGTATAGGTGATAACACTGTCCTGTGTGATACTGACTGCTGAGCTGTGTATCTAATCCTATCCTGTGTGATACAGACTGCTGAACTGTGTATCTAATCCTGTCCTGTGTGATACTGTCTGCTGAGCTGTGTATCTAATCCTGTCCTGTGTGATACTGTCTGCTGAGCTGTGTATCTAATCC
The DNA here is from genome assembly GCF_905171765.1 of Bufo bufo. Lineage (NCBI taxonomy): Eukaryota > Metazoa > Chordata > Amphibia > Anura > Bufonidae > Bufo > Bufo bufo. The sequence continues at coordinate 99,920,844 of NC_053399.1, forward strand.
TGTCCTGTGTGATACTGACTGCTGAACTGTGTATCTAATCCTGTCCTGTGTGATACTGTCTGCTGAGCTGTGTATCTAATCCTATCCTGTGTGATACTGACTGCTGAACTGTGTATCTAATCCTGTCCTGTGTGATACTGTCTGCTGAGCTGTGTATCTAATCCTGTCCTGTGTGATACTGTCTGCTGAGCTGTGTATCTAATCCTGTCCTGTGTGATACTGACTGCTGAACTGTGTATCTAATCCTGTCCTGTGTGATACTGTCTGCTGAGCTGTGTATCTAATCCTGTCCTGTGTGATACTGACTGCTGAGCTGTGTATCTCATCCTGTCCTGTGTGATACTGACTGCTGAGCTGTGTATCTAATCCTCTCCTGTGTGATACTGTCTGCAGAGCTGTGTATCTAATCCTATCCTGTGTGATACTGTCTGCTGAACTGTGTATCTAACCCTGTGTGATACTGTCTGCTGAGCTGTGTATCTAATCCTATCCTGTGTGATACTGTCTGCTGAGCTGTGTATCTAATCCTGTGTGATACTGACTGCTGAGCTGTGTATCTAATCCTATCCTGTGTGATACTGACTGCTGAGCTGTGTATCTAATCCTGTGTGATACTGTCTGCTGAGCTGTGTATCTAATCCTATCCTGTGTGATACTGTCTGCTGAGCTGTGTATCTAATCCTATCCTGTGTGATACTGTCTGCTGAGCTGTGTATCTAATCCTGTGTGATACTGACTGCTGAGCTGTGTATCTCATCCCGTCCTGTGTGATACTGACTGCTGAGCTGTGTATCTAATCCTATCCTGTGTGATACTGACTGCTGAGCTGTGTATCTAATCCTATCCTGTGTGATACTGACTGCTGAGCTGTGTATCTAATCCTATCCTGTGTGATACTGTCTGCTGAGCTGTGTATCTAATCCTGTGTGATACTGTCTGCTGAGCTGTGTATCTCATCCCGTCCTGTGTGATACTGACTGCTGAGCTGTGTATCTAATCCTATCCTGTGTGATACTGACTGCTGAGCTGTGTATCTAATCCTGTGTGATACTGTCTGCTGAGCTGTGTATCTCATCCCGTCCTGTGTGATACTGACTGCTGAGCTGTGTATCTAATCCTATCCTGTGTGATACTGACTGCTGAGCTGTGTATCTAATCCTATCCTGTGTGATACTGTCTGCTGAGCTGTGTATCTAATCCTGTGTGATACTGACTGCTGAGCTGTGTATCTCATCCCGTTCTGTGTGATACTGACTGCTGAGCTATGTATCTCATCCCGTCTTGTGTGATACTGAGCCCTTGTAGGTTGAGTATCCACCTGTGGTGGTATCTTCCATGTCTCTTCTGTGTCTCAGGCAGGGGGGAGTTAACCCTGTGGATGCCGGCGCTCCTGACTTTGATAAGTGTCTTCTTTCTTCCCTGAGCACAAAGCTCTAGTGTCCGGTGGAGGAGTATGGATGGATGTAATACCAGCAATGACCAGGAGGGGGCAGCACCTCCACAGTGTACAATCTTGTCTCTTATCTTATTATTACACTATTGGACAGTTTATCTGATGTTCAGGCGGTGAATGCCCGTCTGTCATCTGTCACCCGTCCCGGATCAACCCAATTATCTTTGAGTGCAAACCCACCGCCCGCCATCCCATCCTGACGAGGAACATCCGTAAACACAAAGGAATGCAAGATGGATACAGTCCCCCGACCAGCAGGGTGACCACTGTATAGAAAAGGGGCCCCGGAGCTGACGCCCCAGGAGTGCTCGCTGAAGTGACTGGGGTTTTATTCTAAGCTAGTGATCAACTTTGATACCTGCCAGAGCTGCAGTCACAGTTTCAGAGGCTCCAGAGCTGAAATCTCCCAGCATTTCATACAGAACTTGCTCTTCTCTTTAATATTTACCCCAGGACGTAGTTATAAGTGTCAGAAAGGGACCTTCGCTGTGGGGTGTGTCGCCCTTTGTTATGACCCAGTTTTCAGGACTGTTTTGGAACAATCCCTTTAATTCTCATTAGAACTTTCCAGGTGCCATATTCAATGATATTATAACTATAAGAAATGATGGTGGTTGCTGTTCTACAGTCACTCTAGAGACTTGGAGCCGTCTGCAGCCATGATAGGACTGGACAAGTAACTCCAGAGCATAAATCCCCAGTCGCCTCGTAATAAGGGATAGAGAGGATTTGTCCCGTAAGTCCAGGGATTTCTGTGCCACTCAGACCTCATCCTGTTTAGGGCCTCACAGAGCGACATATCTCTGGCGTTAAGGGGATGTGCGGACAACTGCGGCCAGGAAATGATGAGCAACCTCCCTGCAGAGAACCCTGAGACAATGCCAGGAGATGTACTGCAACTCCCAGCATCCACCCTGCCCTGCCATTGTATCTGTAACTGTGCATCCTATTTAAAGGGACAATAGACTGTATTCTCCTGTCCTACAGTCATCCTCTCCCCTGAAATGGCTGATACCAGGGAGCAATAGACTGTATTCTCCTGTCCTACAGTCATCCTCTTCCCTGAAATGTCTGATAACAGGAGGCAATAGACTGTATTCTCCTGTCCTACAGTCATCCTCTCCCCTGAAATGGCTGATAACAGGGGGCAATAGACTGTATTCTCCTGTCCTACAGTCATCCTCTCCCCTGAAATGGCTGATAACAGGGAGCAATAGACTGTATTCTCCTGTCCTACAGTCATCCTCTCCTCTGAAATGGCTGATAACAGGAGCAATAGACTGTATTCTCCTGTCCTACAGTCATCCTCTCCCCTGAAATGGCTGATAACAGGGGGCAATAGACTGTATTCTCCTGTCCTACAGTCATCCTCTCCCCTGAAATGGCTGATAACAGGGGGCAATAGACTGTATTCTCCTGTCCTACAGTCATCCTCTCCCCTGAAATGGCTGATAACAGGGGGCAATAGACTGTATTCTCCTGTCCTACAGTCATCCTCTTCCCTGAAATGTCTGATAACAGGAGGCAATAGACTGTATTCTCCTGTCCTACAGTCATCCTCTCCCCTGAAATGGCTGATACCAGGGAGCAATAGACTGTATTCTCCTGTCCTACAGTCATCCTCTTCCCTGAAATGTCTGATAACAGGAGGCAATAGACTGTATTCTCCTGTCCTACAGTCATCCTCTCCCCTGAAATGGCTGATAACAGGAGCAATAGACTGTATTCTCCTGTCCTACAGTCATCCTCTCCCCTGAAATGGCTGATAACAGGGGGCAATAGACTGTATTCTCCTGTCCTACAGTCATCCTCTCCCCTGACATGGCTGATAACAGGGGGCAATAGACTGTATTCTCCTGTCCTACAGTCATCCTCTCCCAAGAAATGGCTGATAACAGAGGCAATAGACTGTATTCTCCTGTCCTACAGTCATCCTCTCCCCTGAAATGGCTGATAACAGGGGCAATAGACTGTATTCTCCTGTCCTACAGTCATCCTCTCCTCTGAAATGGCTGATAACAGGAGGTAATAGACTGTATTCTCCTGTCCTACAGTCATCCTCCCCCCTGTAATGGCTGATAACAGGGAGCAATAGACTGTATTCTCCTGTCCTACAGTCATCCTCTCCCCTGAAATGGCTGATAACAGGGGGCAATAGATTGTATTCTCCTGTCCTACAGTCATCCTCTCCCCTGAAATGGCTGATAACAGGTGGCAATAGACTGTATTCTCCTGTCCTACAGTCATCCTCTCCCCTGAAATGGCTGATAACAGGAGGCAATAGACTGTATTCTCCTGTCCTACAGTCATCCTCTCCCCTGAAATGGCTGATAACAGGGAGCAATAGACTGTATTCTCCTGTCCTACAGTCATCCTCTCCCCTGAAATGGCTGATAACAGGGGGCAATAGACTGTATTCTCCTGTCCTACAGTCATCCTCCCCCCTGAAATGGCTGATAACAGGGAACAATAGACTGTATTCTCCTGTCCTACAGTCATCCTCTCCCCTGAAATGGCTGATAACAGGCGGCAATAGACTGTATTCTCCTGTCCTACAGTCATCCTCTCCCCTGAAATGGCTGATAACAGGGGGCAATAGACTGTATTCTCCTGTCCTACAGTCATCCTCTCCCCTGAAATGGCTGATAACAGGGAGCAATAGACTGTATTCTCCTGTCCTACAGTCATCCTCTCCTCTGAAATGGCTGATAACAGGGGGCAATAGACTGTATTCTCCTGTCCTACAGTCATCCTCTCCCCTGAAATGGCTGATAACAGGGGGGCAATAGACTGTATTCTCCTGTCCTACAGTCATCCTCTCCCCTGAAATGGCTGATAACAGGAGGCAATAGACTGTATTCTCCTGTCCTACAGTCATCCTCTCCCCTGAAATAGCTGATAACAGGGGGCAATAGACTGTATTCTCCTGTCCTACAGTCATCCTCTCCCCTGAAATGGCTGATAACAGGAGGCAATAGACTGTATTCTCCTGTCCTACAGTCATCCTCCCCCCTGAAATGGCTGAAAACAGGGAACAATAGACTGTATTCTCCTGTCCTACAGTCATCCTCTCCCCTGAAATGGCTGATAACAGGGGGCAATAGACTGTATTCTCCTGTCCTACAGTCATCCTCTCCCCTGAAATGTCTGATAACAGGGAGCAATAGACTGTATTCTCCTGTCCTACAGTCATCCTCTCCCCTGAAATGGCTGATAACAGGAGGCAATAGACTGTATTCTCCTGTCCTACAGTCATCCTCTCCCCTGAAATGGCTGATAACAGGGAGCAATAGACTGTATTCTCCTGTCCTACAGTCATCCTCTCCAGCCTGAAATGGCTGATAACAGGAGGCAATAGACTGTATTCTCCTGTCCTACAGTCATCCTCTCCCCTGAAATGGTTAATAACAGGGGGCAATAGACTGTATTCTCCTGTCCTACAGTCATCCTCTCCAGCCTGAAATGGCTGATAACAGGAGGCAATAGACTGTATTCTCCTGTCCTACAGTCATCCTCTCCCCTGAAATGGCTGATAACAGGGAGCAATAGACTGTATTCTCCTGTCCTACAGTCATCCTCTCCCCTGAAATGGCTGATAACAGGAGGCAATAGACTGTATTCTCCTGTCCTACAGTCATCCTCTCCCCTGAAATGGCTGATAACAGGGGGCAATAGATTGTATTCTCCTGTCCTACAGTCATCCTCTCCCCTGAAATGGCTGATAACAGGGGGCAATAGACTGTATTCTCCTGTCCTACAGTCATCCTCTCCCCTGAAATGGCTGATAACAGGGGGCAATAGATTGTATTCTCCTGTCCTACAGTCATCCTCTCCTCTGAAATGGCTGATAACAGGGAGCAATAGACTGTATTCTCCTGTCCTACAGTCATCCTCCCCCCCGAAATGGCTGATAACAGGAGGCAATAGACTGTATTCTCCTGTCCTACAGTCATCCTCTCCCCTGAAATGGCTGATAACCGGGGGCAATAGACTGTATTCTCCTGTCCTACAGTCATCCTCTCCCCTGAAATGGCTGATAACAGGGGGCAATAGACTGTATTCTCCTGTCCTACAGTCATCCTCTCCCCTGAAATGGCTGATAACAGGGGGCAATAGACTGTATTCCCCTGTCCTACAGTCATCCTCTCCCCTGAAATGGCTGATAACAGGGGGCAATAGACTGTATTCCCCTGTCCTACAGTCATCCTCTCCCCTGAAATGGCTGATAACAGGGAGCAATAGACTGTATTCTCCTGTCCTACAGTCATCCTCTCCCCTGAAATGGCTGATAACAGGGAGCAATAGACTGTATTCTCCTGTCCTACAGTCATCCTCTCCCCTGAAATGGCTGATAACAGGGAGCAATAGACTGTATTCTCCTGTCCTACAGTCATCCTCTCCCCTGAAATGGCTGATAACTGCCAATATAGGCCTGATGTGTTCTGAAGACCCTATAGGCCGCAGTCTGACTGGAGGGGGGTGAGGCGTACCGTTCAGTTCTTGGGGCAAAGTCGAGGCAGCAGACGGTAAATGCTTGTGCAGGGAGGTCCCGGCCGCACCTCAGAGGCGACACACCCCTCATTCCGTCACCTCGCCCGCTGCTTTGTTCATTGTTAATTTCCACAGAGGTCTTGATTAACCCTTTCAGTGTCAGAGGCCCGGGATTTTTACCTCACTGATTTCTGACCGTCACTACGGCCCGTTACTGGGTAGCACTTCAGTCAGTGTTTATTTAGCCAGAAATGGCTGATGGTGGTGATCTATCATGCAGGCTACGGCAGGGGACTGGGCCAAAATATAGGTAAAGTTGAGTCCTTACAGTTGAGGTCACCCAATGCCTCCTGCCTCCAAATCCTTAGTCGTCCTTCATGCCAGCTGAGCCGCATGCTCCAGCTTTGTATTGCCTACGGGCACAAGCAGATGTGTCTATACTAATCACATCACAGGGGTAATTACTGCGGTCATACAGGGCCCTCCACAGCACAGCATTGTAAGTATATCAGGTAGAGGTGCCTCACATCATGTCAAAGTACAAAAGTGTGTAATCTGCCCTAAAAAGCCCTCAGTCTATACCTGTATTCTGGGGCGGACTGGGAATTTAAAGTGGCCCTTGAAAAAAAAAAAAAAGTGGTCCCATGTTGTATTGGAGGTACAAATTGATAGAAGGCATGGCATCAGAGATGTTGGGTCAACTATATCATCAAGAAATGAAGTAGTGGATTAAGATGTGGACCTGAGCAGTGGAATTCAGAAGGGCCACATGTGCGGTCGCTTGCCATATACACGAGTACCTGATTCTCAGAGTTAATTACTGTTGAGCACTCATTATGTAGCCGGCCAGTGGCAGAGAAGAGGGCTAAGGTGGCCCACCGTGAAAAATTACCGGTAATGTCTATGGCCAATCTGCCCCTGCGTGTACTACTGGTAATCTATGGATTATATAGAGCTGTGGTCAAATGAAGAAGAAGAGACGTGTGAGGATTATATAGAGCTGTGGTCACATGAAGAAGAAGAGACGTGTGAGGATTATATAGAGCTGTGGTCACATGAAGAAGAAGAGATGTGTGAGGATTATATAGAGCTGTGGTCACATGAAGAAGAGACGTGTGAGGATTATATAGAGCTGTGGTCACATGAAGAAGAGACGTGTGAGGATTATATAGAGCTGTGGTCACATGAAGAAGAGACGTGTGAGGATTATATAGAGCTGTGGTCACATGAAGAAGAGACGTGTGAGGATTATATAGAGCTGTGGTCACATGAAGAAGAGACGTGTGAGGATTATATAGAGCTGTGGTCACATGAAGAGACGTGTGAGGATTATATAGAGCTGTGGTCACATGAAGAAGAGACGTGTGAGGATTATATAGAGCTGTGGTCACATGAAGAAGAGACGTGTGAGGATTATATAGAGCTGTGGTCACATGAAAAAGAGACGTGTGAGGATTATATAGAGCTGTGGTCACATGAAGAAGCAGAGACGTGTGAGGATTATATAGAGCTGTGGTCACATGAAGAAGAGACGTGTGAGGATTATATAGAGCTGTAGTCACATGAAGAAGAGACGTGTGAGGATTATATAGAGCTGTGGTCACATGAAGAAGAGACGTGTGAGGATTATATAGAGCTGTGGTCACATGAAGAAGAAGAGACGTGTGAGGATTATATAGAGCTGTGGTCACATGAAGAAGAGACGTGTGAGCATTATATAGAGCTGTGGTCACATGAAGAAGAAGAGACGTGTGAGGATTATATAGAGCTGTGGTCACATGAAGAAGAGGAGACGTGTGAGGATTATATAGAGCTGTGGTCACATGAAGAAGAAGAGACGTGTGAGGATTATATAGAGCTGTGGTCACATGAAGAAGAAGAGACGTGTGAGGATTATATAGAGCTGTGGTCACATGAAGAAGAGACGTGTGAGGATTATATAGAGCTGTGGTCACATGAAGAAGAAGAGACGTGTGAGGATTATATAGAGCTGTGGTCACATGAAGAAGAGACGTGTGAGGATTATATAGAGCTGTGGTCACATGAAGAGGAGACGTGTGAGGATTATATAGAGCTGTGGTCACATGAAGAAGAAGAGACGTGTGAGGATTATATAGAGCTGTGGTCACATGAAGAAGAGACGTGTGAGGATTATATAGAGCTGTGGTCACATGAAGAAGAGACGTGTGAGGATTATATAAAGCTGTGGTCACATGAAGAAGAGACGTGTGAGGATTATATAGAGCTGTGGTCACATGAAGAAGAAGACGTGTGAGGATTATATAGAGCTGTGGTCACATGAAGAAGAGACGTGTGAGGATTATATAGAGCTGTGGTCACATGAAGAAGAGACATGTGAGGATTATATAGAGCTGTGGTCACATGAAGAAGAAGAGACGTGTGAGGATTATATAGAGCTGTGGTCACATGAAGAAGAAGAGACGTGTGAGGATTATATAGAGCTGTGGTCACATGAAAAAGAAGAGACGTGTGAGGATTATATAGAGCTGTGGTCACATGAAGAAGAGACGTGTGAGGATTATATAGGGCTGTGGTCACATGAAGAAGAAGAGACGTGTGCGGATTATATAGAGCTGTGGTCACATGAAGAAGAAGAGACGTGTGCGGATTATATAGAGCTGTGGTCACATGAAGAAGAGACGTGTGAGGATTATATAGAGCTGTGGTCACATGAAGAAGAAGAGACGTGTGAGGATTATATAGGGCGGTGGTCACATGAAGAAGAATAGACGTGTGAGGATTATATAGAGCTGTGGTCACATGAAGAAGAGACGTGTGAGGATTATATAGAGCTGTGGTCACATGAAGAAGAAGAGACGTGTGAGGATTATATAGAGCTGTGGTCACATGAAGAAGAAGAGACGTGTGAGGATTATCTAGAGCTGTGGTCACATGAAGAAGAGACGTGTGAGGATTATATAGAGCTGTGGTCACATGAAGAAGAGACGTGTAAGGATTATATAGAGCTGTGGTCACATGAAGAAGAGACGTGTGAGGATTATATAGAGCTGTGGTCACATGAAGAAGAAGAGACGTGTGAGGATTATATAGAGCTGTGGTCACATGAAGAAGAAGAGATGTGTGAGGATTATATAGAGCTGTGGTCACATGAAGAAGAAGAGACGTGTGAGGATTATATAGAGCTGTGGTCACATGAAGAAGAGACATGTGAGGATTATATAGAGCTGTGGTCACATGAAGAAGAGACGTGTGAGGATTATATAGAGCTGTGGTCACATGAAGAAGAGACGTGTGAGGATTATATAGAGCTGTGATCACATGAAGAAGAGACGTGTGAGGATTATATAGAGCTGTGGTCACATGAAGAAGAAGAGACGTGTGAGGATTATATAGAGCTGTGGTCACATGAAGAAGAAGAGACGTGTGAGGATTATATAGAGCTGTGGTCACATGAAGAAGAGACGTGTGAGGATTATATAGATCTGTGGTCACATGAAGAAGAGACGTGTGAGGATTATATAGAACTGTGGTCACCTGAAGAAGAAGAGACGTGTGAGGATTATATAGAGCTGTGGTCACATGAAGAATAGACGTGTGAGGATTATATATAGCTGTGGTCACATGAAGAAGAAGAGACGTGTGAGGATTATATAGAGCTGTGGTCACATGAAGAAGAAGAGACGTGTGAGGATTATATAGAGCTGTGGTCACATGAAGAAGAAGAGACATGTGAGGATTATATAGAGCTGTGGTCACATGAAGAAGAGACGTGTGAGGATTATATAGAGCTGTGGTCACATGAAGAAGAGACGTGTGAGGATTATATAGAGCTGTGATCACATGAAGAAGAGACGTGTGAGGATTATATAGAGCTGTGGTCACATGAAGAAGAAGAGACGTGTGAGGATTATATAGAGCTGTGGTCACATGAAGAAGAGACGTGTGAGGATTATATAGAGCTGTGGTCACATGAAGAAGAGACGTGTGAGGATTATATAGAGCTGTGGTCACATGAAGAAGAAGAGACATGTGAGGATTATATAGAGCTGTGGTCACATGAAGAAGAGACGTGTGAGGATTATATAGAGCTGTGGTAACATGAAGAAGAGACGTGTGAGGATTATATAGAGCTGTGGTCACATGAAGAAGAAGAGACGTGTGAGGATTATATAGAGCTGTGGTCACATGAAGAAGAAGAGATGTGTGAGGATTATATAGAGCTGTGGTCACATGAAGAAGAGACATGTGAGGATTATATAGAGCTGTGGTCACATGAAGAAGAGACGTGTGAGGATTATATAGAGCTGTGGTCACATGAAGAAGAGACGTGTGAGGATTATATAGAGCTGTGGTCACATGAAGAAGAAGAGACGTGTGAGGATTATATAGAGCTGTGGTCACATGAAGGAGAATAGACGTGTGAGGATTATGCAGAGTTGTTATAGTTTTTAAGTGACATGTTGGGCCTTGGAATGGTCGATATGATGAGAGTTGCTGTCCTTTCTGGTGACAGCATCTGTTGAGTTGAGGACTTTCAGATTGAGACACGTGGCTTCATTCTCAAGGTCAGAGATCCTCTCAGGGCTACAGAGACAATCAATATCATTTTACAGCCATTGTCACATCGGCTCCCGTCACCCGCTCACTTCACATGGAGACACGTGTGTGCAGAGCGGTGGGGGGGGGGGGGGGGGGCCTTTGTGGATTTGTCTTCTTCCACAGGCCAAGTCTTCTCATCTAAGCAATTCGACCACCTATGTCCGAGCACTTACCTGTGCAGCCGTTCCATGAGATCCAAACACCATATTCCACAGGAGAGCTGACAACCTGCCTGTATCTCATGTCTGAGAGGTAGTCACAGCCCCGCCCCCTGCTGATGACATCACTGATATAATGACATGAGATCACACACCTTATACTACAGGAACATCTATTACTGCTGACAACCTGCCTGTATTTCATGTCTGAGAGGTAGTCACAGCCCCGCCCCCTGCTGATGACATCACTGATATAATGACATCTGATGGGGAGCACATACCTCTGATGTGACCTTTTAGATTTCAGGGGGCAGTGTGTAAGAACGAGGTGTTGGTGCCTCGCGGCTCAGGTCTCCTGATTTCGGAGCTGGCAGATGTGAACAGAGCCTTGAGCTCGTCGGGATTTCCTGGGCTTGCAGCGAATACAAGCTCTTATGTTCTACCCACACAAGACCGTGAAACACTCTACACCCCCAGACACAGCGCCGGCAAGGCCGAGCAGGATTGTCGGATGCCTGCTCACAAGGCTGGAGCTAATAAAGCTTATTAATTGTACCCGGGGCCCCGGGGCCAACAGATGCACTCACCCCGTGCCAGGCGGCACTGCCCAGTATTGATTGGAGGTAAGGATCAATGCTTTGTAATTAATGGGATGGAGGGGGCCGGACCCCAGAGTCAGGCGGCCGTTATAAACCCAGGGATCCCTCAGCCCCACAGCGGACATCCTGACCACTGACCCCCAGGTAAGTGACAGCGGCAGGAGGTGCTGACCGCGGAGGGCCCCCGACCCGAGATCCGGGGTACAGGACAGAACATCGCTCTCTACCTCCTGACAGATACATAGTGATATATCCTGCAGATTATTACACCACCGACCTCTCTAGAGATCTGCAGAACATCGCTCTGTCCTCTCTACCTCCTGACAGATACACAGCGATATATCCTGCAGAACATTGCTCTGTCCTCTCTATCTCCTGACAGATACACAGCGATATATCCTGCAGAACATCGCTCTGTCCTCTATCTCCTGACAGATACATAGTAATATATCCTGCAGATTATTACACCACTGACCTCTCTACAGATCTGCAGAACATCGCTCTGTCCTCTCTACCTCCTGACAGATAGTGATATATCCTGCAGATTATTACACCTCTGACCTCTCTAGAGATCTGCAGAACATCGCTCTGTCCTCTCTACCTCCTGACAGATACACAGCGATATATCCTGCAGAACATTGCTCTGTCCTCTCTATCTCCTGACAGATACACAGCGATATATCCTGCAGAACATCGCTCTGTCCTCTATCTCCTGACAGATACATAGTAATATATCCTGCAGATTATTACACCACTGACCTCTCTACAGATCTGCAGAACATCGCTCTGTCCTCTCTACCTCCTGACAGATAGTGATATATCCTGCAGATTATTACACCTCTGACCTCTCTAGAGATCTGCAGAACATCGCTCTGTCCTCCCTACCCCCTGACAGATAGTGATATATCCTGCAGATTATTACACCACTGACCTCTCTACAGATCTGCAGAACATCGCTCTGTCCTCCCTACCCCCTGACAGATACAGTATTAGAAGAACAGAGCGATGTTCTGCAGCTCTCTAGTGGGGTCAGTGGTGTAATAATCTGCATTCTTGTCTCTCGTGGGGTCACGTGATTGGTGCTGTCTCTTTATCCCGGTCACTCCCCTGGCCTCTCCCAGGCCGCGCTCTCTCCTCTCATATTCTCTCCAAGTTGTTTGTCCACTCTGAGACCTTCTCTGTCTCTTACTCTCCTTGCAGTCACTGCTGTCTCTCTATCTTGCTTTTTGCTGTCTCATCCTTGTCCCTCTCACAGTCTCTCCTGTGTGTTTTTGTTTGACTGTCTCTTTTGTCTCCTTTATCCCCCTGGCTGTCTACTATCGGTCTCCCTATCTCATGGGTAGGACTGTCTCTTCTTCAATCTCTCACATCATGGCTGACTCTGGACTGTCTCTTCCTGTCCTCTTAGTATCTTTTCTACCATCTCTCCTGTACCCTGACTGTCTCTTCTACAATCTCTGACGTCATGGCTGACTCTGGACTGTCTCTTTATGTCCTCTTAGTATCTTTTCTACCATCTCTCCTGTACCCTGACTGTCTCTTCTACAATCTCTGACATCATGGCTGACTCTGGACTGTCTCTTCTACAATCTCTGACATCATGGCTGACTCTGGACTGTCTCTTTCTGTCCTCTTAGTATCTTTTCTACCATCTCTCCTGTACCCTGACTGTCTCTTCTACAATCTCTCACATCATGGCTGACTCTGGACTGTCTCTTCCTGTCCTCTTAGTATCTTTTCTACCATCTCTCCTGTACCCTGACTGTCTCTTCTACAATCTCTCACATCATGGCTGACTCTGGACTGTCTCTTCCTGTCCTCTTAGTATCTTTTCTACCATCTCTCCTGTACTCTGACTGTCTCTTCTACAATCTCTGACATAATGGCTGACTCTGGACTGCCTCTTCTACAATCTCTGACGTCATGGCTGACTCTGGACTGTCTCTTCTACAATCTCTCACATCATGGCTGACTCTGGACTGTCTCTTTCTGTCCTCTTAGTATCTTTTCTACCATCTCTCCTGTACCCTGACTGTCTCTTCTACAATCTCTGACATAATGGCTGACTCTGGACTGTCTCTTCTACAATCTCTGACATAATGGCTGACTCTGGACTGTCTCTTCTACAATCTCTGACATAATGGCTGACTCTGGACTGTCTCTTCTACAATCTCTGACATAATGGCTGACTCTGGACTGCCTCTTCTACAATCTCTGACGTCATGGCTGACTCTGGACTGTCTCTTCTACAATCTCTGACGTCATGGCTGACTCTGGACTGTCTCTTTCTGTCCTCTTAGTTTCTTTTCTACCATCTCTCTTGTATCCTGGCTGTCTCTTCTACAATCTCTCACATCATGGCTGACTCTGAACTGTCTCTTTCAGGCCTCGTCTGAGTTGGGGGTGTCTCGGTCTGGGGTTTTCGTTGACCTGTGGAGCTGAGTAATGTGCCTAATAGCTGGCGGTCACTGGAGGCGTACAGCGGGGTCTCGGACGGATGTGACCGCTCCGGGGGGGTCTCTCCTCCTCTGTAGGGGTCTCTCCTCCTCTGTGGGGGTCTCCCCTCCTCGGTTCTGTCTGATATGTTTGATATTAGGTTGTTTTATTGAAGATCAACTAAATATCAGACATATTACTACAGCGCCGGGGGCTCGCGACACGTTCCGCCACCAGCAGCCAAACATGGACGACTACGCAGTCTTCTGATATTTATCACAGCACCAGAGGGCGCCGCTCCAGCCTCAGAATAGACTCTCCCCTCTCAGCCAATCAGGAGGACTGAGCAGTGTCACATGACTGGAAGAATTGGGGGCGGGGCTTTGAGGCTCCTGATTCAGGGAAGGGGGTATATATTTATAAGATTGTGCCTTATCTGCCCGAAAGGGATGAGGGTGTAATATTATATATCCTGCTATACGTTATATGCTATGTTATTATATACCCCACTGTAATATCACATACCCTGCTATACTACTATATACTCTCTATATATTATATGCTGTTATTATATACCCCGCTGTAATATCACATACCCTGCTATACTACTATATACTCTCTATATATTATATGCTGTTATTATATACCCCGCTGTAATATCACATACCCTGCTATACTACTATATACTCTCTATATATTATATGCTGTTATTATATACCCCACTGTAATATCACATACCCTGCTATACTACTATATACTCTCTATATATTATATGCTGTTATTATATACCCCACTGTAATATCACATACCCTGCTATACTACTATATACTCTCTATATATTATATGCTGTTATTATATACCCCACTGTAATATCACATACCTTGCTATACTACTATATATATATACTCTCTATATATTATATGCTGTTATTATATACCCCGCTGTAATATCACATACCCTGCTATACTACTATATACTCTCTATATATTATATGCTGTTATTATATACCCCACTGTAATATCACATACCCTGCTATACTACTATATACTCTCTATATATTATATGCTGTTATTATATACCCCACTGTAATATCACATACCCTGCTATACTACTATATATATATATACTCTCTATATATTATATGCTGTTATTATATACCCCGCTGTAATATCACATACCCTGCTATACTACTATATACTCTCTATATATTATATGCTGTTATTATATACCCCACTGTAATATCACATACCCTGCTATACTACTGTATATATATATATATATATATATAAAAATATATATACTCTCTATATACTGCTTTATTATATATCGTTATAGAATTAAATGCTACTCTATATATTATATGGTATATTATTGTATGCGCTGCTATGGTAATATATACTCCATAGATAATATGCTATGTTATTATATATTCCACTGTAATATCACATACCCTGCTATACTATGTTATATTATTATATATCCTGCTATGTTACTATATACGCTATATATTATATGCTATGTTATTCTATATGTCCTTCTACTTACATGATGGGTTACATATCTGTGTGATTAATAAAGTTAATATTCTGTGATGACATGGTGATCCAGTCGTCGGTCCAGGTATCACCCGGGGGCATTGTGGAGCTCCGGTGGATGGGGAACAGGACCCTGAGGACGAGGCCTAAGAAACACTCTGGTACCAGCAATGGTCTTCATAAATAGATTGATAGATATGAGATAGATAGATATATAAATAGATAGATAGATAGATAGATAGATATGAGATAGATAGATAGATAGATAGATAGATAGATAGATAGATATGAGATAGATAGATATATATATATAGATACAGGGGCGTAACTAGAAGTGACTGGGCCCCACAGCAAATATTTGTAAGGGCCCACCCAGCGCGCTTCGCACCTCCCTCCTCCTGTGTAAACCCCACTCCTTTGGCACAGTGTAGCAGTATACTGTATATTGTGGAGCACAGTGTAGAGGTATACTGTATATTGTGGGGCACATCGTAGCAGTATACTGTATATTGTGGGGCACAGTGTAGAGGTATACTGTATATTGTGTGGCACAGTGTAGAGGTATACTGTATATTGTGTGGCACAGTGTAGAGGTATACTGTATATTGTGGGGCACAGTGTAGAGGTATACTGTATATTGTGTGGCACAGTGTAGAGGTATACTGTATATTGTGGAGCACAGTGTAGAGGTATACTGTACATTGTGGGGCACAGTGTAGTGGTATACTGTATATTGTGTGGCACAGTGTAGAGGTATACTGTATATTGTGGGGCACAGTGTAGCAGTATACTGTATATTGTGTGGCACAGCGTAGAGGTATACTGTATATTGTGTGGCACAGCGTAGCAGTATACTGTATATTGTGGGGCACAGCGTAGAGGTATACTGTATATTGTGGGGCACAGTGTAGAGGTATACTGTATATTGTGGAGCACAGTGTAGCGGTATACTGTATATTGTGTGGCACAGTGTAGAGGTATACTGTATATTGTGTGGCACAGTGTAGCGGTATACTGTATATTGTGTGGCACAGTGTAGAGGTATACTGTATATTGTGTGGCACAGTGTAGCGGTATACTGTATATTGTGGGGCACAGTGTAGAGGTATACTGTATATTGTGTGGCACAGTGTAGCGGTATACTGTATATTGTGGGGCACAGTGTAGCGGTATACTGTATATTGTGGGGCACAGTGTAGCGGTATACTGTATATTGTGGGGCACAGTGTAGAGGTATACTGTATATTGTGGGGCACAGTGTAGAGGTATACTGTATATTGTGGGGCACAGTGTAGCGGTATACTGTATATTGTGGGGCACAGTGTAGAGGTATACTGTATATTGTGGGGCACAGTAGCGGTATACTGTATATTGTGGGGCACAGTGTAGCGGTATACTGTATATTGTGGGGCACAGTGTAGCGGTATACTGTATATTGTGGAGCACAGTGTAGCGGTATACTGTATATTGTGGGGCACAGTGTAGAGGTATACTGTATATTGTGGGGCACAGTGTAGAGGTATACTGTATATTGTGTGGCACAGTGTAGAGGTATACTGTATATTGTGTGGCACAGTGTAGTGGTATACTGTATATTGTGTGGCACAGTGTAGAGGTATACTGTATATTGTGTGGCACAGTGTAGTGGTATACTGTATATTGTGTGGCACAGTGAAGGCTATATGTGTATAACATAAACATATTTCATATGAAAACTTACAGTTACTTGACTTGGCCCTTGGGGATCTCGGACGCCACTTCCACACTTTGGTCGGGGGCTCGGCGGAGCTGATGTTGTGCTTTATCCTAATGAGAAAGAGTTCATAATAAGGATTTGGAGAAGGGGCAGAGGGATAGCAGAGCAGGGAGAGGCTGGTGCTGCTACTAGGGGGGGGTCATACCATGGGGGAGTAATAAAGCCCACCATAATGCCCCCCAGTAGAAATAATTCTCCTTATAATGTGACAAAATTGCAAAAATACCCCCTTGTAATGCCCCCAGTTGAGCTAATGTCCCCATAGTGCCCCATAATGTCCCAGTATAAAATACCCCTAAATAGTGCCCCCAGTAAATTCCCCCATAGTGCTACTCTCCCCCCCTTCCTGCTAGTGCCCCCCATAATGTACCAGTATAAAATGCCCCATATATAGTGCCCCAGTAGATGCCCCTCAGTGTCCGGCCTCTGATAGGCTGCCGGTATAGTGTCCCCCATAATGCCCCCCAATAATGTGCCAGCAAGTGTCCCCATAGATGCCCCCCCATCATGTAGCGGTATACTGTATATTGTGTGGCACAGTGTAGCGGTATACTGTATATTGTGTGGCACAGTGTAGCGGTATACTGTATATTGTGGGGCACAGTGTAGCGGTATACTGTATATTGTGGGGCACAGTGTAGAGGTATACTGTATATTGTGGGGCACAGTGTAGAGGTATACTGTATATTGTGGGGCACAGTGTAGAGGTATACTGTACATTGTGTGGCACAGTGTAGTGGTATACTGTATATTGTGTGGCACAGTGTAGAGGTATACTGTATATTGTGTGGCACAGTGTAGAGGTATACTGTATATTGTGTGGCACAGTGTAGAGGTATACTGTATATTGTGTGGCACAGTGTAGAGGTATACTGTATATTGTGTGGCACAGTGTAGCGGTATACTGTATATTGTGGGGCACAGTGTAGCGGTATACTGTATATTGTGGGGCACAGTGTAGCGGTATACTGTATATTGTGGGGCACAGTGTAGAGGTATACTGTATATTGTGGGGCACAGTGTAGAGGTATACTGTATATTGTGTGGCACAGTGTACAGGTATACTGTATATTGTGGGGCACAGTGTAGAGGTATACTGTATATTGTGGGGCACAGTAGCGGTATACTGTATATTGTGTGGCACAGTGTAGAGGTATACTGTATATTGTGTGGCACAGTGTAGAGGTATACTGTATATTGTGTGGCACAGTGTAGAGGTATACTGTATATTGTGTGGCACAGTGTAGCGGTGTACTGTATATTGTGTGGCACAGTGTAGAGGTATACTGTATATTGTGTGGCACAGTGTAGAGGTATACTGTATATTTTGTGGCACAGTGTAGCGGTATACTGTATATTGTGTGGCACAGTGTAGAGGTATACTGTATATTGTGGGGCACAGTGTAGAGGTATACTGTACATTGTGTGGCACAGTGTAGTGGTATACTGTACATTGTGGGGCACAGTGTAGAGGTATACTGTATATTGTGGGGCACAGTGTAGAGGTATACTGTATATTGTGTGGCACAGTGTAGTGGTATACTGTACATTGTGGGGCACAGTGTAGTGGTATACTGTACATTGTGGGGCACAGTGTAGTGGTATACTGTATATTGTGTGGCACAGTGTAGTGGTATACTGTACATTGTGGGGCACAGTGTAGAGGTATACTGTATATTGTGGGGCACAGTGTAGCGGTATATTGTGTGGCACAGTGTAGTGGTATACTGTATATTGTGTGGCACAGTGTAGAGGTATACTGTATATTGTGTGGCACAGTGTAGTGGTATACTGTATATTGTGGGGCACAGTGTAGTGGTATACTGTATATTGTGTGGCACAGTGTAGAGGTATACTGTATATTGTGTGGCACAGTGTAGAGGTATACTGTATATTGTGTGGCACAGTGTAGAGGTATACTGTATATTGTGTGGCACAGTGTAGCGGTATACTGTATATTGTGGGGCACAGTGTAGTGGTATACTGTATATTGTGTGGCACAGTGTAGAGGTATACTGTATATTGTGTGGCACAGTGTAGTGGTATACTGTATATTGTGTGGCACAGTGTAGAGGTATACTGTATATTGTGTGGCACAGTGTAGAGGTATACTGTATATTGTGTGGCACAGTGTAGAGGTATACTGTATATTGTGGGGCACAGTGTAGAGGTATACTGTATATTGTGGGGCACAGTGTAGAGGTATACTGTATATTGTGTGGCACAGTGTAGAGGTATACTGTATATTGTGGGGCACAGTGTAGCGGTATACTGTATATTGTGTGGCACAGTGTAGAGGTATACTGTATATTGTGTGGCACAGTGTAGAGGTATACTGTATATTGTGGGGCACAGTGTAGAGGTATACTGTATATTGTGGGGCACAGTGTAGAGGTATACTGTATATTGTGGGGCACAGTGTAGAGGTATACTGTATATTGTGGGGCACAGTGTAGAGGTATACTGTATATTGTGGGGCACAGTGTAGAGGTATACTGTATATTGTGTGGCACAGTGTAGAGGTATACTGTATATTGTGGGGCACAGTGTAGCGGTATACTGTATATTGTGGGGCACAGTGTAGAGGTATACTGTATATTGTGGGGCACAGTGTAGCGGTATACTGTATATTGTGGGGCACAGTGTAGAGGTATACTGTATATTGTGTGGCACAGTGTAGTGGTATACTGTATATTGTGTGGCACAGTGTAGAGGTATACTGTATATTGTGTGGCACAGTGTAGTGGTATACTGTATATTGTGTGGCACAGTGAAGGCTATATGTGTATAACATAAACATATTTCATATGAAAACTTACAGTTACTTGACTTGGCCCTTGGGGATCTCGGACGCCACTTCCACACTTTGGTCGGGGGCTCGGCGGAGCTGATGTTGTGCTTTATCCTAATGAGAAAGAGTTCATAATAAGGATTTGGAGAAGGGGCAGAGGGATAGCAGAGCAGGGAGAGGCTGGTGCTGCTACTAGGGGGGGGTCATACCATGGGGGAGTAATAAAGCCCACCATAATGCCCCCCAGTAGAAATAATTCTCCTTATAATGTGACAAAATTGCAAAAATACCCCCTTGTAATGCCCCCAGTTGAGCTAATGTCCCCATAGTGCCCCATAATGTCCCAGTATAAAATACCCCTAAATAGTGCCCCCAGTAAATTCCCCCATAGTGCTACTCTCCCCCCTTCCTGCTAGTGCCCCCCATAATGTACCAGTATAAAATGCCCCATATATAGTGCCCCAGTAGATGCCCCTCAGTGTCCGGCCTCTGATAGGCTGCCGGTATAGTGTCCCCCATAATGCCCCCCAATAATGTGCCAGCAAGTGTCCCCATAGATGCCCCCCCATCATGTGCCAGTATCAAGTGCCTCTCTCCTCCCCCCCACATGTCCCAGTATCATAGCGCCCCCCCCCCCCCCCCATGTGCCAGTATCAAGTGCCTCTCTCCTTCCCACCCCAATGTGCCAGTATCAAGTGCCTCTCTTCCCCCCCCCCCACATGTCCCAGTATCATAGTACCATCTCCCATCCCCCCAATGTGCCAGTATCAAGTGCTTCTCTCCTTCCCACCCCCCATGTGCCAGTATCATAGTGCCAACCTCCCCCCCCATGTGCCAGTATCAAGTGCCTCTCTCCTTCCCACCCCCATGTGCCAGTATCATAGTGCCAAACCCCCCCATGTGCCAGTATCAAGTGCCTCTCTCCCCCCCATGTCCCAGTATCATAGTGCCATCTCCCATCCCCCCAATGTGCCAGTATCAAGTGCCTCTCTCCTTCCCACCCCCCATGTGCCAGTATCATAGTGCCAAACCCCCCCCCCCATGTGCCAGTATCAAGTGCCTCTCTCTTCCCCCCCATGTCCCAGTATCATAGTGCCATCTCCCCCCCCAAAAAAGTGCCAGTATCAAGTGCCTCTCTCTCTCCCCCCCATGTGCCAGTATCAAGTGCCAACCCCCCCCCCCCTGCCAGTATCAAGTGCCTCTCCCCCCCCCCCCCCCCCCATGTCCAAGTATCATAGTGCCATATATGGGAGAATTACTACACTTGTACAAGAAGTGTGGTGTACTATCAGCTTCTACATCATACATGGGAGCATTATTACCTCACATCATGTTACTCGTGTAATATCAGCTTTTACATCATATTTGGAAGTATTATTACCTCCCACATCATGAACCGGTGTAATGTTAGCCACTACATCATAAATGGGAGTATTATTACACCACACTTGTACAAGTGTAGTATCAGCTTCAACATCATACATGGAAGTATTACATCACACGTCTTGTACTAGTGTAGTATAAGCTTCTACATTATATATGGGAGTATTATTACCTCACACATTATGTACTGGTGTAATGTTAGCCTCTACATCATACATGGGAGTATTATTACCTCACGTCTTGTACTAGTGTAGTATTAGCTTCTACATTATATATGGGTGTATTATTACCTCACACATGTACTGGTGTAGTATCAGTTTCTACATCATATATGGGAGTATTATTACCTCACGTCTTGTACTAGTGTAGTATAAGCTTCTACATCATATATGGGAGTATTATTACCTCACACATCATGTACTGGTGTACTATCAGTTTCTACATCATATATGGGAGTATTATTACCTCACACATCATGTACTGGTGTACTATCAGTTTCTACATCATATATGGGAGTATTATTACCTCACACATCATGTACTGGTGTACTATCAGTTTCTACATCATATATGGGAGTATTATTACCTCACACATTATGTACTGGTGTAGTATCAGCTTCTACATCATATATGGGAGTATTATTACCTCACACATTATGTACTGGTGTAGTATTCGCTTCTACATCATATATGGGAGTATTATTACCTCACACATTATGTACTGGTGTAGTATAAGCTTCTACATCATATATGGGAGTATTATTACCTCACGTCTTGTACTAGTGTAGTATCAGCTTCTACATTATATATGGGTGTATTATTACTTCACACATTATGTACTGTTGTAGTATCAGTTTCTACATCATATATGGGAGTATTATTACTACACTAGTACAAGACGTGAGGTATCAGCTTCTACATCATATATGGGAGTATTATTACCTCACACATTATGTACTGGTGTAGTATAAGCTTCTACATCATATATGGGAGTATTATTACCTCACACTTCATGTACTGGTGTAGTATAAGTTTCTACATCATATATGGGAGTATTATTACCTCACACGTCTTGTTACTAGTGTAGTATAAGCTTCTACATCATATATGGGAGTATTATTACCTCACACATTATGTACTGCTGTAGTATAAGCTTCTACATCATATATGGGAGTATTATTACCTCACACGTCTTGTTACTAGTGTAGTATCAGCTTCTGCATAAGGAAATATAGTGGATGGGGATTTCTTAAACTGAAGTAAAAGAAAACTGCCTCAGTTTCCCATAGCAACCAATCAGCTTCCACCTATCATTTTCCAAATGAGCTATGAAATTTGAAAGGTGGAATCTGATTGGTTGCTATGGATTACTAAGGCAGTTTTCCTCACACATTACCTCAGGAAGTCCTGTAGCCGCCATGTTTCCTCAGGTATCTCCCCACTTACCTCACACACTGCAGACATGGCTGATCTATCACAGATTACTGCTGGGTAATGCAGCTTCTCCATGACACCTGGTGTGCTGGAGTCGGGATGACAGGGGAGGACAGGGGCTGTGTACAGATATCTGCCATTACTCCCATCATGTCCTCCCAGTAACCAGCAAAGTGCTCATGGTGAGCAGCACCTGGGTCACAGGAACAGCCCAGCATTTGTGAGAGGCGCCTGCTCTAACCAATCACAGGCCTCCTTACTGCAGGGTGGTAGAGGCTCCTGGCACCAGCACTTCTTCCTCTGCTACCTGCACTTTCCATTGGAAGAGGACATCAGCAGCTTCCAGCGTCCTGCTGACTGCTTCCATCAGGTGAGGTAAGTGTGTATCTACGTAAGTGGAACTGGAGTATAATGGAGAGCATGGGCCTCACTGACAGGAAAACTGATGGTTGCCAGAAGATGTTGTTTGTAAACCTTCAGTTATTTTTTTTTCACGCACGTGAAAAACGCATCAAAACGCATTGCACCCGCGCGGAAACAACTGAACGCAATCTTAGACTAAACTTACTTGCGAAATGGTGCGAATTTCACTGAACGCACCCTGACACAATCCGTATCGCTCGTGTGGAAGAGGCCTAAGGATACGGATCTGTTCAGGAAAATACGGAAGGTTTTGTAAGCGAGTTCAATCAGTTTTGATGCGTGTGAAAAAAAAACCGGAACAATCTACATCTCCAAGCAACCATCAATGAAAAAAGCATCGCACCCGGACTTCATCCGTAAAAACCAACGCTCATGGGCAGAGACCCATAGAGATGAATGGGACAGGAGTCAGTCCGGATGCTCTGCGTTGGATTCATGCATCACACCTGGATGGGAAAGAGACCTTAGGCCGTCAGAACCATTGCGGTCTGTGGGGCTATTCCCATGGCCGTTTTTTTTTTTGCGGCCGTCAAATAGGATATGTCCTTTTTTTGGTTGTTTTCACAGCCAGACGGACCCCATTGAAATCAATGGTCGCTTAGACAGGAGTGCATCCAACGGCTGTTAAAAACGGGCTCACTAGGACAGCAGGCCACACCCCTTTATGTTATTTTAACAAGCCCCGCCCCTACAGAGTTTGTATCCCCGTTATAATTTTTTTTTACTAAAAAGAAACATTACAGCTGGGGGCCACTATGGGGGAGATTATTACTGCAGCGGTCACATTTGGGGACATTGAGTCACTATGGGGGACATTACGACAGGCGGGGGCCACTATTGGAGACATTCTTCCTGCTGGGGGCAGGGCCGTCTTTAATATTGATTGGACCCTGGGCAAGAATTTCCTTGGGCCCCCTGAAATGCTAAGGTCCATCTGTCTTCATTAATGATTATCGCAGGGAAGGCAGGTTAGTTAGTGTACCCGAGCATTAGATTTTAAGACGCCTGTGGCCACCGCGGGGGCACAGGAGGCAGAAGCACAGCTCCCGCACAGGCCGTCTCCCCTTTTCAAATAGAAGACGGGTGGCCCTTAGCAATGCTTATTTCAGAGAGCGCTGCTAAGGGCCATTTCAGCCACAGTTTTCTACTAAAATTACACGTATGTATGGCAGTCCCAGTATCATAGTGCCACCCCCCCCCCCCCCAAAAAAAGTGCCTGTATCAAGAGCTTCTCTCCCCCCCCCATGTCCCAGTTTCATAGTGCCATCTCCCCCCCAAAAAAGTGCCAGTATCAAGTGCCTCTCTCCCCCCATGTGCCAGTATCATAGTGCCAAACCCACCCATGTGCCAGTATCAAGTGCCTCCCCCCCCCCCCATGTGCCAGCCAACCCCTCTCCCCCCCCCCATGTGCCAGTATCGGATGACTCTCCCCCCCCCCATGTGCCAGTATCAAGTGCCTCCCGCTCCCCCCATGGCAGTAACACTCGGGTATTAAAAAAAAATACCTCACACTTGCTGCTGACTGAAAAAATATGAGACTTCTACTGTTATAGCTGGCTAAGTGTACATCTATACACAACACACCCAGCACTGCTATATCTCTATGACAGCTGTCCCAGCACACTCAGCTCTGCTACATCTAATACACATGACAGCTGCACCAGCACACTCAGCTCTACTATATCTCTATATATGACAGCTGCCCCAGCACACCCAGCTCTGCTACATCTATATATCTCTAAGTATTGCTATAAAGTAGATAGATATATAGAGATATAGCAAAGCTGAGTGTGCTGGGGCAGCTGTCATGTGTATAGATGTAGCAGTGCTGGGTGTGTTTGGGCAGCTGTCATGTGTATAGATGTAGCAGAGCTGGGTTTGCTGGGGCAGCTGTCATATATAGAGATATAGTAGAGCTGAGTGTGCTGGTGCAGCTGTCATGTGTATTAGATGTAGCATAGCTGGGTGTGCTGGGGCAGCTATCATATATAGAGATATAGCAGGGTGTCGGGATTCGAACCCGTGACCAGCCACATCCCAGGCGGTAGCCCTGCTTACTAGGCTACCATCCTCTCTGGACATTACTCCCTGAAACCTATTATGTAACCTCAGTCTTGCCAAGCCTTGCTCATCACCCTTGATTCCCCACACCTGGTACTTCCCTATATAAGTCCAGCCCCTTGCACTCTAGCTTGCTGATTATTGAGCTCCTGAGCCTTGATCAAGCTTCTCCTCATCTGCTGCTCCTGCTACTACTGAAAGTCCACTGCTGACCAGGAATTGCCTACCGACTACTCTTCTGCTTGTCCCTACCTACTGAACTGCTACCACCGCTGCCATCCGGATTGTCTGACCACGCTTACTGCCGCCTGCCCTGACCCACCGCCTGCCTACCGACTACTCTTCTGCTTGTCCCTACCTACTACCTGCCTGCGGTCCTTGCCACTGGGCTCCACTCCTACCTCCAGCCAGCGGTCCTCTGACTCAGGTGAGCCTGTAGGATTGTTACACAGGGCTGAGTGTGCTGGGGCAGCTGTCATGTGTATAGATGTACACTTAGCCAGCTATAACAGTAGAAGTCTTATATTTTTTCAATCGGTAGCAATGCAGCCCTTATGGTTGTGTGGGTAAATGCTTTGCCTCTGATACATGGTACAAGGAGGTTGTGGGTTCGAATCCCAGACACATCAGGAGACAGTAATATTAGATCACATTAGCGAGGGGGCCTGGTCCGCTGCTGTGAAGGGGCCCTGAACATTAAGACAAGAATCGATCATATTTAAGTAACTAACTTGAAAACTGTCACACACGCTGCCGGGGCAGCCCGGGCCCCGAAGCAGCCGCTTTCCCTGCTTCCCCGGTAGTTACGCCACAGTATATATAGATAGATAGATAAATAGATAGATAGATATGAGATAGATAGATCCACCTGGAGGTGGTGGAGGATAAGGCCCACTTCCTGATATACTGTCCCAAATACTCAGCAGTGAGGGACATTCACTTTAGGAGACTTCAGCTCCATGGAAGAGGAAGAGAAGCTGCCCATCCTCCTGGGAGAGGAAGAGAACACTGTGGACACAGCAGCACAATATATCAGTGCCTGCCACAGACTGAGAGGAGCCGGATATGCCATGGACTCTGATACCCTGACCCGGGTGTGTCCCCATTTCTCAACCCCCTATTTCCCACATCCTTTGGCAATGCTAATGTATAATTTTAGACCTGCCAATAAAGCTTTATTGATTGATTGATAGATATGAGAGAGATAGATAGATAGATAGATAGATAGATAGATAGGAGAGGGAAGATGGATGGATGGATAGATAGATAGATAGGAGATATGAGATAGATATCACCAGGTCCTGTTGTTGGGGTCTGTTGTGGTTGTGGACTTGAGGTTGTCAGCTCCGGCCTCCCTTCTATTGCTCTACTGTTCTTTGCTCTCATCTTCTGCAGCCTCAGTCCAACCCTGTTTAACATCTACATCAATGAGCTGGCGGCAGCTGCTCCGGAGTCCTCCTCTGCACCTGGTCTCACCCTCCATGACACCGAGGTGAAATTTCTCCTTTATGCAGATGATCTTCTGCTTCTATCGCCAACTGAGAAATGTCTCCAAGATAACCTCAAAATCCTGGAGAAGTTCAGTAACACGTGGGCACTGCCCATGAATCCAAAGAAAACCAACAACATGGTGTTCCAGAAAAGAAACCAGAAAGCAGCCGGGCGTCCTCCCTTCCTGCTAAACAACTGTCCACTTTCAGAAACCGACAGCTACACCGACCTGGGCCTAGAAATCAGCCAATCAGGGAATGTTAAGAAAGCCATGGAAACACTAAAAGACAAGGCGAGCAAAACCTTCTATGCCATCAGAAGGCGTCTGTATCACCTTAAAGCACCAGTGAACGTCTGGCTTAAAATCCTTGACACCATCATCGCCCCGATCCTCCTGTATGGCAGTGAAGTCTGGGGCTCAGATATATACCCAGACCGGGGCAAAGTGGGACTCTGGGCCAACAGAACTATTCCACCTAGAACTCTGCAAACACCTTCTCCAGGTCCACAGGAGCACCGCAAACAGCCCCTGTCGAGCAGAACTGGGCAGATTCCCACTTTACCTTGCTGTCCAGAAGAGGGCACTATCATTCAGAGCCCATCTGCATAGCAGCAGTCCCAGCTCCTACCATCACAAAGCCCTGCTACACCAAGAAGCCCCAGAAAAACAAGGCACCCTGCAACAAGTCACCCAAAACCAGCCTTCCCAAGGCACCAACCAATATAGCCTGGCAGAGGGCGAAATCCAGAGGACGATGCACAAGTACAAAGAGGAGTATATTAGCGTCTGGAGGAACGACATAAGAACATCCCAGAAGCTGACAGTATACCAGAGCCTACAGAGGGAGTACAAACTGGCCCCATATCTGGAGAAACTCCCCAATCCAAGAGACCGACAGATCCTGAGCCGGTACAGACTGAGCGCCTACAGCCTTCTCATTGAATCCGGGCGTCACCGACAGAGGTACATGCCCAGGGAGAGCAGACTGTGCCAGCAGTGCGACCAGGAGGCCATGGAGGATGAGGCATGTCCCAAATACTCAGCAGTGAGGGAGACTGACTTCAGGAGACTGTCTGATCTCTGCCCAGACTTCACCTCCATGGAGGAGGAAGAGAGACTCTCCATACTACTGGGGGAAGAGAAGAACACAGCGGCCACAGCAGCACAATATATTACTGCCTGCCATAGACTGAGAGGATGGCACCCTGGATGTGCCCCTATCCCCCAAACTTACTCTATACCCCCACCCTGGACATGTCCCCATCCCCCAACCCTACCTAATTATTTCCCACTTGCTTTGACAATGCTAAAATGTATTTAGTTCTGCCAATAACTCTTTTTTGATTTGATAGATAGATAGATAGATAGATAGATAGATAGATAAGACCAGTGAAACGGGGAAACAGCCATATCTGGATCAGAATAGACCGCTCCATTCTACTACAACCCAGAATGCTTTGAGATCCTGCAAAGGGAAGCCGCCCACTATCAAACCCTGGGCAAGACCTCAATGCCAGAATAGGCAGGGAAAGAGACTACCTGACCACAGATGGAAACATCTATATACATGGAGCACAGACCGACAGCACAGTACATACAGAGAGGAACAGTTACAACAGCACGGTAAATAAAAGTGGCAAAAAATTGTTGAATCTTTGCCGAAGCCTAGGACTCTACATCCTCAACGGTCGCACCAAGGGAGACTCTCTAGGAAGGACTACATTAAACTCCCATGTGGGTAGCAGTGTGGTGGACTACACCATCACAGACATGGACCCCGCAAACATTGGGGCCTTCATAGTCAGCCCACAATCGCACTTGTCTGATCACAACCAAACATCCCTATATATTAAGACCACAAACAAACCACCAGGACAAATACCTCAGCAGCCGGGCTCTTCACACTACCTTCATCTTATAGGTGGTCCAAGACATCGGCTCAGGAATATAAAGAGGTGCACAATAAACCAGAAATCTAAGAGATGCCCTACTACTTCAACAACAAGGTGTTTGAGATAAACCCAGAAGGAGTCAACCAAGCTGTAAGAGATCTTAATAATATATTTTACACCATGGCAGAAATGGCTGACCTGAAAAAGTATAGCCACCTGAAGAAAAAAGATAACCCCAACTCTTTGTTAGATAAGGAGTGCAGAGCTGTACGGAAGACCTTAAGAAAGGCCTCAAATAAAAAGCATAGAGATCCCAACAACACCAACCTGCGGGAAGTCTACGACACAACGCAGAGTCAATACAAAACCCTCCTCAGAAGGAAAAAGCAAGAATATACCTCAACCAAACTTACACAGCTTCAAGATGCCCTCCAAGATAACTCTTTCTGGGAACTATGGAACCACCTGGGCACAAATGAGAAGAAAAACAACCTCCATATTCAGAACGGCAACATCTGGCTCCAGTATTTCAGAGACCTCTACAGAGACATCCCAAAAGAAGAACGTAACCCAGACCAAGAACAAAGGAGGTCAAAACTGAAGAGCGTGGAAGAGATACTTAAAGATTTCCAAAACCCGCTAGACTCACCCATAACACTGCAGGAGATATCAGAGAGGTAAGAAAGCCAGCTGCACAGATGGCATCCCACCTGAAATGATTAAGTACAGCCCAACAGCAATACTGGCAGCCATAGCAAAACTGTACAACATTGTGCTAAGCGCTGGCTACTTCCCCTAAGTCTGGAACCAAGGTGTCTGTAACAGAACACCTGGCACCCCGACTGGGCACCTCCATTGATAGATGCTCCTAGTGCTTCCCGAGGGATCCAAGCACTCCACTTGACACCATAACCACCACAGACCCCACCAACCGCTGCAGCTTTGTTGGGGTCTTGCTGTCAGAGAAGACCCGGTGTCACGGCTGTGTCATGGTCTGTTATTGTGGACCATGACACTTTTGCCGTGCATGCTTGTTGCCGGTGGCAACATGTTGTTTTGCATGTTTTGACACTTCCCCTTTAAGTTGTGTGTCCCTTCCCATTGTGGTGTGCACGGGGTTAAGGTGTGCTTGGTAGGTGTGGTGGGTGTGACCTCAGGCCTCCTATATGTTGGTGTGGTGAAGCCTGAGTGTGAGTTTGGTTTTGTTTGTCAGCTTGGTGTGGAGATCTGCTCCTGGGCTGAATGATACGGTCTGTGTGAGCCACCCTTATTTATTATATTGTTTCCCTTGCTCTGGTGTGTGTGTCCCCTCCGGCGTATTTCTGTTTTCCCTTTCCCACCTGGTGTATGTAGTTGTGGTGTGGGCCTTGTTTGGAGGTTATTGTGTGGTAGTGTGTTTCCTCCGAATGGGGGCTGCTTTCCCGGAGGGGTTTAAGCAAACATCTAGACAGTGCGTTTTCGGTCCATCTTGTCGGCGGCAGGTAAGATCTGGTAACCTAGGTTGTCTGTTGCCTTTTGTTACTTACTTGTCATTCGGCTGTGAACCCTGTCAAGTTGGTGGCCAGCTGCTGGGCTTCTGGAGACACCATGCATCCGTTGTGATGGATGAATGGGTGGTCTCTGCCCTGTCTTCAGGCTTAGGGCATAGCAGGGATACCTAGGGTTCTAGGTTGGAGAGCATGAGCCCCCTTACCTTCTGAGGCGGCTCATGCATTAGTAGTTTAGGGAGATCTGTAGGGTCGGCTTAGGAGGTGTCCTGCTCCCTGTTCCCTGCGTTGCAGCGAACGCAGCGGCACGGTGGGGGGTCTCCCCCACTCCCCGCCGTGACACCCGGCTTCAGCTTCCAGTGGGTGAACCTCTCTTCCTTCAGAGACTGATGCAGGAACAAGAGCTAGGGATTATAGCTAGGGGAGTATACAGCGTATAGCAATCCCCATACACATGAGACGAGGCTCTATGTGGAAAGTAAAACAGGAACTCACTTTATTGACCACACAAGCATTGCCTTTTATACACATTTTCCAACAAGGGTACCACCCCCGTGGACTTGGTTGGGAACTGAGGACATAACATAGCAGCCAATCATTTACAGTTTAAACACAAAAACTATACATTCAACAAACACAATGGCATTGTCTGTGACGCAATCAATAACAGAATAGGCATTGTCTGTGACACAATCAATAACAGAATAGGCATTGCCTGTGACATATTTAACAAACACAATGGACTTAATTACTGACAGTCATAAAATACACATTTTTCCCAATCACAGAAAACACCACATATCCCCATAAAAGTCACATCCCCTGATAGCCTCGAACTGGGTTAACAACCTATCCAATAATCACCCAGATTGGTTCAGGGGTTCAGGAATTTCCTGGAAATCTTATTTTTGCCCCACCGTGCACATGGTCCCATGCCCCAAATAGTTCCAGTAAAAAGTCCAAGGGGCAGAAACAGAGCCTTTGAAATCCAATATGCCCAATTAGTGTCCCAGGGGCCATAGTCACAGGGCAAGAGGCTGGCAAGCAGGCCTCTCCAACTCCCAGAGACGAAGGTGCTTTCGTCACAGTGTCATAATCCCAATATACAAGAGTGGGGACTACCGAGGGATATGTGTCAGTAGCAATCTGGGGAAACTATTTAACAGTATCCTGAACCAGAGAATCCTTGGCTTTCTCACCCAGCACAATGTACTCAGTAAAAGACAAGCAGGGTTCATGCCAAACCACCGCACCACAGACCACGTCTATACCCTGCACCGCCTCATCCAGAGCCATGTCTACAACACCAAGCAGGGAAAGATATACGCTTGTTTTAGGGACTTCAAAAAGGCCTTTGACTCGGTGTGGCACCCAGGTTTGCTCCTGAAGCTATTGGAGAGCAGAATAGGAGGAAAGACATACGACGTCATGAAAAGCTCCAACACCGAGAACCGATGCAGCGTGAAGGTAAATGGAAAAAGAACGGCTTACTTCCAGCGGAGCCGAGGAGTCAGACAGGGCTGCAGCCTCAGTCCAACTCTCTTTAACATTTACATCAATGAGCTGGCAGCGGCTCTGGAGTCCTCCTCAACACCAGGTCTCATCCTCCATGACACTGAGGTGAAATTTCTCCTGTATGCGGATGACCTTCTCCTACTATCACTGTGGCGAAACCAACCTTGCCACTGGGTTTTGGAGAGGCCTGTTTATCAGCCTCTTGCCTCAGGATTATGGCCCATACTAACTTTTAAACCCCTGAACCGATTCAAGTGAATTTTGGATAGGTTTGGGGTTTAAAAGTTAGTATGGGCCATAATCCTGAGGCAAGAGGCTGATAAACAGGCCTCTCCAAAACCCAGTGGCGAGGTTGGTTTCGCCACAATCACCAACTGAGAAAGGTCTCCAAGACCAGCTAGTCATTCTGGCGAAATTCAGCACCACATGGTCCCTTCCCATCAATTTAAAAAAGACGAACTACCTTCACGCTACACAACTGCCCTCTTACAGCCACCAACAGGTACACCTACCTGGGCCTGATAATTGACAAAACTGGGAGCTTCAAATCAGCCATTGAGGAGCTGAAAGATAAAGCATGCAAGACCTTCTACAACATCAGAAGACAACTGTACCACCTCAAAGCACCCTTGAGGGTCTGGCCTAAAATCTTTGTACCAATCCTCCTGTATGGCAATGAAGTCTGGGGCCCTCACATGTACCCGACAGGTCAAGATGGGATTCCAGCCCAACAGAAATATTCCACCTGGAATTCTGTAAGCATCTCCTCCAGGTCAATCGGAGCACCTCTAGCAGTGCCTGTCGAGGGGAGCTGGGCAGATTCCCTCTACACTTTACAATCCAGAAGAGGGCGCTATCATTCTGGTGCCATCTACATGGTAGTAGTGAAGGCTCCCATTACCATAAAGCCTTGCTACACCAAGGAATCCCAGGCAAGGCAAAGCCCCAAAATCAGCCTACTGTAACCCAGCCCGACCAGAAAATCTCCCCACACCACCGCACAAAAGCCGGTGATACGGTGTACCAGAGCCTGTAGAGAGACTACAAACTGGCTCCATATCTAGAGTGTATATAAAGGGCTGTGTACCGAGGTATATATAAATGTTATCAATGATAATATAATAAATAATAATATGTTAATTTATTTATCGATAACAATTCTGTATACCTTGGTACACAGCCCTTTTATATACACTTTTTGGAGCACTGTTATCACTGCTTGACAAAGGCTCCATAGAGATGAGCTGAATAGTTGCATTGGGTTTAATAAAAGGTCCACCTTTTTTCACGGAAGACCGGAGTGCGGCCTTGTTATCTATTCTACTACTAGATAGATGGGAGATAGATAGAAATGTCATCCCCTCCCCCTGGTTTAACAATAGGAGATGCATGAAGGTGATATTATAGGACACTGTAATCCCTTCTTGATATCATTAGTCGGCTGACACCAGAACCATTCCAACTATCCGTGGCCTCAGTATCCAGACACCAGCTGAGGACTCTGGGGTGGATTATTTTGATCCAGGGCTGCGAGGTGTGATACAACTGGAGGATCTATTATACTGAGATCTGTGGGACACTCTCTATATGCAGCCTGTGAGAGAGGAGTGGTCAGATGTGTTCCTTTTTAATGAATGATTTCCGGTTGGTCCTCAGGTTGGTGTTACCTTCACAGGTCCTCAGGTCGGTGTTACCTTTACCTTCACAGGGTCTTCAGGTTGTGTTATCTTCCCAGGTCCTCAGGCCGTTGTTACCTTCACATGGTCTTCAGGTCGGTGCTACCTTCACAGGTCCTCAAGTCGGTGTTACCTTCACAGGGTCTTTAGGTTGGTGTTACTTTCACAGGGGTTTCAGATTGTGTTATCTTCCCAGGTCCTCAGGTCAGTGTTACCTTCACAGGTCCTCAGGTCGGTGTTACCTTCACAGGGTCTTCAGGTTCTGTTATCTTCACAGGTCCTTAGGTTGGTGCTATCTTCACAGGCCTTTAGGTTACTGTTATCATCACAAGTCGTCAGGCTGGTGTTATCTTTATAGATCCTTAAGCTGCTGTTATCCTTTTAGGTCCTCAGGTCAGCGTTACCTTTACAGGTCCTCAGGTCAGTGTTATCTTCACAGAGACCCCAGATCACTGGTATAGTCATGAGTCCTGAGGCTGATATTACTTTCAGAGGGGCCTCAGGTTGGCGTTATCTTTATAGGTCCTCAGGTCGGCATTACCTTTATAGGTCCTCAGGTCGGTGTTACCGTTACAGGTCATTAGGTCACAGGGGCCTCAGCTATGTGCTATAGTTATAGGTCCTCAGGTCAGTGTTACCTTTACAGCGGCTCCCGTCAGTGTTACCTTCACAGGAACCTCAGATTGGTGTTATCTTCACAGGGACCTCGGGTTGGTGCTATCTTTACAGGAACCTCAGGTTTGTGTAATCTTCACAGTTCCTCAGATTGGTGTTATCTTCAGAGGGACCTCAGGATGATGTTACTTTCAAAGGTTCTAAGTTGGTGTTATCTTTATAGATCCTCAGGTCAGTGTTACCTTCACAGGTCCTCAGTCATTGTTACCTTCTCAGATCCTCAGGTCATTGTTACCTTCACAGGGACTTCAGATTGTGTTATCTTTACAGGTCCTTAGTTTGGTGCTATCTTCATAGGTCCTCAGACCTTTGTTGTCGTCACAGAAACCTTACATCAGTGTTATATCTAGCCCCAGGAGTCTACGGAAATGATTTCATGGTCAGCTCACTGCCTGGCCCCAGTGATGTCCTTCAGTGTCTTGTAAGGTTGGGATGATAGACAACCCAGTACTCTATATACCTACCACTACCAGCCTGCCGAAGGACAAAACCAGCCTGCCGAAGGACAAAACCAGCCCTAACATGGGCCATTCACAGCTCAACTATGCACCACGTGTGTGCTTGTTTTGTCAGGTCCCTTCTTTGGAAACCCTTTTTTATTTCTCTTGCCCAGTACTTCTCTCTCCTTAGGGACCTCTGCTTGAAATGTGGCCTCAGCCACACAATGAGTCACTTCCTTGAAACAGCTCATCATATAAGTTTATTAGTCTGTGCTACATCTCTAGTGATGGATAGGCTGCATTCTCAGTGATGTCACCGCTGATCTCTAGTGATGGACAGGCTGCATTCTCAGTGATGTCATCGCTGATCTCTAGTGATGGATAGGCTGCATTCTCAGTGATGTCACTGCTGATCTCTAGTGATGGATAGGCTGCATTCTCAGTGATGTCACCGCTGATCTCTAGT
Source organism: Bufo bufo (assembly GCF_905171765.1). Taxonomy (NCBI): domain Eukaryota; kingdom Metazoa; phylum Chordata; class Amphibia; order Anura; family Bufonidae; genus Bufo; species Bufo bufo. Next base: position 99,955,587 of record NC_053399.1, read on the forward strand.
GATGGATAGGCTGCATTCTCAGTGATGTCACCGCTGATCTCTAGTGATGGATAGGCTGCATTCTCAGTGATGTCACCGCTGATCTCTAGTGATGGATAGGCTGCATTCTCAGTGATGTCACCGCTGATCTCTAGTGATGGACAGGCTGCATTCTCAGTGATGTCACCGCTGATCTCTAGTGATGGATAGGCTGCATTCTCAGTGATGTCACCGCTGATCTCTAGTGATGGATAGGCTGCATTTTCAGTGATGCCACCGCTGATCTCTAGTGATGGATAGGCTGCATTCTCAGTGATGTCACCGCTCATCTCTAGTGATGGATAGGCTGCATTCTCAGTGATGTCACCGCTGCTCTCTCTTGTGGGGTCTCTGGCTGTGGGGGATGTGTCGGACCGGTGGGATATTTGTGGTGATGATTTCTTCCCTCTTGTCATAACCCAATAATCCCGGCCATCATACCAGCCATTATTATTCGCGCCACCTGTCGCCTCAGCCCAAATATAGAGCCTGGCGGGGAGAACAATGTGGGGAGCGTAGAGCCGGGGAGGGGGGCAGGTGTCTATATCTCCTTTATAATAGACTGCACAGAACGCTATACAGCAGTCAGACGGAGACCAGCGGCGCCTCATCGCCCGGCCGACCACATTATGGAGGCCATCAAGAAGAAAATGCAGATGCTGAAGCTGGACAAGGAGAATGCCCTGGACCGGGCTGACCAGGCGGAGACCGAACAGAAGCAGGTGGAAGACAAAAGCAAGCAGGTAAGTACCCTCACCCATCCCCGGCTCCAGCCTCTGGGTCTAGGTTCACCTTTCACCATCCCTATCCTTAAACACTCTGTGCTTCTAACATGCTCAGGACACTCAGGTCGGGTACCGCTTATCTTCCGTACCTCGTGCCCCTCAGTCTTACATCTTCAGAACACTCACCAAGGCACAGTGACCCACATAACCCCGCAGCGGTCCATGTCATACTTTCGCCATGTCACCCCCTGATCACTGTGCTCCCCCCATAGATGGAGGACGAACTGCTGTCCATGCAGAAGAAACTGAAGGGGACAGAGGACGAGCTGGACAAGTACTCAGAGGCCCTGAAGGATGCCCAGGAGAAGCTGGAGACGGCAGAGAAGAAGGCGGCTGATGTAGGTACCTGACCAGGGTGTCTCTGTCCTATTACACAACACACAGGAGGGACCTCAGCTTCTTATAGAGCAATTCCAACTTAAAAAGTTTTACCGCCTTAAATCAGAAAACTACATGTAAATCTAAATCTTCTTCTGCTGGTTTCCCAAAGATCCGGCTCCCACTACTCCGTAATTCCCACTGATCCAGCATTCAAATGGTTAAGAAATCCAACGCTGGGTTAAAAAAATAACATGAGTTCAGCCTAAGTCCAAACCTCATCCCCTGCGCCAAATAACCAGCGCCTCGCGTCCCCAGAGACCTCATTACAGGATTATCTGGGATTACGGTCAGGTCTATTATCTACTGCCCCGGGGTGTGATGAGGCACGACCTGGAGGTATGATGCACCGGGATGCAGGACATGTGTGAGACACATAACCAATAGCAGGAATACAAATAATTATCCCCAGAGCGGAGCCGCATCGTACAATCTGAGAAAACCGGATACTTATCTATATACCGACCTATACTGCAGAGTATTACACCTAATCAATATATAGAGAGGAGTATAGATCAGTATATGAGGACGGTATATAGAGGAGTATAGATCAGTATATGAGGACGGTATATAGAGGAGTATAGATCAGTATATGAGGACGGTATATAGAGGAGTATAGATCCGTATCTGAGGACGGTATATAGAGGAGTATAGATCAGTATATGAGGACGGTATATAGAGGAGTATAGATCAGTATATGAGGACGGTATATACAGGAGTATAGATCAGTATATGAGGACGGTATATAGAGGAGTATAGATCAGTATATGAGGACGGTATATACAGGAGTATAGATCAGTATATGAGGACGGTATATAGAGGAGTATAGATCAGTATATGAGGACGGTATATAGAGGAGTATAGATCAGTATATGAAGACGGTATGAAGAGGAGTATAGAGCAGTATATGAGGACGGTATATAGAGGAGTATAGATCAGTATATGAGGACGGTATATAGAGGAGTATAGATCAGAATATGAGGACGGTATATAGAGGAGTATAGATCAGTATCTGAGGATGGTATATAGAGGAGTATAGATCAGTATCTGAGGACGGTATATAGAGGAGTATAGATCAGTATATGAGGACGGTATATACAGGAGTATAGATCAGTATATGAGGACGGTATATAGAGGAGTATAGATCAGTATATGAAGACGGTATATAGAGGAGTATAGAGCAGTATATGAGGACGGTATATACAGGAGTATAGAGCAGTATATGAGGACGGTATATACAGGAGTATAGATCAGTATATAAGGACGGTATATAGAGGAGTATAGATCAGTATATGAGGACGGTATATAGAGGAGTATAGATCAGTATATGAGGACGGTATATACAGGAGTATAGATCAGTATATGAGGACGGTATATACAGGAGTATAGATCAGTAGATGAGGACGGTATATAGAGGAGTATAGATCAGTATATGAGGACGGTATATAGAGGAGTATAGATCAGTATATGAGGACGGTATATACAGGAGTATAGATCAGTAGATGAGGACGGTATATACAGGAGTATAGATCAGTATATGAGGACGGTATATAGAGGAGTATAGATCAGTATATGAGGACGGTATATAGAGGAGTATAGATCAGTATATGAGGACGGTATATAGAGGAGTATAGATCAGTATATGAGGACGGTATATAGAGGAGTATAGATCAGTATATGAGGACGGTATATATAGAGGAGTATAGATCAGTATATGAGGACGGTATATAGAGGAGTATAGATCAGTATATGAGGACGGTATATAGAGGAGTATAGATCAGTATATGAGGACGGTATATAGAGGAGTATAGATCAGTATATGAGGACGGTATATACAGGAGTATAGATCAGTATATGAGGACGGTATATAGAGGAGTATAGATCAGTATATGAGGACGGTATATAGAGGAGTATAGAGCAGTATATGAGGACGGTATATAGAGGAGTATAGATCAGTATATGAGGACGGTATATAGAGGAGTATAGAGCAGTATATGAGGACGGTATATAGAGGAGTATAGATCAGTATATGAGGACGGTATATAGAGGAGTATAGATCAGTATATGAGGACGGTATATAGAGGAGTATAGATCAGTATATGAGGACGGTATATAGAGGAGTATAGATCAGTATATGAGGACGGTATATACAGGAGTATAGATCAGTATATGAGGACGGTATATAGAGGAGTATAGATCAGTATATGAGGACGGTATATACAGGAGTATAGATCAGTAGATGAGGACGGTATATACAGGAGTATAGATCAGTATATGAGGACGGTATATACAGGAGTATAGATCAGTATATGAGGACGGTATGTAGAGGAGTATAGATCAGTATATGAGGACGGTATATAGAGGAGTATAGATTAGTAGATGAGGACGGTATATAGAGGAGTATAGAGCAGTATATGAGGACGGTATATAGAGGAGTATAGATCAGTATATGAGGACGGTATATACAGGAGTATAGATCAGTATATGAAGACGGTATATAGAGGAGTATAGAGCAGTATATGAGGACGGTATATACAGGAGTATAGATCAGTATATGAGGACGGTATATAGAGGAGTATAGATCAGTATATGAGGACGGTATATAGAGGAGTATAGATCAGTATATGAGGACGGTATATAGAGGAGTATAGATCAGTATATGAGGACGGTATATAGAGGAGTATAGATCAGTAGATGAGGACGGTATATAGAGGAGTTTTTGAGCAGTATATGAGGACGGTATATAGAGGAGTATAGATCAGTATATGAGGACGGTATATACAGGAGTATAGATCAGTATATGAAGACGGTATATAGAGGAGTATAGAGCAGTAGATGAGGACGGTATATAGAGGAGTATAGATCAGTATATGAGGACGGTATATACAGGAGTATAGATCAGTATATGAAGACGGTATATAGAGGAGTATAGAGCAGTATATGAGGACGGTATATAGAGGAGTATAGATCAGTATATGAGGACGGTATATAGAGGAGTATAGAGCAGTATATGAGGACGGTATATATAGAGGAGTATAGATCAGTAGATGAGGACGGTATATAGAGGAGTATAGAGCAGTATATGAGGACGGTATATAGAGGAGTATAGAGCAGTATATGAGGACGGTATATAGAGGAGTATAGATCAGTAGATGAGGACGGTATATATAGAGGAGTATAGATCAGTATATGAGGACGGTATATAGAGGAGTATAGATCAGTATATGAGGACGGTATATAGAGGAGTATAGATCAGTATATGAGGACGGTATATAGAGGAGTATAGATCAGTATATGAGAACGGTATATAGAGGAGTATAGATCAGTATATGAGGACGGTATATAGAGGAGTATAGATCAGTATATGAGGACGGTATATAGAGGAGTATAGATCAGTATATGAGGACGGTATATAGAGGAGTATAGATCAGTATATGAGGACGGTATATACAGGAGTATAGATCAGTAGATGAGGACGGTATATACAGGAGTATAGATCAGTATATGAGGACGGTATATACAGGAGTATAGATCAGTATATGAGGACGGTATATAGAGGAGTATAGATCAGTATATGAGGACGGTATATAGAGGAGTATAGATCAGTATATGAGGACGGTATATAGAGGAGTATAGATCAGTAGATGAGGACGGTATATAGAGGAGTATAGATCAGTATATGAGGACGGTATATAGAGGAGTATAGAGCAGTATATGAGGACGGTATATACAGGAGTATAGAGCAGTATATATCAGTATATAAGGACCGTATATAGAGGAGTATAGATCAGTATATGAGGACAGTATATAGAGGAGTATAGATCAGTAGATGAGGACAGTATATAGAGGAGTATAGAGCAGTATATGAGGACGGTATATACAGGAGTATAGAGCAGTATATATCAGTATATAAGGACGGCATATAGAGGAGTATAGATCAGTAGATGAGGACGGTATATCGAGGAGTATAGATCAGTAGATGAGGACGGTATATACAGGAGTATAGAGCAGTATATATCAGTATATAAGGACGGTATATAGAGGAGTATAGATCAGTATATGAGGACGGTATATAGAGGAGTATAGATCAGTAGATGAGGACGGTATATAGAGGAGTATAGATCAGTATATGAGGACGGTATATAGAGGAGTATAGATCAGTATATGAGGACGGTATATACAGGAGTATAGATCAGTAGATGAGGACGGTATATAGAGGAGTATAGAGCAGTATATGAGGACGGTATATAGAGGAGTATAGATCAGTATATGAGGACGGTATATAGAGGAGTATAGAGCAGTATATGAGGACGGTATATAGAGGAGTATAGAGCAGTATATGAGGACGGTATATAGAGGAGTATAGATCAGTAGATGAGGACGGTATATAGAGGAGTATAGAGCAGTATATGAGGACGGTATATAGAGGAGTATAGATCAGTATATGAGGACGGTATATACAGGAGTATAGATCAGTAGATGAGGACGGTATATAGAGGAGTATAGAGCAGTATATGAGGACGGTATATAGAGGAGTATAGATCAGTATATGAGGACGGTATATAGAGGAGTATAGAGCAGTATATGAGGACGGTATATAGAGGAGTATAGAGCAGTATATGAGGACGGTATATAGAGGAGTATAGATCAGTATATGAGGACGGTATATAGAGGAGTATAGAGCAGTATATGAGGACGGTATATAGAGGAGTATAGATCAGTATATGAGGACGGTATATACAGGAGTATAGATCAGTATATGAGGACGGTATATAGAGGAGTATAGATCAGTATATAAGGACGGTATATAGAGGAGTATAGAGCAGTATATGAGGACGGTATATACAGGAGTATAGATCAGTAGATGAGGACGGTATATACAGGAGTATATATCAGTATATGAGGACGGTATATAGAGGAGTATAGAGCAGTATATGAGGACGGTATGAACCGGAGTATAGAGCAGTATATGAGGACGGTATATAGAGGAGTATAGAGCAGTATATGAGGACGGTATATACAGGAGTATAGAGCAGTATATGAGGACGGTATATAGAGGAGTATAGAGCAGTATATGAGGACGGTATATACAGGAGTATAGAGCAGTATATGAGGACGGTATATAGAGGAGTATAGATCAGTATATGAGGACGGTATATAGAGGAGTATAGATCAGTATATGAGGACGGTATATACAGGAGTATAGAGCAGTATATGAGGACGGTATATAGAGGAGTATAGAGCAGTATATGAGGACGGTATATAGAGGAGTATAGAGCAGTATATGAGGACGGTATATAGAGGAGTATAGATCCGTATATGAGGACGGTATATAGAGGAGTATAGAGCAGTATATGAAGACGGTATATAGAGGAGTATAGATCAGTATATGAGGACGGTATATAGAGGAGTATAGATCAGTATATACAGGAGTATAGAGCAGTATATGAGGGCGGTATATAGAGGAGTATAGATCAGTATATGAGGACGGTATATAGAGGAGTATAGATCAGTATATGAGGACGGTATATAGAGGAGTATAGATCAGTAGATGAGGACGGTATATAGAGGAGTATAGAGCAGTATATGAGGACGGTATATAGAGGAGTATAGATCAGTATATGAGGACGGTATATAGAGGAGTATAGATCAGTATATGAGGACGGTATATAGAGGAGTATAGATCAGTATATGAGGACGGTATATAGAGGAGTATAGATCAGTAGATGAGGACGGTATATAGAGGAGTATAGATCAGTAGATGAGGACGGTATATACAGTAGTATAGATCAGTATATGAGGACGGTATATAGAGGAGTATAGATCAGTATATGAGGACGGTATATAGAGGAGTATAGATCAGTATATGAGGACGGTATATAGAGGAGTATAGATCAGTATATGAGGACGGTATATAGAGGAGTATAGATCAGTAGATGAGGACGGTATATAGAGGAGTATAGATCAGTATATGAGGACGGTATATAGAGGAGTATAGAGCAGTATATGAGGACGGTATATAGAGGAGTATAGAGCAGTATATGAGGACGGTATATAGAGGAGTATAGATCAGTAGATGAGGACGGTATATATAGAGGAGTATAGATCAGTATATGAGGACGGTATATACAGGAGTATAGAGCAGTATATGAGGACGGTATATAGAGGAGTATAGAGCAGTAGATGAGGACGGTATATAGAGGAGTATAGATCAGTATATGAGGACGGTATATAGAGGAGTATAGATCAGTAGATGAGGACGGTATATAGAGGAGTATAGATCAGTATATGAGGACGGTATATAGAGGAGTATAGATCAGTATATGAGGACGGTATATAGAGGAGTATAGATCAGTATATGAGGACGGTATATAGAGGAGTATAGATCAGTATATGAGGACGGTATATAGAGGAGTATAGATCAGTATATGAGGACGTTATATAGAGGAGTATAGAGCAGTATATGAGGACGGTATATACAGGAGTATAGATCAGTATATGAGGACGGTATATACAGGAGTATAGATCAGTATATGAGGACGGTATATAGAGGAGTATAGATCAGTATATGAGGACGGTATGAACAGGAGTATAGATCAGTAGATGAGGACGGTATATACAGGAGTATAGATCAGTATATGAGGACGGTATATAGAGGAGTATAGATCAGTATATGAGGACGGTATGAACAGGAGTATAGAGCAGTATATGAGGACGGTATATAGAGGAGTATAGAGCAGTATATGAGGACGGTATATAGAGGAGTATAGAGCAGTAGATGAGGACGGTATATAGAGGAGTATAGATCAGTATATGAGGACGGTATATAGAGGAGTATAGATCAGTATATGAGGACGGTATATAGAGGAGTATAGATCAGTATATGAGGACGATATATACAGGAGTATAGATCAGTAGATGAGGACGGTATATACAGGAGTATAGAGCAGTATATGAGGACGGTATATAGAGGAGTATAGAGCAGTATATGAGGACGGTATATAGAGGAGTATAGATCAGTAGATGAGGACGGTATATACAGGAGTATAGAGCAGTATATGAGGACGGTATATAGAGGAGTATAGAGCAGTATATGAGGACGGTATGAACAGGAGTATAGAGCAGTATATGAGGACGGTATATACAGGAGTATAGATCAGTATATGAGGACGGTATATAGAGGAGTATAGATCAGTAGATGAGGACGGTATATAGAGGAGTATAGAGCAGTATATGAGGACGGTATATAGAGGAGTATAGAGCAGTATATACAGGAGTATAGATCAGTAGATGAGGACGGTATATAGAGGAGTATAGAGCAGTATATGAGGACGGTATATAGAGGAGTATAGATCAGTAGATGAGGACGGTATATAGAGGAGTATAGATCAGTAGATGAGGACGGTATATACAGGAGTATAGATCAGTAGATGAGGACGGTATATACAGGAGTATAGATCAGTATATGAGGACGGTATATACAGGAGTATAGATCAGTATATGAGGACGGTATATAGAGGAGTATAGATCAGTAGATGAGGACGGTATATAGAGGAGTATAGATCAGTAGATGAGGACGGTATATATAGAGGAGTATAGATCAGTATATGAGGACGGTATATACAGGAGTATAGAGCAGTATATGAGGACGGTATATAGAGGAGTATAGAGCAGTAGATGAGGACGGTATATAGAGGAGTATAGATCAGTATATGAGGACGGTATATAGAGGAGTATAGATCAGTAGATGAGGACGGTATATAGAGGAGTATAGATCAGTATATGAGGACGGTATATAGAGGAGTATAGATCAGTATATGAGGACGGTATATAGAGGAGTATAGAGCAGTATATGAGGACGGTATATAGAGGAGTATAGAGCAGTATATGAGGACGGTATATAGAGGAGTATAGATCAGTAGATGAGGACGGTATATACAGGAGTATAGAGCAGTATATGAGGACGGTATATACAGGAGTATAGATCAGTATATGAGGACGGTATATACAGGAGTATAGAGCAGTATATGAGGATGGTATATACAGGAGTATAGATCAGTATATGAGGACAGTATATACAGTAGTATAGATCAGTATATGAGGACGGTATATAGAGGAGTATAGATCAGTAGATGAGGACGGTATATAGAGGAGTATAGATCAGTATATGAGGACGGTATATAGAGGAGTATAGATCAGTATATGAGGACGGTATATAGAGGAGTATAGATCAGTATATGAGGACGGTATATAGAGGAGTATAGATCAGTATATGAGGACGGTATATAGAGGAGTATAGATCAGTATATGAGGACGGTATATAGAGGAGTATAGAGCAGTATATGAGGACGGTATATACAGGAGTATAGAGCAGTATATGAGGACGGTATATACAGGAGTATAGATCAGTATATGAAGACGGTATATAGAGGAGTATAGATCAGTGTATGAGGACGGTATATACAGGAGTATAGATCAGTATATGAGGACGGTATATACAGGAGTATAGAGCAGTATATGAGGATGGTATATACAGGAGTATAGATCAGTATATGAGGACAGTATATACAGTAGTATAGATCAGTATATGAGGACGGTATATAGAGGAGTATAGATCAGTAGATGAGGACGGTATATAGAGGAGTATAGATCAGTAGATGAGGACGGTATATAGAGGAGTATAGATCAGTAGATGAGGACGGTATATACAGGAGTATAGAGCAGTATATGAGGACGGTATATAGAGGAGTATAGATCAGTATATGAGGACGGTATATAGAGGAGTATAGATCAGTATATGAGGACGGTATATAGAGGAGTATAGAGCAGTATATGAGGACGGTATATAGAGGAGTATAGATCAGTATATGAGGACGGTATATACAGGAGTATAGATCAGTAGATGAGGACGGTATATAGAGGAGTATAGATCAGTAGATGAGGACGGTATATAGAGGAGTATAGAGCAGTATATGAGGACGGTATATAGAGGAGTATAGATCAGTATATGAGGACGGTATATAGAGGAGTATAGATCAGTATATGAGGACGGTATATAGAGGAGTATAGATCAGTAGATGAGGACGGTATATACAGGAGTATAGATCAGTATATGAGGACGGTATATAGAGGAGTATAGATCAGTAGATGAGGACGGTATATAGAGGAGTATAGAGCAGTATATGAGGACGGTATATAGAGGAGTATAGAGCAGTATATAGAGGAGTATAGATCAGTAGATGAGGACGGTATATACAGGAGTATAGAGCAGTATATGAGGACGGTATATAGAGGAGTATAGATCAGTAGATGAGGACGGTATATACAGGAGTATAGATCAGTATATGAGGACGGTATATAGAGGAGTATAGATCAGTAGATGAGGACGGTATATACAGGAGTATAGAGCAGTATATGAGGACGGTATATACAGGAGTATAGATCAGTATATGAGGACGGTATATACAGGAGTATAGATCAGTATATGAGGACGGTATATACAGGAGTATAGAGCAGTATATGAGGACGGTATATAGAGGAGTATAGAGCAGTATATGAGGACGGTATATAGAGGAGTATAGAGCAGTATATGAGGACGGTATGAACAGGAGTATAGAGCAGTATATGAGGACGGTATATACAGGAGTATAGAGCAGTATATGAGGACGGTATATAGAGGAGTATAGATCAGTATATGAGGACGGTATATAGAGGAGTATAGAGCAGTATATGAGGACGGTATGAACAGGAGTATAGAGCAGTATATGAGGACGGTATATACAGGAGTATAGAGCAGTATATGAGGACGGTATATAGAGGAGTATAGATCAGTATATGAGGACGGTATATAGAGGAGTATAGATCAGTAGATGAGGACGGTATATACAGGAGTATAGATCAGTATATGAGGACGGTATATAGAGGAGTATAGATCAGTAGATGAGGACGGTATATAGAGGAGTATAGAGCAGTATATGAGGACGGTATATAGAGGAGTATAGAGCAGTATATACAGGAGTATAGATCAGTAGATGAGGACGGTATATAGAGGAGTATAGAGCAGTATATGAGGACGGTATATAGAGGAGTATAGATCAGTAGATGAGGACGGTATATAGAGGAGTATAGATCAGTAGATGAGGACGGTATATACAGGAGTATAGATCAGTATATGAGGACGGTATATAGAGGAGTATAGATCAGTAGATGAGGACGGTATATACAGGAGTATAGAGCAGTATATGAGGATGGTATATACAGGAGTATAGATCAGTATATGAGGACGGTATATACAGGAGTATAGATCAGTATATGAGGACGGTATATACAGGAGTATAGAGCAGTATATGAGGACGGTATATAGAGGAGTATAGAGCAGTAGATGAGGACGGTATATACAGGAGTATAGATCAGTATATGAGGACGGTATATAGAGGAGTATAGAGCAGTATATGAGGACGGTATATACAGGAGTATAGAGCAGTATATGAGGACGGTATATACAGGAGTATAGAGCAGTATATGAGGACGGTATATAGAGGAGTATAGATCAGTATATGAGGACGGTATATACAGGAGTATAGATCAGTAGATGAGGACGGTATATACAGGAGTATAGATCAGTATATGAGGACGGTATATAGAGGAGTATAGATCAGTATATGAGGACGGTATATAGAGGAGTATAGATCAGTATATGAGGACGGTATATAGAGGAGTATAGATCAGTATATGAGGACGGTATATAGAGGAGTATAGAGCAGCATATGAGGACGGTATATACAGGAGTATAGAGCAGTATATGAGGACGGTATATACAGGAGTATAGATCAGTATATGAGGACGGTATATACAGGAGTATAGATCAGTATATGAGGACGGTATATAGAGGAGTATAGATCAGTATATGAGGACGGTATATAGAGGAGTATAGATCAGTAGATGAGGACGGTATATACAGGAGTATAGAGCAGTATATGAGGACGGTATATACAGGAGTATAGATCAGTATATGAGGACGGTATATACAGGAGTATAGATCAGTATATGAGGACGGTATATACAGGAGTATAGATCAGTATATGAGGAGGGTATGAACAGGAGTATAGAGCAGTATATGAGGACGGTATATAGAGGAGTATAGAGCAGTATATGAGGACGGTATATAGAGGAGTATAGATCAGTATATGAGGACGGTATATACAGGAGTATAGAGCAGTATATGAGGACGGTATGTAGAGGAGTATAGATCAGTATATGAGGACGGTATATAGAGGAGTATAGATCAGTATATGAGGACGGTATATAGAGGAGTATAGATCAGTATATGAAGACGGTATATAGAGGAGTATAGAGCAGTATATGAGGACGGTATATAGAGGAGTATAGATCAGTATATGAGGACGGTATATACAGGAGTATAGATCAGTATATGAAGACGGTATATAGAGGAGTATAGATCAGTAGATGAGGACGGTATATAGAGGAGTATAGATCAGTATATGAGGACGGTATATAGAGGAGTATAGATCAGTATATGAGGACGGTATATAGAGGAGTATAGAGCAGTATATGAGGACGGTATATAGAGGAGTATAGAGCAGTATATGAGGACTGTATATAGAGGAGTATAGATCAGTATATGAGGACGGTATATAGAGGAGTATAGATCAGTAGATGAGGACGGTATATAGAGGAGTATAGATCAGTAGATGAGGACGGTATATACAGGAGTATAGAGCAGTATATGAGGACGGTATATACAGGAGTATAGATCAGTATATGAGGACGGTATATACAGGAGTATAGATCAGTAGATGAGGACGGTATATAGAGGAGTATAGATCAGTATATGAGGACGGTATATAGAGGAGTATAGATCAGTATATGAGGACGGTATATAGAGGAGTATAGAGCAGTATATGAGGACGGTATATAGAGGAGTATAGAGCAGTATATAGAGGAGTATAGATCAGTATATGAGGACGGTATATAGAGGAGTATAGATCAGTAGATGAGGACGGTATATACAGGAGTATAGAGCAGTATATGAGGACGGTATATACAGGAGTATAGATCAGTATATGAGGACGGTATATAGAGGAGTATAGATCAGTATATGAGGACGGTATATAGAGGAGTATAGAGCAGTATATGAGGACTGTATATAGAGGAGTATAGATCAGTATATGAGGACGGTATGAACAGGAGTATAGAGCAGTATATGAGGACGGTATATAGAGGAGTATAGAGCAGTATATGAGGACTGTATATAGAGGAGTATAGATCAGTATATGAGGACGGTATATACAGGAGTATAGAGCAGTATATGAGGACGGTATATACAGGAGTATAGATCAGTATATGAGGACGGTATATACAGGAGTATAGAGCAGTATATGAGGACGGTATATAGAGGAGTATAGATCAGTATATGAGGACGGTATATAGAGGAGTATAGATCAGTAGATGAGGACGGTATATAGAGGAGTATAGATCAGTATATGAGGACGGTATATAGAGGAGTATAGAGCAGTATATGAGGACGGTATATAGAGGAGTATAGAGCAGTATATGAGGACGGTATATAGAGGAGTATAGATCAGTATATGAGGACGGTATATAGAGGAGTATAGATCAGTATATGAGGACGGTATATAGAGGAGTATAGAGCAGTATATGAGGACGGTATATACAGGAGTATAGATCAGTATATGAGGACGGTATATAGAGGAGTATAGATCAGTATATGAGGACGGTATATACAGGAGTATAGAGCAGTATATGAGGACGGTATATAGAGGAGTATAGATCAGTATATGAGGACGGTATATACAGGAGTATAGAGCAGTATATGAGGACGGTATATAGAGGAGTATAGAGCAGTATATGAGGACGGTATATAGAGGAGTATAGAGCAGTATATGAGGACGGTATATAGAGGAGTATAGATCAGTATATGAGGACGGTATATAGAGGAGTATAGAGCAGTATATGAGGACGGTATATAGAGGAGTATAGATCAGTATATGAGGACGGTATATAGAGGAGTATAGATCAGTATATGAGGACGGTATATAGAGGAGTATAGAGCAGTATATGAGGACGGTATATAGAGGAGTATAGATCAGTATATGAGGACGGTATATAGAGGAGTATAGATCAGTAGATGAGGACGGTATATAGAGGAGTATAGATCAGTAGATGAGGACGGTATATAGAGGAGTATAGATCAGTAGATGAGGACGGTATATAGAGGAGTATAGATCAGTATATGAGGACGGTATATAGAGGAGTATAGAGCAGTATATGAGGACGGTATATAGAGGAGTATAGAGCAGTATATGAGGACGGTATATACAGGAGTATAGAGCAGTATATGAGGACGGTATATAGAGGAGTATAGATCAGTATATGAGGACGGTATATAGAGGAGTATAGAGCAGTATATGAGGACGGTATATAGAGGAGTATAGATCAGTATATGAGGACGGTATATAGAGGAGTATAGATCAGTATATGAGGACGGTATATAGAGGAGTATAGAGCAGTATATGAGGACGGTATATAGAGGAGTATAGATCAGTATATGAGGACGGTATATAGAGGAGTATAGATCAGTAGATGAGGACGGTATATAGAGGAGTATAGATCAGTAGATGAGGACGGTATATAGAGGAGTATAGATCAGTAGATGAGGACGGTATATAGAGGAGTATAGATCAGTATATGAGGACGGTATATAGAGGAGTATAGAGCAGTATATGAGGACGGTATATAGAGGAGTATAGAGCAGTATATGAGGACGGTATATATTATACAGATGAATATACTGGATGTAGAGGCGCTGGCTGCGCTCCCGCTCTCGGCCGCCAGGTGGCAGCATTCCTCCGGCCGCTCCCCGGCTTCCTGGATTTAAGGGAGTGGCCGGCGGAAGTGCGGGGCGCGCGGGGAGCGGAAGTCTCGGCCACTCAGTCAGTCAGTCAGAGAGAGGGAGGAAGAGAAGATGTCCGGCGGGGGGATGACCAGCATCGAGGCCGTGAAGAGGAAGATCCAGGTCCTGCAGCAACAGGCGGACGATGCCGAGGAGAGAGCCGAGCGGCTGAGCCGGGAGGTGGAGGGCGAGAAGCGCGCCCGGGAGCAGGTCAGACAACACCCGGCCAGGGGCGGGGCTCAGGGGACCTGCAGTGACCCGAGGGCACAGTAGAGCCCCCAGCATGGCCGCCTGGGCTGAGGAGGACACAGGGACAGTGCAGGGGCCCTGGTCTCCGGGAGCTGTGTGTCATCCATAGGAGGGGCCCCTGGAGATGATGTGTGACTCATAGGAAGGGCCCCTGATTCCTGGGAGCTGGCATCAATGTTTATTGGATGGGCCACTGATCCCTTGGATGTTGTAGATCGGTGCCCCTGATCAGCTAGAGCTAATTGTCTTATTTATTGCAGGGGCCCTTGATCTTCTGAATCTGGCATCATTATTCATAGGAGGGGCCCCTGATCTCTGAGATATTGTTAATAGGGGCCCCTGATCTGCTGGATCTAACCTCTTATTCATAGGGGGGGCCCCTTATTCCCGTGGCCCCTTCTCCAGGCTTGTGAATTGTGCTGGTAGTGGCCCCGTGCCTGGTGGGTCTGGGGCCGGTCACATTGCACATGTTGGGGCAGGTAGTGCTCCTCCATGCTGGGAGTTGTAGTTGTTTGGTTTTAGTGTGTGCTCTTGGGGCGCTCCCTGTGCCGGCTCTGCTGCACCGTGTAGTGTTTGCTCTGACTGGGCGGAGGGCCACAGCTTTCTAATAGTGTGTGCTTAACTTACTCACTAGTAGTATCACCTGTGCTTGCAGGCAGTGAATGGAAACAACGCTTACCATTAGAGGCTGAGCACTCTCACATCTGAGGGTTTGCTCCACTCTAGACAGTCCACTACAGACTGATACATTGTAACAAACCTTAGCTGTGCGCATGTCTAGGTCCCTAAGGTCCTCCTGATCCCTGGGACTTGGTATGTTATTCATATGAAGGGCCCCTTATTCCTGGGAGCTGGTAAAACTCACTAGTGGGGCCCCTGAATGCGCTGGTGTTCATTCATTGACTGCAAGCAGACGCGAGAACGTTTCCTACACAGAGGGGGGAGAGCCCCATGGGCCCCAGAATATGGGGGGTGCCAGTGACGGGCTCCGCCGATCCCTCGCTTGTAGCTGTGACTGCCCAGAGTGGATCTGTAGTTAACGCTGCGTGCTGATGGCGGCATGGCTGTCTCTTGGGCTGTCCAATGCTGTCAGGACGAGACGGCTCTCTGAATTCCATGGCAACTGAGGGAATGGCGGAGTCTTGGAGAGTGCTGCTGGCGGGCAGGTGGCGCCTCCACATGGCAACTGAGGGAATGGCGGAGTGCTGCTGGCGGGCAGGTGGCACCTCCACATGGCAACTGAGGGAATGGCGGAGTGCTGCTGGCGGGCAGGTGGCACCTCCACATGGCAACTAAGGGAATGATGTAGTGCTGCTGGCGGGCAGGTGGCACCTCCACATGGCAACTGAGGGAATGGTGTAGTGCTGCTGGCGGGCAGATGGCACCTCCACGTGGCAACTGAGGGAATGGTGTAGTGTTGCTGGCGGGCAGGTGGCACCTCCACATGGCAACTGAGGGAATGATGTAGTGCTGCTGGCGGGCAGGTGGCACCTCCACATGGCAACTGAGGGAATGGTGTAGTGTTGCTGGCGGGCAGGTGGCGCCTCCACGTGGCAGTCGCCCTCCCTCATTGCATAGACTATCATGGTGGGGTGGGGGGGTACCTTCAGGACCCCTGTCCTTATTCTCTCTCCTGATTGGTCGGCTGCTGACCCCTTGCTCTTCTCTCCTCAGGCGGAATCTGAAGTGGCCTCGCTGAACCGCCGCATCCAGTTGGTAGAGGAAGAGCTGGACCGTGCCCAGGAGCGCCTGTCCACCGCCGTGCAGAAACTGGAGGACGCCGAGAAGGTGGCTGACGAGAGTGAGCGGTGAGTGCGCAGCGACCTCCCTGAGCTGCGCGACGCCTCTTCTGGCGCCGCGTCCTAAGACCTCAGCAGGCGCGTCGATGGAGCAGATCCTCCGGAACAGGTTTGGAGACCTCTGATGTCATCCTCTGGATTTACGACCTCAGCGGCTGCCAAACCAGTATCCGCGACATATCCAGACTCGCAGGATCTTAAGTGGAGGCATCTAGAAGGAGTGTGTGTCGGCCCCCTCATAATGGTGGGAGTAGTAGTAGGGATTAGTGTGATGGAGACACTAGGGGGCGTCACCGGAGTCGCTGAGTCCTTACTGCTGACCTCTCGGTTATGAAGGATCGCGGACTGTGGTGGCACGCTCCCCTTTTCTTTACTGCATCGCAGATTCACACTTAATGTTAAGCGTTTTTCTTTTTTGGGTGTTCCCCGGTTCGCAGGGCGTCTGCATGCGCCTCTTGCTCCTGTTCACACATCTAATCGGATGCAGATCCACCTGCTACTTATGAGGCTGCCATCCGGTGAAGCCTGGGATTAGCCCCATTCAGTGATCGCAGAGCATGTCCTCGAGCAGCGGGCACCTTAACAATGGCCTTGGATTTCTGCCGGCAGATGGTCTGATAAAGACCTGTCCAATGAAATCTGCCACGTCTGAACACCGCCTGACTGTGATGTAACTGTTCAGTTGCAGTACTTTTGTGTGTCCCTAGGGGGCACCTGTGCCAATTAAGCTTATATAGTGACCAGTATGAACTCTGCCCTAGAGGCCGTTTACACGACCGTATGTTTTGGCTGCAGTACCCCCTCCTGACTCTAGGGGTGCTGTGTGCTATATAGTGACCTGTATAAATGGTGGTGGTCTGGCTGCAGTACCCCCTCCTGACTCTAGGGGCGCTGTGTGCTATATAGTGACCTGTATAAATGGTGGTGGTCTGGCTGCAGTACCCCCTCCTGACTCTAGGGGCGCTGTGTGCTATATAGTGACCTGTATAAATGGTGGTGGTCTGGCTGCAGTACCCCCTCCTGACTCTAGGGGTGCTGTGTGCTATATAGTGACCTGTATAAATGGTGGTGGTCTGGCTGCAGTACCCCCTCCTGACTCTAGGGGTGCTGTGTGCTATATAGTGACCTGTATAAATGGTGGTGGTCTGGCTGCAGTACCCCCTCCTGACTCTAGGGGCGCTGTGTGCTATATAGTGACCTGTATAAATGGTGGTGGTCTGGCTGCAGTACCCCCTCCTGACTCTAGGGGCGCTGTGTGCTATATAGTGACCTGTATAAATGGTGGTGGTCTGGCTGCAGTACCCCCTCCTGACTCTAGGGGCGCTGTGTGCTATAAAGTGACCTGTATAAATGGTGGTCCGGCTGCAGTACCCCCTCCTGACTCTAGGGGTGCTGTGTGCTATATAGTGACCTGTATAAATGGTGGTGGTCTGGCTGCAGTACCGCCTCCTGACTCTAGGGGTGCTGTGTGCTATATAGTGACCTGTATAAATGGTGGTGGTCTGGCTGCAGTACCCCCTCCTGACTCTAGGGGTGCTGTGTGCTATATAGTGACCTGTATAAATGGTGGTGGTCTGGCTGCAGTACCCCCTCCTGACTCTAGGGGCGCTGTGTGCTATATAGTGACCTGTATAAATGGTGGTGGTCTGGCTGCAGTACCCCCTCCTGACTCTAGGGGCGCTGTGTGCTATATAGTGACCTGTATAAATGGTGGTGGTCCGGCTGCAGTACCCCCTCCTGACTCTAGGGGCGCTGTGTGCTATATAGTGACCTGTATAAATGGTGGTGGTCTGGCTGCAGTACCCCCTCCTGACTCTAGGGGCGCTGTGTGCTATATAGTGACCTGTATAAATGGTGGTGGTCCGGCTGCAGTACCCCCTCCTGACTCTAGGGGCGCTGTGTGCTATATAGTGACCTGTATAAATGGTGGTGGTCCGGCTGCAGTACCCCCTCCTGACTCTAGGGGTGCTGTGTGCTATATAGTGACCTGTATAAATGGTGGTGGTCTGGCTGCAGTACCCCCTCCTGACTCTAGGGGCGCTGTGTGCTATATAGTGACCTGTATAAATGGTGGTGGTCCGGCTGCAGTACCCCCTCCTGACTCTAGGGGCGCTGTGTGCTATATAGTGACCTGTATAAATGGTGGTGGTCTGGCTGCAGTACCCCCTCCTGACTCTAGGGGCGCTGTGTGCTATATAGTGACCTGTATAAATGGTGGTGGTCTGGCTGCAGTACCGCCTCCTGACTCTAGGGGCGCTGTGTGCTATATAGTGACCTGTATAAATGGTGGTGGTCTGGCTGCAGTACCCCCTCCTGACTCTAGGGGCGCTGTGTGCTATATAGTGACCTGTATAAATGGTGGTGGTCCGGCTGCAGTACCCCCTCCTGACTCTAGGGGCGCTGTGTGCTATATAGTGACCTGTATAAATGGTGGTGGTCCGGCTGCAGTACCCCCTCCTGACTCTAGGGGCGCTGTGTGCTATATAGTGACCTGTCTTTTCACTTTTCAGGGGGATGAAGGTCATCGAGAACCGAGCCCTTAAAGACGAGGAGAAGATGGAGATACAGGAAATCCAGCTGAAGGAGGCCAAGCACATAGCCGAGGAGGCGGACAGGAAGTACGAGGAGGTCAGTGGGGGCCGGATGATGGGGGTGGTGCTGGATATTGGGGTTCCAGGTCTCACTCCTGGGACTTCTCCTTCCACAGGTGGCGAGAAAACTGGTGATCCTTGAGGGCGACCTGGAGCGCACAGAGGAGAGGGCGGAGCACGCAGAGTCGTGAGTATCCCCTCCCCCGCCTGCCTGCAGTGTTATACAAGGCCTGAACAGAGGAGGGCGCTGCTCACATGTACTCTGGTGGCTGCCCCCTGCTGGTAGGAACAGGGAGACTCGGCTCTAGAGGGCCCCCCAAAATCTGTGGACCTCGAGAAGTCTGTATATATCCACTGTACTGCAGACTTCAGAGCTGAAATCTCACTGAAATGCCTGCTTCATCAGGGTCAGCCCCTTGCATAAGAGAAGAGGGGTTATTACCAGCAGAACAATGAGTGCAGCTCTGGAGTATAATACAGGATGTACCTCAGGATAAGTAATGTATGTACACAGTGACTGCACCAGCAGAATAGTGAGTACAGCTCTGCAGTATAATACAGGATGTAACTCAGGATCAGTACAGAATAAGTAATGTATGTACACAGTGACTGCACCAACAGAATAGTGATTGCAGCTCTGGAGTATAATACAGGATGTAACTCAGGATCAGTACAGGATAAGTAATGTATGTGCACAGTGACTGCACCAGCAGAATAGTGAGTGCAGCTCTGGAGTATAATACAGGATATAACTCAGGATCAGTACAGGATAAGTAATGTATGTACACAGTGACTGCTCCAGCAGAATAGTGAGTGCAGCTCTGGAGTATAATACAGGATGTAACTCAGGATCAGTACAGAATAAGTAATGTATGTACACAGTGACTGCACCAGCAGAATAGTGAGTGCAGCTCTGGAGTATAATACGGGATCAGTACAGTTTTGTAGGTTGGCTGTATTGTGGGGGGTTTGAGCTGTATTTTGGGGGTGTCCTCTGCGCCCTCTTCATATTTCTGGCCTTGTTTAACCCCTCCCTTGCATGAACTGAATTTGATG
The DNA here is from genome assembly GCF_905171765.1 of Bufo bufo. Lineage (NCBI taxonomy): Eukaryota > Metazoa > Chordata > Amphibia > Anura > Bufonidae > Bufo > Bufo bufo. Next base: position 99,976,396 of record NC_053399.1, read on the forward strand.
TCTTTGTTTTTGCCCCCCCCCCCCCGGCTTGTTCTGTGTGTTGCCGCTGCCTCTCCCCTCCTTCCATACACCCCCCACACACATCTCCTGCGACCACCGCCCAGCCGGGTCCGTGAGATGGAGGAACAGATCCAAAACCTAGACCAGAATATGAAGTGTCTGAACGCATCAGAAGAAAAGGTACAAGAAACATGGCGGCTGCTCCTGTCCTGGCTGCTGTCCCTGTCGTCTCCTGTACTCGGCTCCGCCACTTCCTGCTCCGGGGGGGTTCGGTGATGTCATCACTAGTAGTGGGGGCGGGAGCACGGAGCAGGAAGTGCAGCCTCCTCCGTTTCCTCTGTCCTGGCGGAGTCCTCTCTTCTCAATCCTCCACTCTTTCTGTCTTTCTTCCTCTCCTACTCGTCCTCCTCAGCAAATGTGCCGAGCTCGAGGAGGAGCTCAGGAATGTCACCAACAACCTGAAGTCCCTGGAGGCTCAGGCGGAGAAGGTAAGGGGTCGGCTAGTGAACCCTCTGCCTGGTGGACGCAGGGCAGACGACGGGGGTCTCTGGATAACTGGAGCGTTAGGAGGGCCCGTCTGTAGATTGGAGATGGTCGGCGGGTGGGGGAGCACCCCCTTCACTCTGATGAGGAGGGCTGTTTGTTGCCTGATGGCGGTTTTCTCATTTGTTACCGTTTTCTTTCAGTATTCACTAAAGGAAGATAAATACGAAGAAGAAATTAAGATTTTATCAGACAAACTGAAAGAGGTGAGTGATGGGCGGAGCCTCTGGCTATTGGGGGAGGGGCTAGCAGTAATGGGTACCATAGCTCCTACCTCCCTGGGTCCCCGGCCGCCATCTCTCTTCCCCCACCCTCCTTACTCCCGGGATCCCAGCCGCTGCCCCCCCCCCCCCCCCATCCTCCTGGGGTCCTAGCCGCTGGCCCCCCTCCATCCTCCTGGGGTCCTAGCCGCTGGCCCCCCTCCATCCTCCTGGGGTCCTAGCCGCTGGCCCCCCTCCATCCTCCTGGGGTCCTAGCCGCTGGCCCCCCTCCATCCTCCTGACTCCTAGCCGCTGGCCCCCCTCCATCCTCCTGACTCCTAGCCGCTGGCCCCCCTCCATCCTCCTGACTCCTAGCCGCTGGCCCCCCTCCATCCTCCTGACTCCTAGCCGCTGGCCCCCCTCCATCCTCCTGACTCCTAGCCGCTGGCCCCCCTCCATCCTCCTGACTCCTAGCCGCTGGCCCCCCTCCATCCTCCTGACTCCTAGCCGCTGGCCCCCCTCCATCCTCCTGACTCCTAGCCGCTGGCCCCCCTCCATCCTCCTGACTCCTAGCCGCTGGCCCCCCTCCATCCTCCTGACTCCTAGCCGCTGGCCCCCCTCCATCCTCCTGACTCCTAGCCGCTGGCCCCCCTCCATCCTCCTGACTCCTAGCCGCTGGCCCCCCTCCATCCTCCTGACTCCTAGCCGCTGGCCCCCCTCCATCCTCCTGACTCCTAGCCGCTGGCCCCCCTCCATCCTCCTGACTCCTAGCCGCTGGCCCCCCTCCATCCTCCTGACTCCTAGCCGCTGGCCCCCCTCCATCCTCCTGACTCCTAGCAGCTGGCCCCCCTCCATCCTCCTGACTCCTAGCCGCTGGCCCCCCTCCATCCTCCTGACTCCTAGCCGCTGGCCCCCCTCCATCCTCCTGACTCCTAGCCGCTGGCCCCCCTCCATCCTCCTGACTCCTAGCCGCTGGCCCCCCTCCATCCTCCTGACTCCTAGCCGCTGGCCCCCCTCCATCCTCCTGACTCCTAGCCGCTGGCCCCCCTCCATCCTCCTGACTCCTAGCCGCTGGCCCCCCTCCATCCTCCTGACTCCTAGCCGCTGGCCCCCCTCCATCCTCCTGACTCCTAGCCGCTGGCCCCCCTCCATCCTCCTGACTCCTAGCAGCTGGCCCCCCCTCCATCCTCCTGACTCCTAGCCGCTGGCCCCCCTCCATCCTCCTGACTCCTAGCCGCTGGCCCCCCTCCATCCTCCTGACTCCTAGCCGCTGGCCCCCCTCCATCCTCCTGACTCCTAGCCGCTGGCCCCCCTCCATCCTCCTGACTCCTAGCCGCTGGCCCCCCTCCATCCTCCTGACTCCTAGCCGCTGGCCCCCCTCCATCCTCCTGACTCCTAGCCGCTGGCCCCCCTCCATCCTCCTGACTCCTAGCCGCTGGCCCCCCTCCATCCTCCTGACTCCTAGCCGCTGGCCCCCCCTCCATCCTCCTGACTCCTAGCCGCTGGCCCCCCTCCATCCTCCTGACTCCTAGCCGCTGGCCCCCCTCCATCCTCCTGACTCCTAGCCGCTGGCCCCCCTCCATCCTCCTGACTCCTAGCCGCTGGCCCCCCTCCATCCTCCTGACTCCTAGCCGCTGGCCCCCCTCCATCCTCCTGACTCCTAGCCGCTGGCCCCCCTCCATCCTCCTGACTCCTAGCCGCTGGCCCCCCTCCATCCTCCTGACTCCTAGCCGCTGGCCCCCCTCCATCCTCCTGACTCCTAGCCGCTGGCCCCCTCCATCCTCCTGACTCCTAGCCGCTGGCCCCCCTCCATCCTCCTGACTCCTAGCCGCTGGCCCCCCTCCATCCTCCTGACTCCTAGCCGCTGGCCCCCCTCCATCCTCCTGACTCCTAGCCGCTGGCCCCCCTCCATCCTCCTGACTCCTAGCCGCTGGCCCCCCTCCATCCTCCTGACTCCTAGCCGCTGGCCCCCCTCCATCCTCCTGACTCCTAGCCGCTGGCCCCCCTCCATCCTCCTGACTCCTAGCCGCTGGCCCCCCTCCATCCTCCTGACTCCTAGCCGCTGGCCCCCCTCCATCCTCCTGACTCGAATCCTCTCGGTTACAGGCTGAAACCAGAGCAGAGTTTGCAGAGAGATCAGTTGCCAAGCTGGAGAAGACTATTGACGACCTGGAAGGTAAGCCCCCTGACACTGCGCCTGTATCGTTACGTGCCCCCCTTGGCTCTGCTGTGAACCCCCCTTTCCTCCTCTCCCACCCAGACGAGCTGTACGCCCAGAAGCTCAAGTACAAAGCTGTTAGTGAGGAGCTGGACCACACCCTCCATGACATGACCTCCATGTAAATACCGTGTGGCGTGCTGTGCTCAGGGTGGGGGGCACCGCCACCCTACTAACCTCACTGCGTGTTTACTGCCTAGCTTGCAGATTGCTGTGTGACTTGTGCAGTGGGGGGGAGGGCAGGGCATCATGCTTGTGTGATCTCAGCCTGTCTGAGCCGCGTCACAGGGACGCCACCTCTGCCCGCCTCAGACATGTCTCTGCACCCCTGCGTGTGAGTAACTAACCCCGGGGTGGGGGGCACCGCCTGCATGGGCCCCGTCCATGGCGGCCTCTACCAACGCTTCTCTCTCTTCTCACGTAGATGATTCCTGCCAGTCTCCGGCCTCCTCTTCTTCCTCCCTCTCTCTCTGACGGATTATACCAGATCTCTAAAAACACAAATGGCCGCCTCCGTTTCTTCTCGCGTCGTCGCTGTGTCCAAGGTCTGATCTGGGGAATCGCTTAAAGGGGTATTCCAGTTACATCAAGTAATGTGCTGGATGGGCTGGTCGAGCATGCATCTCTGTGAGCGATTGTATCAGCCTGGCACTCGGGGCCCCTCTCCTGTAAGGGCCCCACCCACTGGTGCCTTGATGTAACTGCTGTGCCCCTTAAGAGGACAGTGCCCTGGAGCTTTGTAACCGTCTCGCACATGCTGGGAGTTGTAGTTCGAAGCCTGAGCAGTGGGAAAGCTGGGTGACTGGCTCTGGCGTAGGTTGTGACCCAGCTTTCCCATCTGCAGAAGTCCATAGGAAAAGGCTGAATGGGTCTTAAAGGGACAGTGCGATGTAAGCAGTTCCCCGACACGGGAGAGAACATTCCTGCACTCGTCTGACCAGATTCTCCAGACGTGTCGAGGCAGCGCCACCAGGGTCGCCCGAGCGTGGTAAAGCAGGCGCCATGCTCTTAAAGGGCACCTACCTCTATACACTGGGGGTCACGTTTGTATGGCTGGCTGGGTGCTGAGATATGATAGTAAGGGGCCCTGTGTCTACCTGGGCTCTTCAGTTCCTCTTTATTCTCAAGATCTCTGCATGCTGCCAGTGAAAGCCCTCCTGTCCTAGCTCTGCTCACAGCTGAGGGTTTGTTGCAGTGTATCCAGGGCAGGGTTACACCCCTTTCGCTGACATACAGCAGAGCTCCGGCATAGGCTGAGAAATGTGTGTCAAAGGAGGAAGCGTCGGTGCGATGCTCTGCGTCCTGTCACCAGCAGGGGTCAGATTATTGGGGGAGGACCTCCTGGCAGCCTGTGTACAGTGCTGTCCTCCCAGGGTCACAGACGGGTAACCCCTGCCAGGGGGGCCCCTGGTAAGTCTCCATATAAGGTGCCAGCCTATGCTCCAGTCACATCCAGAGCTGCACGGGGGACAGAAGTGAGATCTCATACTCGGGAGCAGAATTATGAATGCAGCTCTGAAGGTGGCAGAAGCCTAGGACCTCAGTGCATGGTCTCTCTGATCTCGCTCTCTGCCACTAACACAACCTGTCTCTCTCTCTCTCTTCTATTTCTCTCCTGTCCGCCCCCTCCCCCTCAATCTCCCGCCCTTCCCCCGCAGAGCGTCTCTACAGCCAAATGGAGAAAAACAGGCTCCTTGCTAGTGAGTTGAAGGTCACTCTCCATGACCTGTGTGACTGATGTCCGCCCCGTGCCGCCACCGGTGGGAGCCTTCCCCAGTCTCGTAGTCATGTCGTCTGACTCCCCTCCCCCGCACTCGGCCTCTTTGGGACTTTCATTCAGAGATCTGCTCTGTGCTGCCCCCGGTGGAGTGGAGGACTGATGGCAGAGCGTCCCCCGGCCCCCCAGTAGTGGTTTAGAGCCCCCATACAATGAGCTGACGGATCAGCCGCCTCATCTACCGTCGTCCTGTAAATAAAGCTTTGTTTCTACTCCTCACTGTGCTCAAGATCTCTGCTTGCTGTCAGTAAATCAAGACTTTCTCTAAAAATGAATTGACTAGTCACAGCGGAGGTTTGTTAGTGTATCTCTACTCCAGACAATCCTCTGTGGGCTCCAGACTGGTACGTTGTAACAAACCCTCCGCTGTGGGATCACTTACATGAGGGTCCTGTGTGTGGACAGAGCTTGCACTTCATCAGCTCCGTTATGTCCATGTCGTTCCTCGCTGTCGGTGTATGTATCGGGGTGGACGCCGCCGGCTGGGAGGGCTGTCCGGAGGATTTGTGCTTATTCCTGTACTCCAGTCACAGCCAGAGCCTCACCCACAATTCTGTAGTTATATCATCTACAGTTACTGCCAGAGCTGCACCCACAACGCTGCTCCGGTCACAGCCAGAGCTGAACTCACAATTCTATAGTTATATCATCTTCCACAGTTACTGTCAGAGCTGCACCCACAAAGCTTCTCTGGTCACAGCCAGAGCTGCACTCACAATTCTGTAGTTATATCATCTACATTTATTGCCAGAGCCGCACCCTAGTTTCTGAACTTGTTATGCGTTCTACTCCAGTTACAGCCAGAGCTGCACCCACAATTTATTTTGCTGTTAAATCTACCTACATTCACAGCCAGAGGCTGCACCTTAATTTCGAAAGTTAGATAATGCATTCTACCCCGGTCGCAGCCAGAGCTGCACCCACAAGTCAGCTGTAAACATGACATCTCCCAGGATGCACTGCGACCGGTCGTGGTCTGTGGAGCCTGCATGGCGCCTCCTTTCTAGTGTTTCAGAAAATTGCAGCTCTGGATGTGACTGGAGATCTTGGCTAAGAAGGTGCAGGGTCTGTTGGGAAAGCTGGGTGACAACCAAGATGGCCACCAGAGGTCACCTGACCTCCAGGAAAGCTGGGTGACTACTGTGTGGCACATTATGGTGGTCTCTTTGCCCCTCCATGTAAATCTGCATTTCCTCTGTTCACATCCAGAGCTGCATTCAAAGTTCTACCGGTTGTGAGCCGTTGTAGCTGCCCCCTGATGTAGCCGTTCTGAGCTGCCATAATAAGGAAACCAGATTGTGATTGCAGCTCTGGATGTGAGTGGAGTAGGAGTCTTGCGTGCAGGTTGTCAGCGGTGCCCATATACAGTGTTGTCCTCAGCTCCTGGGCCGATCGCCAGGGACTACATCACACGTAAAACTATGTACACGGGCCGCGCCGCAGCTCCGGGGGTGATCTGTGTGGGAGGCCGACAGGAGTCCTGGTCTTTAGTGCCCCCTGGAGGGAGAGTGTGGAAGTGTCTCTGGATGAGAAGTGACTACTACTCCAAGCATCTCCTGGGTGAGACCTGCATGCTGGGAGTTGTAGTCCCCCACCTGACAGTTTCTTCTCTCTTCCAGATAAACTTCGAGTCACCAAGGAGGAGAACGGCAAGATGCAGAAGATGTTGGACGACACTCTGCAGGAGCTGCACAGCTTGTAGACCCCCGCATGTCACTGCCTGATGTCAGCCCCTCACCCCACCGGGCCGCCGCCACCGCTGCCTCTGTGTAACCCTCACTTTCCTTACCCGGCGCTTCCCCCTCCCCCAGGCTCTTCCTGCGCAGGGGCCCCTTATATTCCCTCCCTTTTAAATGCTGGTTTTAAGGACCAAATCCCACCATGCTGTACCCAGTGCCATATTTCCGGGGTCTCCCGCCCCATTATCCCAGCATGGTGGGGAACTTTCTTACTGTCCGCCCTGTGGGGGTTACAGTAGTCTGATGGGGGTGATCTTCATATATGATGGGAACCTTGCGCCCCCTTGTATTATGAGTGGGTGATCCAGACCTAGCGGGGGGCTTCAGGTCATGAGACCGCCCATTACTGTATCGGTCCTGGGAATAGTGTTACGGATCCTATGGGGTCTCCTTATAAATGGCGCCCCCTGTCCGTCTCGTGTGGGGGAGGGGGTCGGCTCTTATTTCTCCTTGCTGCCAGTACCGGCCAATAAATGCCACGTGCCACTTTTTTAAAAAAAATTACGACTGCCTCGGTGTCCTGTCTGCAGGGGTGGGGATGGGGGCGCCCCGCGGGCGGTGGGGGCGGCGGGGCCACAAGGTGGAATTGTCACTAATTATTTTTTCTGACTGGTTTTAAACAGAATTTTTTTAAGCTTCCATTTCCATCAATAAAATACGGCTGCTATGTGAACGACACCTCTGCTGTGTGCTTATTCCGCTGCCGCCGGGGATCCTGCCATGTGGTATTAGGGGGGCCCAGTACTAATGATGAAAGCTGGACATTGATGGGGGTTGTAGTTGCTGTAGCATAGGGATAGACGCTGGAGCCCAGTGCGGGCCCTAGATGGTTTTTCTTAAAGGGGTTATCCGACTATTTTTAACTGATGACCTAATCAGTATCTGATCAGTGGGGGTCTGACACCCGGGACCCCTGCCGATCGGCTGAGAAGGTCTGGCACTCTGCAGTGACATCAGTGGCCTAGGATAAGCAGCAGCAGTCCGGGTGGTCAGGAACTGATCAGAGGTGGTGGCCGATCTCCACCCATCAGAGGATGATGACCTGATCAGTGGGGGTTTGACACCCGGGACCCCTGCCGATCGGCTGAGAAGGTCTGGCACTCTGCGGCCTTCTTGTTGCTTACCCTAGACCGGTGACGTCACGCCAGGCCTAGGATAAGCAGCAGCAGTCCGGGTGGTCAGGAACTGATCAGAGGTGGTGGCCGATCTCCACCCATCAGAGGATGATGACCTTATCAGTATCTGATCGGTGGGGGTTTGACACCCGGGACCCCTGCTGATTGGCTGAGGTCTGGCACTCTGCGGTGACGTCACGTGGCCTGTGCAGGCCAGACATCAGTGGCCTAGGATGAGCAGCGGGTGGTTAGGAACTGATCGGAGGCGGTGGCCGATCTCCACCCATCAGAGGATGATGACCTATCCAGCAATTATTCCGTCAGATGAAGCATCCTCTGTATAGAAAATGAGAGTAGTTGTCTGCACCATGTGACCCAGCTCTAAGACGGGGCATCAGTCAGGAGGCGGTCAGCGCTGGTTCCGTATATCGGGGTCTGTGTTTCTAGTGCTGGGGATGAGCATCCATGTCTAAATCTGCCGCTCCGGGGGGCAGCTGTGCCGCGGAGCCTTCCTCTGTGGAATATACTGGACTGCTTTGCTTTCTACTCTTCTCGTTAGAAGGGTCTTTCACACATAAGCTGCCCGAGCCCCCAGTGATGTACCCAGCACAGGAGCTTATCCCCATGGTCAGGTTCACACCTGGGTCGGCCCAGGGAGCAGAATTGGATCCATGGACTATAGTGGGAGTTGTGGGTTTTTTTTCCCGCTGACACAAATGTACTAAGGCTGAAAAGAAGCTGTCCATCCAGTTCAGCCTGTTTCCTGCAAGGTTCGTCCAGAGGAAGATGCCAATTTTCTTCCCGACTCCAATCAGAATAACTCCCTGGATCACCGACCCCTCTCTAATAGCTATAACCTGTAATATTACACTCCAGAAATACATCCAGGCCCTCCAGACTGTTAGTGAGTTCACCATCACCACCTCAGACAGAGCTCATAGTCTCACTGCTCTTACAGTAAAGAGTCCATAGTCTCACTGCTCTTACAGTAAAGAGTCCATAGTCTCACTGCTCTTACAGTACAGAGTCCATAGTCTCACTGCTCCTACAGTATAGAGTCCATAGTCTCACCGCTCTTACAGTAAAGAGTCCATAGTCTCACTGCTCTTACAGTAAAGAGTCCATAGTCTCACTGCTCTTACAGTATAGAGTCCATAGTCTCACTGCTCCTACAGTATAGAGTCCATAGTCTCACTGCTCTTACAGTAAAGAGTCCATAGTCTCACTGCTCTTACAGTATAGAGTCCATAGTCTCACTGCTCCTACAGTAAAGAGTCCATAGTCTCACTGCTCTTACAGTAAAGAGTCCATAGTCTCACTGCTCTTACAGTATAGAGTCCATAGTCTCACCGCTCTTACAGTAAAGAGTCCATAGTCTCACCGCTCTTACAGTAAAGAGTCCACAGTCTCACTGCTCTTACAGTAAAGAGTCCATAGTCTCACTGCTCTTACAGTAAAGAGTCCACAGTCTCACTGCTCTTACAGTAAAGAGTCCATAGTCTCACTGCTCTTACAGTAAAGAGTCCATAGTCTCACTGCTCTTACAGTATAGAGTCCATAGTCTCGCTCCTCCTACAGTATAGAGTCCATAGTCTCACTGCTCTTACAGTATAGAGTCCATAGTCTCACTGCTCTTACTGTATAGAGTCCATAGTCTCGCTGCTCTTACAGTATAGTCCATAGTCTCACTGCTCTTACAGTAAAGAGTCCATAGTCTCACTGCTCTTACAGTAAAGAGTCCATAGTCTCACTGCTCTTACAGTATAGAGTCCATAGTCTCACTGCTCTTACAGTAAAGAGTCCATAGTCTCACTGCTCTTACAGTACAGAGTCCATAGTCTCACTGCTCTTACAGTACAGAGTCCATAGTCTCACTGCTCTTACAGTAAAGAGTCAATAGTCTCACTACTCTTACAGTAAAGAGTCCATAGTCTCACCGCTCTTACCGTATAGAGTCCATAGTCTCACTGCTCTTACAGTAGAGTCCATAGTCTCACTGCTCTTACAGTATAGTCCATAGTCTCACTGCTCTTACAGTAAAGAGTCCATAGTCTCACTGCTCTTACAGTAAAGAGTCCATAGTCTCACTGCTCTTACAGTAAAGAGTCCATAGTCTCACTGCTCTTACAGTACAGAGTCCATAGTCTCACCGCTCTTACAGTATAGAGTCCATAGTCTCACCGCTCTTACAGTAAAGAGTCCATAGTCTCACCGCTCTTACAGTATAGAGTCCATAGTCTCACCGCACTTACAGTAAAGAGTCCATAGTCTCACTGCTCTTACAGTAAAGAGTCCATAGTCTCACTGCTCTTACAGTAAAGAGTCCATAGTCTCACTGCTCTTACAGTAAAGAGTCCATAGTCTCACTGCTCTTACAGTAAAGAGTCCATAGTCTCACTGCTCTTACAGTAAACAGTCCATAGTCTCACTGCTCTTACAGTATAGAGTCCATAGTCTCACTGCTCTTACAGTATAGAGTCCATAGTCTCACTGCTCTTACAGTAAAGAGTCCATAGTCTCACTGCTCTTAGAGTAAAGAGTCCATAGTCTCACTGCTCTTACAGTATAGAGTCCATAGTCTCACTGCTCTTACAGTATAGTCCATAGTCTCACTGCTCTTACAGTATAGTCCATAGTCTCACTGCTCTTACAGTATAGAGTCCATAGTCTCACTGCTCTTACAGTATACAGTCCATAGTCTCACTGCTCTTACAGTATATAGTCCATAGTCTCACTGCTCTTACAGTATAGAGTCCATAGTCTCACTGCTCTTACAGTATAGTCCATAGCCTCACTGCTCTTAGAGTAAAGAGTCCATAGTCTCACTGCTCTTACAGTATAGAGTCCATAGTCTCACTGCTCTTACAGTATACAGTCCATAGTCTCACTGCTCTTACAGTAAAGAGTCCATAGTCTCACTGCTCTTACAGTATAGAGTCCATAGTCTCACTGCTCTTAGAGTAAAGAGTCCATAGTCTCACTGCTCTTACAGTAAAGAGTCCATAGTCTCACTGCTCTTAGAGTAAAGAGTCCATAGTCTCACTGCTCTTAGAGTAAAGAGTCCATAGTCTCACCGCTCTTACAGTAAAGAGTCCATAGTCTCACTGCTCTTAGAGTAAAGAGTCCATAGTCTCACTGCTCTTAGAGTAAAGAGTCCATAGTCTCACCGCTCTTACAGTAAAGAGTCCATAGTCTCACTGCTCTTACAGTAAAGAGTCCATAGTCTCACTGCTCTTACAGTAAAGAGTCCATAGTCTCACTGCTCTTAGAGTAAAGAGTCCATAGTCTCACTGCTCTTACAGTAAAGAGTCCATAGTCTCACTGCTCTTACAGTAAAGAGTCCATAGTCTCACTGCTCTTACAGTAAAGAGTCCATAGTCTCACTGCTCTTACAGTAAAGAGTCCATAGTCTCACTGCTCTTAGAGTAAAGAGTCCATAGTCTCACTGCTCTTAGAGTAAAGAGTCCATAGTCTCACTGCTCTTACAGTAAAGAGTCCATAGTCTCACTGCTCTTACAGTAAAGAGTCCATAGTCTCACTGCTCTTACAGTAAAGAGTCCATAGTCTCACTGCTCTTACAGTAAAGAGTCCATAGTCTCACTGCTCTTACAGTAAAGAGTCCATAGTCTCACTGCTCTTAGAGTAAAGAGTCCATAGTCTCACTGCTCTTACAGTAAAGAGTCCATAGTCTCACTGCTCTTACAGTATAGAGTCCATAGTCTCACTGCTCTTAGAGTAAAGAGTCCATAGTCTCACTGCTCTTACAGTAAAGAGTCCATAGTCTCACTGCTCTTAGAGTAAAGAGTCCATAGTCTCACTGCTCTTAGAGTAAAGAGTCCATAGTCTCACCGCTCTTACAGTAAAGAGTCCATAGTCTCACTGCTCTTAGAGTAAAGAGTCCATAGTCTCACTGCTCTTAGAGTAAAGAGTCCATAGTCTCACCGCTCTTACAGTAAAGAGTCCATAGTCTCACTGCTCTTACAGTAAAGAGTCCATAGTCTCACTGCTCTTACAGTAAAGAGTCCATAGTCTCACTGCTCTTAGAGTAAAGAGTCCATAGTCTCACTGCTCTTACAGTAAAGAGTCCATAGTCTCACTGCTCTTACAGTAAAGAGTCCATAGTCTCACTGCTCTTACAGTAAAGAGTCCATAGTCTCACTGCTCTTACAGTAAAGAGTCCATAGTCTCACTGCTCTTACAGTAAAGAGTCCATAGTCTCACTGCTCTTACAGTAAAGAGTCCATAGTCTCACTGCTCTTACAGTAAAGAGTCCATAGTCTCACTGCTCTTAGAGTAAAGAGTCCATAGTCTCACTGCTCTTACAGTAAAGAGTCCATAGTCTCACTGCTCTTACAGTAAAGAGTCCATAGTCTCACTGCTCTTACAGTAAAGAGTCCATAGTCTCACTGCTCTTACAGTAAAGAGTCCATAGTCTCACTGCTCTTACAGTAAAGAGTCCATAGTCTCACTGCTCTTACAGTAAAGAGTCCATAGTCTCACTGCTCTTAGAGTAAAGAGTCCATAGTCTCACTGCTCTTACAGTAAAGAGTCCATAGTCTCACTGCTCTTACAGTATAGAATCCATAGTCTCACTGCTCTTACAGTAAAGAGTCCATAGTCTCACTGCTCTTACAGTAAAGAGTCCATAGTCTCACTGCTCCTACAGTAAAGAGTCCATAGTCTCACTGCTCCTACAGTAAAGAGTCCATAGTAAACCGCTCTTACAGTGGTCCATTTTTCTAAAGTGAAAACCCTAATGTTAATCTTTCTGGGACCTGTAGTCCCCCCCCCCTCACACACAAATGTACACAAGGGAAAACACCACACCCCAGGTCGCCTCCTCCTGTCAGCTAACCAGAATCTCCTCCATATCCCCAAGACCCGCTACAAATCAAAATGCTAGGACCCCGGCTATGGAACACTCTACCCGCGGAGATCCGCTCAGAAGAAAACCATCTTCTGAAGGCCTAGGCGGTCAATGGCAGCAAAAAAGCACCTTGAGGCGATTTAGTTCGCAATTGTTGCGCTATACAAAGTTATTCAGTTATTTTAGTTGCCCTCCTCTGAACCTTTCCCAGCTCTGCTATGTCGGCCTCGTTCACAGGAGCCCAGTACACAGTCCTCCATGTGTGGTCTGCCTCGTTGGCAGGACTGTGTTCTCATCACGGGCATCTATGGCGCCCTCCGATTTTATTAGCCTTGGCAGCGCCGCCTGTTACCCAGTGATGAGTAATGTCTAGATCCTGGCGCTGTGCACCACAGGTCAGTAGTGAAGTGTTCGCTGCCAGTTTCTGGTATTGGCATATGGCTGGCACAGGTTTATTCTCTGCAGTTGACAGGTAGCAGAGTTACGTCTTCAGCAAACGAATTGGCTCAGCCGCCATTAGAACCCTGCGAATCACTACTACTTCCAACGTGCAAGACCAAACCAGTACACGATGGGAGATGCATCGGTCACGTCTTTAGACATTGACTGTACAAGTCCACTGCTTGCCTTCAGTGAAAGGAAACATCTGACAGAGGGAGACCCGTCTTCACCCAAATTACTGTTGTGTCAAGGTGGGGAGAAACCCTAACATGTTGTTACAATGTATCAGTGGAGCCACTTACCTCAGAGGGTGAGTGACCGTAAACATTGTAAGAAACAATATCGGCCTCAAACGAGAATATTCCCATTCACTGACAGCAAGCCCTCAGGATAGACAGAGCATCCCCTTCCACCCCCCCAGGGGCCCGCATCCTCACATGAACACACAGCAGCAGGATCTTTTAATTATGTTTAATGAACAGAATGAGGGGTCACATGACCGGCATGCCACGCGGCGCCTCCGAAAATTCCTCCGGAAATAGGACAATCCCTTGAAATAATTTACTAAAAGCGCGCACTGAAATTTGTATCCAAAATTTATTGACAGTCAGGGGTACAGGCCACAGTGTCCCGGGTGTGAGCAGAGCCGCCCCCGCCGAGTGCAGTCAACGCTCCCGCCAGACGTCTCCGGGTCAGCGCCATCTAATGCTGCTTCCGCCTGAAAGAGCAACCTGTGGGGGGGGGAGAGGTCGGGGTTAGTGGAGACAGCACCCCAAATATGAAACAGTACCCACCAGAGACACCCCCCCAGAGCACCAGCCTATAACCCAATAAGATACCCCCAGAGCACCAGCCTATACCCCAATAAGAGACACCCCTAGAGCACCAGCCTATACCCCAATAAGAGACACCCCCCCAGAGCACCAGCCTATACCCCAATAAGACACCCCCCCAGAGCACCAGCCTATAACCCAATAAGATACCCCCAGAGCACCAGCCTATACCCCAATAAGAGACACCCCTAGAGCACCAGCCTATACCCCAATAAGACACCCCCCCAGAGCACCAGCCTATACCCCAATAAGACACCCCCCCAGAGCACCAGCCTATACCCCAATAAGAGACACCCCTAGAGCACCAGCCTATACCCAAATAAGACACCCCCCCAGAGCACCAGCCTATACCCCAATAAGACACCCCCCCAGAGCACCAGCCTATACCCCAATAAGACCCCCCCCCCAAAGCACCAGCCTATACCCCAATAAGACACCCCCCCCAAAGCACCAGCCTATACCCCAATAATAGAGACACCCCCAGAGCACCAGCCTATACCCCAATAGAAACCCCCAGAGCACCAGCCTATACCCCAATAAGACACCCCAAGCCTATACCCCAATAAGAGACACCCCCAGAGCACCAGCCTATACCCCAATAATAGAGACACCCCCAGAGCACCAGCCTATACCCAAATAAGAGACACCCCCAGAGCACCAGCCTATACCCCAATAAGAGACACCCCCAGAGCACCAGCCTATACCCCAATAAGAGACACCCCCAGAGCACCAGCCTATACCCCAATAGAAACCCCCAGAGCACCAGCCTATACCCCAATAAGACACCCCAAGCCTATACCCCAATAAGAGACACCCCCAGAGCACCAGCCTATACCCCAATAATAGAGACACCCCCAGAGCACCAGCCTATACCCAAATAAGAGACACCCCCAGAGCACCAGCCTATACCCCAAGAGACACCCCCAGAGCACCAGCCTATACCCCAATAAGAGACACCCCCAGAGCACCAGCCTATACCCAAATAAGAGACACCCCCAGAGCACCAGCCTATACCCCAATAAGAGACACCCCCAGAGCACCAGCCTATACCCCAATAAGAGACACCCCCCAGAGCACCAGCCTATACCCCAATAAGACACCCCCCCAGAGCACCAGCCTATACCCAAATAAGAGACACCCCCAGAGCACCAGCCTATACCCAAATAAGAGACACCCCCAGAGCACCAGCCTATACCCAAATAAGAGACACCCCCAGAGCACCAGCCTATACCCAAATAAGAGACACCCCCAGAGCACCAGCCTATACCCAAATAAGAGACACCCCCAGAGCACCAGCCTATACCCAAATAAGAGACACCCCCAGAGCACCAGCCTATACCCCAATAAGAGACACCCCCAGAGCACCAGCCTATACCCAAATAAGAGACACCCCCAGAGCACCAGCCTATACCCAAATAAGAGACACCCCCAGAGCACCAGCCTATACCCAAATAAGAGACACCCCCAGAGCACCAGCCTATACCCAAATAAGACACCCCCAGAGCACCAGCCTATACCCCAATAAGACACCCCCCCCAAAGCACCAGCCTATACCCCAATAAGACACCCCCCCCAAAGCACCAGCCTATACCCCAATAATAGAGACACCCCCAGAGCACCAGCCTATACCCCAATAATAGAGACACCCCCAGAGCACCAGCCTATACCCCAATAATAGAGAGACCCCCAGAGCACCAGCCTATACCCCAATAAAAGAGAGACCCCCAGAGCACCAGCCTATACCCCAATAATAGAGAGACCCCCAGAGCACCAGCCTATACCCCAATAAGCGACACCCCAGAGCACCAGCCTATACCCCAAATAAGAGACACCCCCAGAGCACCAGCCTATACCCCAATAAGAGACACCCCCAGAGCACCAGCCTATACCCCAATAAGAGACACCCCCCAGAGCACCAGCCTATACCCCAATAAGCAACACCCCCCTCCAGAGCACCAGCCTATACCCCAATAATAGACACCCCAGAGCACCAGCCTATACCCCAATAAGAGACACCCCCCGGAGCACCAGCCTATACCCCAATAAGAGACACCCCCCAGAGCACCAGCCTATACCCCAATAAGAGACACCCCCCAGAGCACCAGCCTATACCCCAATAAGAGACACCCCCCAGAGCACCAGCCTATACCCCAATAAGAGACACCCCCCAGAGCACCAGCCTATACCCCAATAAGAGACACCCCAGAGCACCAGCCTATACCCCAATAAGAGACACCCCCCAGAGCACCAGCCTATACCCCAATAAGAGACACCCCCCAGAGCACCAGCCTATACCCCAATAATAGAGACACCCAGAGCACCAGCCACGGACATCCCTAGAATGCCATCCTACAAACCATTAACAGTTAACCCCAAAGATTCATCCTACACCCCAATAATAGGCACCCCCAGAGCATCATCCCACAGTACACACCCTGCCTCCAGCTGGATCCCACTGTGCACCCAATGACATCACCAGAGGCCAGTGATTGGCTGCTGACATCATACATCAATGGACACCCCCAACGTCTGCTTAGTGGGGACTTCCTAGGAAGTCCCCATGATTGGCCCAGCACATATATGACCACATACTCACCCTCTGTCAGTCGCGCCTTGCCGCCGGTGGGCTGGCAGAGGACCGTGGAGCAGCCCACACACAGGACGACCGTCTGGGCATGGCTGAACACCGTGGTGATCTTATAACATCCTGCAGGGAGAGGGGGACGCAATTAGAGGCGGCACAGGAAGTGAGAGTCACCAGCCCCTCCGTCCGGACACTCACCTGGACACTTTACATCCATGAAGTAGGAGTTGGGGCTCTGGACCAAGCGCTTCTTCTTGTGCTTCCTCTTCTCCTCCTCAGGGGACGGGTGCAGGAGATCCTTAGCGAGCTGCAAAAGACCACAGGCTGTGAGACCCCAACATCACTGTGCGACACAAAACTGGCCCCCCAACATCACTGTGCGACACAAAACTGGCCCCCCAACCCTGAGAAGCCAGCAGGGCCCCCAACATCACTGTGCAACAAAAAACTGGCCCCCCAACTCAGAGAAGCCAGCAGGGCCCCCAACATCACTGTGCAACAAAAAACTGGCCCCCCAACTCAAAGAAGCCAGCAGGGCCCCCAACATCACTGTGCGACACAAAACTGGCCCCCCAACATCACTGTGCGACACAAAACTGGCCCCCCAACCCTGAGAAGCCAGCAGGGCCCCCAACATCACTGTGCAAAAAAAAACTGGCCCCCCAACTCAGAGAAGCCAGCAGGGCCCCCAACATCACTGTGCAACAAAAAACTGGCCCCCCCAACCCTGAGAAGCCAGCAGGGCCCCCAACATCACTGTGCAACAAAAAACTGGCCCCCCAACTCAGAGAAGCCAGCAGGGCCCCCAACATCACTGTGCAACACAAAACTGGCCCCCCAACCTTGAGAAGCCAGCAGGGCCCCCAACATCACTGTGCAACACAAAACTGGCCCCCCAACCTTGAGAAGTCAGCAGGGCCCCCAACATCACTGTGCAACACAAAACTGGCCCCCCAACCTTGAGAAGCCAGCAGGGCCCCCAACATCACTGTGCAACACAAAACTGGCCCCCCAACCCAGAGAAGCCAGCGAGCCCCCAACATCACTGTGCAACACAAAACTGGCCCCCCAACTCCGAGCAGCCAGCAGGGCCCCCAAATATCAAGGGGTGAAGCACCAGCTCCGCAAAATCATGTGGCCCCCAAGCATTACCCGCGGGGCCCCAGTAGCCGGAGTCACCACTCCCACCACCACACAAGCTCGGGGGCCCTTCAGTCACATGACGTCCCCGGCAGCGGCTCAGCAGTCTCACCAGGCCTCACTGCGCCATCTTGCCCACGCTTGCACCGCGTTGTCCGCGGCTCAGACTCCCCGGGGCCGGGCAGAGACCCCCGACCCCTCATAAACCTCAGCCCGAGTGTACACCCCGCACCCCCGGGCGCACACAGCCCCCGCAGAACCAGCCCCGCTCCCCGCACTCACAGGCATGTTCACTGTATGCGGCCGCTACAGAAAAGGAGGGAGACCGGAAGCTGAGCGCTGTATATAAGTGAGAGCGGCCAGACCGCCCGGAAGTGACGTGATGGAGGCGCCGGGCCGCCATCTTGGGAAGGGAATGAGAAAGAATTGTGACTAATATAGGGAGGTAGAGGGCAGCAGGAGAGGTCGGGGGTCACATGGGGGTCTGGTGGGATCGGTATCACCGGGTCTAGGGGTCATGAACCGGGAAGAGTGTGACTGAGAGGCCCGGGCAACAACCATGAGGAAGGGTAATGGAGGCGACAAGTCAGGACATGTCCTATAATATGAGCTATACAGAGGACGGGGCCCCGTAATAATCCAAATAATCTATACGTCCCCATATAATAATCTATACGTCCCCATATAATAATATACACATCTCCATATAATAATCTATACGTCCCCATATAATAATATACACATCTCCATATAATAATATACACATCTCCATATAATAATATACACATCTCCATATAATAATATACACATCTCCATATAATAATCTATACGTCTCCATATAATAATATACACATCTCCATATAATAATATACACATCTCCATATAATCATCTATACGTCCCCATATAATAATATACACATCCCCATATAATAATCTATAGAACCCCATATAATAATATACACATCTCCATATAATAATATACACATCCCCATATAATAATATACACATCTCCATATAATAATATACACATCCCCATATAATAATATACACATCTCCATATAATAATATACACATCTCCATATAATAATCTATACGTCTCCATATAATAATCTATACGTCCCCATATAATAATATACACATCTCCATATAATAATCTATACGTCTCCATATAATAATATACACATCTCCATATAATAATCTATAGAACCCCATATAATAATATACACATCCCCATATAATAATCTATACGTCCCCATATAATAATATACACATCTCCATATAATAATATACACATCTCCATATAATAATATACACATCTCCATATAATAATCTATAGAACCCCATATAATAATATACACATCCCCATATAATAATCTATACGTCCCCATATAACAATATACACATCTCCATATAATAATATACACATCTCCATATAATAATCTATAGAACCCCATATAATAATATACACATCTCCATATAATAATATACACATCTCCATATAATAATATACACATCTCCATATAATAATCTATAGAACCCCATATAATAATATACACATCTACATATAATAATATACACATCTCCATATAATAATCTATAGAACCCCATATAATAATATACACATCCCCATATAATAATCTATACGTCCCCATATAATAATATACACATCTCCATATAATAATATACACAACCCCATATAATAATATACACATCTCCATATAATAATCTATAGAACCCCATATAATAATAGACACATCTCCATATAATAATATACACATCTCCATATAATAATATACACATCTCCATATAATAATATACACATCCCCATATAATAATCTATACGTCCCCATATAATAATATACACATCTCCATATAATAATCTATACGTCCCCATATAATAATATACACATCTCCATATAATAATATACACATCTCCATATAATAATATACACATCTCCATATAATAATATACACATCCCCATATAATAATCTATACGTCTCCATATAATAATATACACATCCCCATATAATAATCTATACGTCCCCATATAATAATATACACATCTCCATATAATAATCTATACGTCCCCATATAATAATATACACATCTCCATATAATAATATACACATCTCCATATAATAATATACACATCCCCATATAATAATCTATACGTCCCCATATAATAATATACACATCTCCATATAATAATCCATACGTCCCCATATAGTAATATACACATCTCCATATAATAATATACACATCTCCATATAATAATATA
Source organism: Bufo bufo (assembly GCF_905171765.1). Lineage (NCBI taxonomy): Eukaryota > Metazoa > Chordata > Amphibia > Anura > Bufonidae > Bufo > Bufo bufo. The sequence goes on from NC_053399.1 coordinate 99,996,132, forward strand.
CACATCCCCATATAATAATCTATACGTCCCCATATAATAATATACACATCTCCATATAATAATATACACATCCCCCATATAATAATATACACATCTCCATATAATAATCTATACGTCCCCATATAATAATATACACATCTCCATATAATAATATACACATCTCCATATAATAATATACACATCTCCATGTAATAATATACACATCCCCATATAATAATCTATATGTCCCCATATAATAATATACACATCTCCATATAATAATATACACTTCTCCATATAATAATATACACATCTCCATATAATAATCTATACGTCCCCATATAATAATATACACATCTCCATATAATAATATACACATCTCCATATAATAATATACACATCCCCATATAATAATATACACATCTCCATATAATAATATACACATCCCCATATAATAATCTATACGTCCCCATATAATAATATACACATCTCCATATAATAATATACACATCTCCATATAATAATATACACATCTCCATATAATAATCTATAGAACCCCATATAATAATATACACATCCCCCATATAATAATATACACTTTTCCATATAATAATATACACATCTCCATATAATAATATACACATCCCCATATAATAATATACACATCCCCATATAATAATATACACATCCCCATATAATAATATACACATCCCCATATAATAATCTATACATCTCCATATAATAATATACACTTCTCCATATAATAATATACACATCTCCATATAATAATATACACATCTCCATATAATAATCTATATGTCCCCATATAATAATATACACATCCCCATATAATAATCTATACGTCCCCATATAATAATATACACATCTCCATATAATAATATACACATCTCCATATAATAATATACACATCCCCATATAATAATCTATACGTCCCCATATAATAATATACACGTCCCCATATAATAATATACACATCTCCATATAATAATATACACATCTCCATATAATAATATACACATCTCCATATAATAATATACACATCCCCATATAATAATCTATACGTCCCCATATAATAATATACACATCTCCATATAATAATCTATACATCCCCATATAATAATATACACATCCCCATATAATAATCTATACGTCCCCATATAATAATATACACATCTCCATATAATAATCTATACGTCCCCATATAATAATATACACATCTCCATATAATAATATACACATCTCCATATAATAATATACACATCTCCATATAATAATATACACATCTCCATATAATAATCTATACGTCCCCATATAATAATATACACATCTCCATATAATAATCTATACGTCCCCATATAATAATATACACATCCCCATATAATAATATACACATCTCCATATAATAATATACACTTCTCCATATAATAATATACACATCTCCATATAATAATCTATACGTCCCCATATAATAATTTACACATCTCCATATAATAATATACACATCTCCATATAATAATATACACATCTCCATATAATAATATACACTTCTCCATATAATAATATACACATCCCCATATAATAATCCATACGTCCCCATATAGTAATATACACATCTCCATATAATAATATACACATCTCCATATAATAATATACACATCTCCATATAATAATCTGTAAGTCCACATATAATAATATACACATCTCCATATAATAATCTATACGTCCCCATATAATAATATACACATCTCCATATAATAATATACACATCTCCATATAATAATATACACATCTCCATATAATAATCTATACGTCCCCATATAATAATATACACATCTCCATATAATAATCTATATGTCCCCATATAATAATATACACATCTCCATATAATAATATACACATCTCCATATAATAATATACACATCTCCATATAATAATCTATACGTCCCCATATAATAATATACACATCTCCATATAATAATCTATACGTCCCCATATAATAATCTATACATCCCCATATAATAATATACACATCCCCATATAATAATCTATATGTTCCCATATAATAATATACACATCTCCATATAATAATATACACATCTCCATATAATAATCTGTACGTCCCCATATAATAATATACACGTCCCCATATAATAATATACACATCTCCATATAATAATATACACATCTCCATATAATAATATACACATCCCCATATAATAATCTATACGTCCCCATATAATAATATACACATCTCCATATAATAATCTATACGTCCCCATATAATAATATACACATCCCCATATAATAATCTATACGTCCCCATATAATAATATACACATCTCCATATAATAATCTATACATCCCCATATAATAATATACCCATCCCCATATAATAATCTATACGTCCCCATATAATAATATACACATCTCCATATAATAATATACACATCTCCATATAATAATATACACATCTCCATATAATAATCTATACGTCCCCATATAATAATATACACATCTCCATATAATAATCTATACGTCCCCATATAATAATATACACATCCCCATATAATAATATACACATCTCCATATAATAATATACACATCTCCATATAATAATATACACATCTCCATATAATAATATACACATCCCCATATAATAATATACACATCCCCATATAATAATCTATACGTCCCCATATAATAATATACACATCTCCATATAATAATCTATACATCCCCATATAATAATATACACATCCCCATATAATAATCTATACGTCCCCATATAATAATATACACATCTCCATATAATAATATACACATCTCCATATAATAATATACACATCTCCATATAATCTATACGTCCCCATATAATAATATACACATCCCCATATAATAATATACACATCTCCATATAATAATATACACATCTCCATATAATAATATACACATCCCCATATAATAATATACACATCCCCATATAATAATATACACATCTCCATATAATAATATACACATCCCCATATAATAATCTATACGTCCCCATATAGTAATATACACATCTCCATATAATAATATACACATCTCCATATAATAATCTGTACGTCCCCATATAATAATCTATACGTCCCCATATAATAATATACACATCTCCATATAATAATATACACATCTCCATATAATAATATACACATCTCCATATAATAATCTATATGTCCCCATATAATAATATACACGTCCCCATATAATAATCTATAGAACCCCATATAATAATATACACGTCCCCATATAATAATCTATAGAACCCCATATAATAATATACACATCGCCATATAATAATCCATACACCTCTGCCGGGTTATAGCCTCCATATCAAAATGTATGAACAAAACATCTGCAGTTGGTTAGATCTTTGTGGATCTCACATAATTACAGACTTATTAAGTTATTAATGAGGGGGGGGGGCTAGCCCCCCCACATGCAATTTTCAATCTGGGACGCGCGTCCTGCACAATTGCACACAGTGATTGCCGTGCGGCCCCATTGATTTATTGAAATCAATGGGACCGCGCGGCAATCACTGTGCAATTGTGCAGGACGCGCGTCCCAGATTGAAAATTGCATGTGGGGGGGCTAGCCCCCCCCCCTCATTAATAACTTAATAACCCTATTGAGGGTGACACCCACGCAGCAATCCCAGAAAAAGGTACATGGACCTTCTCAGCGACCCATGAAGCGCGGCTGTTTTAGCCAGGATCGCGTTCGTTTGCACCGGCAGAATTGTGGCGGGAAGCCGCGCGTTGCACCCAGGGCGACTGGGGTGTCATTAGAAAATAATGTCACCATCAGCGCGACTGTCGGAGGTTGGCGACTCCGTGACCATCCGGCAAATCGTGGGACAAGCAAAAACGCACGACAACTGCGCGAAAAAAGCTCAGCATCTTAGGAGCGAACTGAGCCAAAGTAACGGTAAGCGACTGCCACAGAGGCTTAAAGGGGTTGTCCGGGGGCGGCTCTGAGCGCAGACAACCCCTTTAAAGGGAGTCGGTCACCACAAGCTGCCCTTATAGACACTTCCATAGCGCTGCAGCCGGACTAGAGATCAGACCGCGCCTTTGTCTTTTTGTTTGGACGTTCACCGGGGGCAAAAACGGAGTTTATTCATATGTAAATGAGGGCTGTAAGTGCCCAGGGGCGGCGTTCGGGCTGTAAGTGCCCAGGGGCGGCGTTCGGGCTGAAAATGCCCAGGGGCGGCGTTCGGGCTGTAAGTGCCCAGGGGCGGCGTTCGGGCTGTAAGTGCCCAAGGGCGGCGTTCGGGCTGAAAGTGCCCAGGGGCGGCGTTCGGGCTGTAAGTGCCCAGGGGCGGCGTTCGGGCTGTAAGTGCCCAAGGGCGGCGTTCGGGCTGTAAGTGCCCAGGGGCGGCGTTCGGGCTGTAAGTGCCCAGGGGCGGCGTTCGGGCTGTAAGTGCCCAGGGGCGGAGTTCGGGCTGTAAGTGCCCAGGGGCGGAGTTCGGGCTGAAAGTGCCCAGGGGCGGAGTTCGGGCTGTAAGTGCCCAGGGGCGGAGTTCGGGCTGTAAGTGCCCAGGGGCGGAGTTCGGGCTGTAAGTGCCCAGGGGCGGAGTTCGGGCTGAAAGTGCCCAGGGGCGGAGTTCGGGCTGTAAGTGCCCAGGGGCGGCGTTCGGGCTGTAAGTGCCCAGGCGCGGCGTTCGGGCTGTATGTGCCCAGGGGCGGCGTTCGGGCTGAAAGTGCCCAGGGGCGGCGTTCGGGCTGTAAGTGCCCAGGGGCGGCGTTCGGGCTGTAAGTGCCCAGGGGCGGCGTTCGGGCTGTAAGTGCCCAGGGGCGGCGTTCGGGCTGTAAGTGCCCAGGGGCGGCGTTCGGGCTGAAAGTGCCCAGGGGCGGCGTTCGGGCTGAAAGTGCCCAGGGGCGGCGTTCGGGCTGAAAGTGCCCAGGGGCGGCGTTCGGGCTGAAAGTGCCCAGGCGCGGCGTTCGGGCTGTATGTGCCCAGGGGCGGCGTTCGGGCTGAAAGTGCCCAGGGGCGGCGTTCGGGCTGAAAGTGCCCAGGCGCGGCGTTCGGGCTGCAAGTGCCCAGGGGCGGCGTTCGGGCTGTAAGTGCCCAGGCGCGGCGTTCGGGCTGTATGTGCCCAGGGGCGGCGTTCGGGCTGAAAGTGCCCAGGGGCGGCGTTCGGGCTGTAAGTGCCCAGGGGCGGCGTTCGGGCTGTAAGTGCCCAGGGGCGGCGTTCGGGCTGTAAGTGCCCAGGGGCGGCGTTCTGGCTGAAAGTGCCCAGGGGCGGCGTTCGGGCTGAAAGTGCCCAGGCGCGGCTTTCGGGCTGCAAGTGCCCAGGGGCGGCGTTCGGGCTGTAAGTGCCCAAGGGCGGCGTTCGTGCTGTAAGTGCCCAGGGGCGGCGTTCGGGCTGTAAGTGCCCAGGGGCGGCGTTCGGGCTGTAAGTGCCCAGGGGCGGCGTTCGGGCTGTAAGTGCCCAGGGGCGGCGTTCGGGCTGTAAGTGCCCAGGGGCGGCGTTCGGGCTGTAAGTGCCCAGGGGCGGCGTTCGGGCTGTAAGTGCCCAGGGGCGGCGTTCGGGCTGTAAGTGCCCAGGGGCGGCGTTCGGGCTGTAAGTGCCCAGGGGCGGCGTTCGGGCTGTAAGTGCCCAGGGGCGGCGTTCGGGCTGTAAGTGCCCAGGGGCGGCGTTCGGGCTGAAAGTGCCCAGGGGCGGCGTTCGGGCTGAAAGTGCCCAGGGGCGGCGTTCGGGCTGTAAGTGCCCAGGGGCGGCGTTCGGGCTGTAAGTGCCCAGGGGCGGCGTTCGGGCTGCAAGTGCCCAGGGGCGGCGTTCGGGCTGCAAGTGCCCAGGGGCGGCGTTCGGGCTGAAAGTGCCCAGGCCGCTCTGCCTTCTTCTCACATAACCCCTCCCCAGCCTGTTGCTTGGTCGCCCAGTAAGCCTCTTACGTCATCCAGTGTACTGGCCGATATCCCATAGTGGGCATGCGCGGGCGGGATATCGGCCAGTACACTGGATGACGTAAGAGGCTTACTGGGCGACCAAGCAACAGGCTGGGGAGGGGTTATGTGAGAAGAAGGCAGAGCGGCCTGGGCACTTACAGCCCGAACGCCGCCCCTGGGCACTTACAGCTCGAACGCCGCCCCTGGTCCGTTTTTGCCCCCGGTGAACGTCCAAACAAAAAGACAAAGGCGCCGTTTGATCTATAGTCCTGCTGCAGCGCTATGGAAGTGTCTATAACAGTGTTGGTGAACCTATGGCACGGGTGCCAGAGGCGGCACTCGGAGCCCTCTCTGTGGGCACCTGCACCCTGGAAAAAGTCTATGGCACACTAATATGACTTAGATTTTTCCTGCCCTTCATTAGCGCAGGGCGCACTATGAACAGCGCAGGCAGCGAGTGCAGCAGGCTATAGAGTACATGGAGGATAGACTATACTGGACTGTGGAATTCAGGGTGAAGTACCGTGTTGGCACTGGGCGATAAATAAGTGGGCTTTGGGTTGAAGTTCACCCTCACTGGTCTATAAGGGCAGCTTGTGGTAACCGACTCCCTGTAACATCACCGTCCGCCCTCATCTGAGAAACGTCTCCCACGGCGATAACGAGGTCCTTACTTATCACAGGATAGATGAGGGGGAGGGGCTGATGGCGGGTGAGCCCCCCGGTGATATCTCTACTGCTCTGTGTCACACTTATTCCTGCCCCCTGTCTCTGTGTGTCACACTTATTCCTGCCCCTGTCTCTCTGTGTCACACTTATTACTGCCCCTGTCTCTGTGTCACACTTATTACTGCCCCCTGTCTCTGTGTGTCACACTTATTACTGCCCCCTGTCTCTATGTCACACTTATTACTGCCCCCTGTCTCTGTGTCACACTTATTACTGCCCCTGTCTCTGTGTCACACTTATTACTGCCCTTGTCTCTGTGTCACACTTATTCCTGCCCCCTGTCTCTGTGTGTCACACTTATTACTGCCCCCTGTCTCTGTGTGTCACACTTATTACTGCCCCTGTCTCTGTGTCACACTTATTACTGCCCTTGTCTCTGTGTCACACTTATTCCTGCCCCCTGTCTCTGTGTGTCACACTTATTCCTGCCCCTGTCTCTGTGTGTCACACTTATTACTGCCCCCTGTCTCTGTGTGTCACACTTATTCCTGCCCAGTCTCTGTGTGTCACACTTATTACTGCCCCCTGTCTCTGTGTGTCACACTTATTCCTGCCCCTGTCTCTGTGTCACACTTATTACTGCCCTTGTCTCTGTGTCACACTTATTCCTGCCCCTGTCTCTGTGTGTCACACTTATTACTGCCCCCTGTCTCTGTGTGTCACACTTATTACTGCCCCTGTGTCTCTGTGTCACACTTATTCCTGCCCCTGTCTCTCTGTGTCACACTTATTCCTGCCCCTGTCTCTCTGTGTCACACTTATTCCTGCCCCTGTCTCTGTGTCACACTTATTACTGCCCCCTGTCTCTGTGTGTCACACTTATTCCTGCCCCTGTCTCTGTGTCACACTTATTACTGCCCCCTGTCTCTGTGTGTCACACTTATTCCTGCCCCTGTCTCTGTGTGTCACACTTATTCCTGCCCCTGTCTCTGTGTGTCACACTTATTACTGCCCCCTGTCTCTGTGTGTCACACTTATTCCTGCCCCTGTCTCTCTGTGTCACACTTATTCCTGCCCCTGTCTCTGTGTCACACTTATTACTGCCCCCTGTCTCTGTGTGTCTCACTTATTCCTGCCCCTGTCTCTGTGTGTCACACTTATTACTGCCCCTGTCTCTGTGTGTCACACTTATTCCTGCCCCCTGTCTCTGTGTGTCACACTTATTACTGCCCCCTGTCTCTGTGTGTCACACTTATTACTTCCCCTGTCTCTGTGTGTCACACTTATTCCTGCCCCTGTCTCTCTGTGTGTGTCACACTTATTACTGCCCCTGTCTCTGTGTGTCACACTTATTACTGCCCCCTGTCTCTGCGTGTCACACTTATTACTGCCCCCTGTCTCTGAGTCACACTTATTACTGCCTCTGTCTCTGTGTGTCACACTTATTACTGCCCCTGTCTCTGTGTGTCACACTTATGACTGCCCCTGTCTCTCTGTGTCACACTTATTCCTGCACCTGTCTCTGTGTGTCACACTTATTCCTGCCCCTGTCTCTCTGTCTCACACTTATTCCTGCCCCTGTCTCTGTGTCACACTTATTACTGCCCCCTGTCTCTGTGTCACACTTATTACTGCCCCCTGTCTCTGTGTGTCACACTTATTCCTGCCCCTGTCTGTGTGTCATACTTATTACTGCCCCTGTCTCTGTGTGTCACACTTATTCCTGCCCCTGTCTCTCTGTGTCACACTTATTCCTGCCCCTGTCTCTGTGTCACACTTATTACTGCCCCCTGTCTCTGTGTCACACTTATTACTGCCCCTGTCTCTGTGTGTCACACTTATTACTGCCCCTGTGTCTCTGTGTCACACTTATTCCTGCCCCTGTCTCTCTGTGTCACACTTATTCCTGCCCCTGTCTCTGTGTCACACTTATTACTGCCCCCTGTCTCTGTGTGTCACACTTATTCCTGCCCCTGTCTCTGTGTCACACGTATTACTGCCCCCTGTCTCTGTGTGTCACACTTATTCCTGCCCCTGTCTCTGTGTCACACTTATTACTGCCCCCTGTCTCTGTGTGTCACACTTATTCCTGCCCCTGTCTCTGTGTGTCACACTTATTACTGCCCCCTGTCTCTGTGTGTCACACTTATTCCTGCCCCTGTCTCTCTGTGTCACACTTATTCCTGCCCCTGTCTCTGTGTCACACTTATTACTGCCCCCTGTCTCTGTGTGTCTCACTTATTCCTGCCCCTGTCTCTGTGTGTCACACTTATTACTGCCCCTGTCTCTCTGTGTCACACTTATTCCTGCCCCTGTCTCTGTGTCACACTTATTACTGCCCCCTGTCTCTGTGTGTCTCACTTATTCCTGCCCCTGTCTCTGTGTGTCACACTTATTACTGCCCCTGTCTCTCTGTGTCACACTTATTCCTGCCCCTGTCTCTGTGTGTCACACTTATTCCTGCCCCCTGTCTCTGTGTGTCACACTTATTCCTGCCCCTGTCTCTCTGTGTGTGTCACACTTATTACTGCCCCTGTCTCTGTGTGTCACACTTATTACTGCCCCCTGTCTCTGCGTGTCACACTTATTACTGCCCCCTGTCTCTGAGTCACACTTATTACTGCCCCTGTCTCTGTGTGTCACACTTATTCCTGCCCCTGTCTCTGTGTGTCACACTTATTACTGCCCCTGTCTCTCTGTGTCACACTTATTCCTGCCCCTGTCTCTGTGTGTCACACTTATTCCTGCCCCTGTCTCTCTGTCTCACACTTATTCCTGCCCCTGTCTCTGTGTCACACTTATTACTGCCCCCTGTCTCTGTGTCACACTTATTACTGCCCCCTGTCTCTGTGTGTCACACTTATTCCTGCCCCTGTCTGTGTGTCATACTTATTACTGCCCCTGTCTCTGTGTGTCACACTTATTCCTGCCCCTGTCTCTGTGTGTCACACTTATTACTGCCCCTGTCTCTGTGTGTCACACTTATTACTGCCCCCTATCTCTGTGTGTCACACTTATTCCTGCCCCTGTCTGTGTGTGTCACACTTATTCCTGCCCCTGTCTCTGTGTCACACTTATTACTGCCCCTGGTCTCTGTGTGTCACACTTATTACTGCCCCTGTCTCTGTGTCACACTTATTCCTGCCCTTGTCTCTGTGTCACACTTATTCCTGCCTCTGTCTCTGCGTGTCACACTTATTCCTGCCCCTGTCTCTGTGTGTCACACTTATTACTGCCCCCTGTCTCTGTGTGTCACACTTATTCCTGCCCCTGTGTCTCTGTGTCACACTTATTCCTGCCCCTGTCTCTCTGTGTCACACTTATTCCTGCCCCTGTCTGTGTGTCACACTTATTCCTGCCCCTGTCTCTGTGTGTCACACTTATTACTGCCCTTGTCTCTGTGTCACACTTATTCCTGCCTCTGTCTCTGCGTGTCACACTTATTCCTGCCCCTGTCTCTGTGTGTCACACTTATTACTGCCCCCTGTCTCTGTGTGTCACACTTATTACTGCCCCTGTGTCTCTGTGTCACACTTATTCCTGCCCCTGTCTCTCTGTGTCACACTTATTCCTGCCCCTGTCTGTGTGTCACACTTATTCCTGCCCCTGTCTCTGTGTGTCACACTTATTACTGCCCCCTGTCTCTGTGTGTCACACTTATTACTGCCCCTGTCTCTGTGTGTCACACTTATTACTGCCCCCTGTCTCTGTGTGTCACACTTATTCCTGCCCCTGTCTCTGTGTCACACTTATTACTGCCCCCTGTCTCTGTGTATCACACTTATTACTGCCCCTGTCTCTGTGTGTCACACTTATTACTGCCCCCTGTCTCTGTGTCACACTTATTTCTGCCCCCTGTCTCTGTGTCACACTTATTACTGCCCCCTGTCTCTGTGTCACACTTATTCCTGCCCTTGTCTCTGTGTCACACTTATTCCTGCCCCTGTCTCTGTGTCACACTTATTACTGCCCCCTGTCTCTGTGTCACACTTATTCCTGCCCCTATCTCTGTGTCACACCTATTACTGCCCCCTGTCTCTGTGTGTCACACTTATTCCTGCCCCTGTCTCTGTGTGTCACACTTATTACTGCCCCCTGTCTCTGTGTCACACTTATTCCTGCCCCTGTCTCTGTGTGTCACACTTATTCCTGCCCCTGTCTCTCTGTGTCACACTTATTACTGCCCCTGTCTCTGTGTGTCAGACTTATTCCTGCCCCTGTCTGTGTGTCACACTTATTCCTGCCCCCTGTCTCTGTGTATCACACTTATTACTGCCCCTGTCTCTGTGTGTCACACTTATTACTGCCCCCTGTCTCTGTGTCACACTTATTTCTGCCCCCTGTCTCTGTGTCACACTTATTACTGCCCCCTGTCTCTGTGTCACACTTATTCCTGCCCTTGTCTCTGTGTCACACTTATTCCTGCCCCTGTCTCTGTGTCACACTTATTACTGCCCCCTGTCTCTGTGTCACACTTATTCCTGCCCCTATCTCTGTGTCACACCTATTACTGCCCCCTGTCTCTGTGTGTCACACTTATTCCTGCCCCTGTCTCTGTGTGTCACACTTATTACTGCCCCCTGTCTCTGTGTCACACTTATTCCTGCCCCTGTCTCTGTGTGTCACACTTATTCCTGCCCCTGTCTCTCTGTGTCACACTTATTACTGCCCCTGTCTCTGTGTGTCAGACTTATTCCTGCCCCTGTCTGTGTGTCACACTTATTCCTGCCCCTGTCTCTCTGTGTCACACTTATTCCTGCCCCTGTCTCTGTGTGTCACACTTATTACTGCCCCTGTCTCTGTGTGTCACACTTATTACTGCCCCTGTCTCTGTGTGTCACACTTATTCCTGCCCCTGTCTCTCTGTGTCACACTTATTCCTGCCCCTGTCTCTGTGTGTCACACTTATTACTGCCCTTGTCTCTGTGTCACACTTATTACTGCCCCCTGTCTCTGTGTGTCACACTTATTACTGCCCCTGTCTCTGTGTGTCACACTTATTCCTGCCCCCTGTCTCTTTGTCACACTTATTCTTGCCCCTGTCTCTCTGTGTCACACTTATTCCTGCCCCTGTCTCTGTGTGTCACACTTATTACTGCCCCTGTCTCTGTGTGTCACACTTATTACTGCCCCCTGTCTCTGTGTCACACTTATTACTGCCCCTGGTCTCTGTGTGTCACACTTATTACTGCCCTTGTCTCTGTGTCACACTTATTCCTGCCCCCTGTCTCTGTGTCACACTTATTACTGCCCCCTGTCTCTGTGTGTCACACTTATTCCTGCCCCTGTCTCTGTGTGTCACACTTATTCCTGCCCCTGTCTCTGTGTGTCACACTTATTCCTGCCTCTGTCTCTGCGTGTCACACTTATTCCTGCCCCTGTCTCTGTGTGTCACACTTATTACTGCCCCCTGTCTCTGTGTGTCACACTTATTACTGCCCCTGTGTCTCTGTGTCACACTTATTCCTGCCCCTGTCTCTCTGTGTCACACTTATTCCTGCCCCTGTCTGTGTGTCACACTTATTCCTGCCCCTGTCTCTGTGTGTCACACTTATTCCTGCCCCTGTCTCTGTGTGTCACACTTATTCCTGCCCCTGTCTCTGTGATCACACTTATTACTGCCCCTGTCTCTGTGTGTCACACTTATTACTGCCCCCTGTCTCTGTGTCACACTTATTACTGCCCCTGGTCTCTGTGTGTCACACTTATTACTGCCCTTGTCTCTGTGTCACACTTATTCCTGCCCCCTGTCTCTGTGTCACACTTATTACTGCCCCCTGTCTCTGTGTGTCACACTTATTACTGCCCCTGTCTCTGTGTGTCACACTTATTACTGCCCCTGTCTCTGTGTGTCACACTTATTCCTGCCCCTGTCTCTCTGTGTCACACTTATTCCTGCCCCTGTCTCTGTGTGTCACACTTATTACTGCCCCTGTCTCTGTGTGTCACACTTATGACTGCCCCTGTCTCTGTGTGTCACACTTATTCCTGCCCCTGTCTCTCTGTGTCACACTTATTCCTGCCCCTGTCTCTGTGTGTCACACTTATTACTGCCCTTGTCTCTGTGTCACACTTATTACTGCCCCCTGTCTCTGTGTGTCACACTTATTACTGCCCCTGTCTCTGTGTGTCACACTTATTCCTGCCCCCTGTCTCTTTGTCACACTTATTCTTGCCCCTGTCTCTCTGTGTCACACTTATTCCTGCCCCTGTCTCTGTGTGTCACACTTATTACTGCCCCTGTCTCTGTGTGTCACACTTATTACTGCCCCCTGTCTCTGTGTCACACTTATTACTGCCCCTGGTCTCTGTGTGTCACACTTATTACTGCCCTTGTCTCTGTGTCACACTTATTCCTGCCCCCTGTCTCTGTGTCACACTTATTACTGCCCCCTGTCTCTGTGTGTCACACTTATTCCTGCCTCTGTCTCTGTGTGTCACACTTATTCCTGCCCCTGTCTCTGTGTGTCACACTTATTCCTGCCTCTGTCTCTGCGTGTCACACTTATTCCTGCCCCTGTCTCTGTGTGTCACACTTATTACTGCCCCCTGTCTCTGTGTGTCACACTTATTACTGCCCCTGTGTCTCTGTGTCACACTTATTCCTGCCCCTGTCTCTCTGTGTCACACTTATTCCTGCCCCTGTCTGTGTGTCACACTTATTCCTGCCCCTGTCTCTGTGTGTCACACTTATTCCTGCCCCTGTCTCTGTGTGTCACACTTATTCCTGCCCCTGTCTCTGTGTGTCACACTTATTACTGCCCCTGTCTCTGTGTGTCACACTTATTACTGCCCCTGTCTCTGTGTGTCACACTTATTCCTGCCCCTGTCTCTGTGTCACACTTATTACTGCCCCCTGTCTCTGTGTATCACACTTATTACTGCCCCTGTCTCTGTGTGTCACACTTATTACTGCCCCCTGTCTCTGTGTCACACTTATTACTGCCCCCTGTCTCTGTGTCACACTTATTACTGCCCCCTGTCTCTGTGTCACACTTATTCCTGCCCTTGTCTCTGTGTCACACTTATTCCTGCCCCTGTCTCTGTGTCACACTTATTACTGCCCCCTGTCTCTGTGTCACACTTATTCCTGCCCCTATCTCTGTGTCACACCTATTACTGCCCCCTGTCTCTGTGTGTCACACTTATTCCTGCCCCTGTCTCTGTGTGTCACACTTATTACTGCCCCCTGTCTCTGTGTCACACTTATTCCTGCCCCTGTCTCTGTGTGTCACACTTATTCCTGCCCCTGTCTCTCTGTGTCACACTTATTACTGCCCCTGTCTCTGTGTGTCACACTTATTCCTGCCCCTGTCTCTGTGTGTCACACTTATTCCTGCCCCTGTCTCTGTGTCACACTTATTCCTGCCCCTGTCTCTCTGTGTCACACTTATTCCTGCCCCTGTCTCTGTGTGTCACACTTATTACTGCCCCTGTCTCTGTGTGTCACACTTATTACTGCCCCTGTCTCTGTGTGTCACACTTATTCCTGCCCCTGTCTCTCTGTGTCACACTTATTCCTGCCCCTGTCTCTGTGTGTCACACCTATTACTGCCCTTGTCTCTGTGTCACACTTATTACTGCCCCCTGTGTCTGTGTGTCACACTTATTACTGCCCCTGTCTCTGTGTGTCACACTTATTCCTGCCCCCTGTCTCTGTGTCACACTTATTCCTGCCCCCTGTCTCTTTGTCACACTTATTCTTGCCCCTGTCTCTCTGTGTCACACTTATTCCTGCCTCTGTCTCTGTGTGTCACACTTATTCCTGCCCCTGTCTCTGCGTGTCACACTTATTCCTGCCCCTGTCTCTGTGTGTCACACTTATTACTGCCCCTGTCTCTGTGTGTCGCACTTATTCCTGCCCCTGTCTCTGTGTGTCACACTTATTCCTGCCCCTGTGTCACACTTATTCCTGCCCCTGTCTCTGTGTGTCACACTTATTACTGCCCCTGTCTCTGTGTGTCACACTTATTCCTGCCCCCTGTCTCTGTGTCACACTTATTCCTGCCCCCTGTCTCTTTGTCACACTTATTACTGCCCCCTGTCTCTGTTTGTCACACTTATTACTGCCCCCTGTCTCTGTGTGTCACACTTATTACTGCCCCTGTCTCTGTGTGTCACACTTATTACTGCCCCCTGTCTCTGTGTGTCACACTTATTCCTGCCCCTGTCTCTCTGTGGCACACTTATTCCTGCACCTGTCTCTGTGTCACACTTATTCCTGCCCCTGTCTCTGTGTGTCACACTTATTCCTGCCCCTGTCTCTGTGTCACACTTATTCCTGCCCCTGTCTCTCTGTGTCACACTTATTACTGCCCCTGTCTCTGTGTCACACTTATTACTGCCCCTGTCTCTGTGTGTCACACTTATTCCTGCCCCTGTCTCTCTGTGTCACACTTATTACTGCCCCTGTGTCTCTGTGTGTCACACTTATTACTGCCCCTCTCTTTTTGTCACACTTATTACTGCCCCCTGTCTCTGTGTGTCACACGTATTCCTGCCCCTGTCTCTGTGTGTCACACTTATTCTTGCCCCTGTCTCTGTGTGTCACACTTATTACTGTCCCTGTGTGTCACACTTATTACTGCCCCTGTCTCTGTGTGTCACACTTATTCCTGCCCCTGTCTCTGTGTGTCACACTTATTCCTGCCCCTGTCTCTGTGTCACACTTATTACTGCCCCCTGTCTCTGTGTGTCACACTTATTACTGCCCCCTGTCTCTGTGTGTCACACTTATTCCTGCCCCTGTCTCTGTGTGTCACACTTATTACTGCCCCCTGTCTCTGTGTGTCACACTTATTACTGCCCCTGTCTCTGTGTATCACACTTATTACTGCCCCTGTCTCTGTGTGTCACACTTATTACTGCCCCTGTCTCTGTGTCACACTTATTACTGCCCCTGTCTCTGTGTCACACTTATTACTGCCCCTGTCTCTCTGTGTCACACTTATTACTGCCCCTGTCTCTGTGTGTCACACTTATTACTGCCCCCTGTCTCTGTGTGTCACACTTATTCCTGCCCCTGTCTCTCTGTGTCACACTTATTCCTGCCCCTGTCTCTGTGTCACACTTATTACTGCCCCCTGTCTCTGTGTGTCTCACTTATTCCTGCCCCTGTCTCTGTGTGTCACACTTATTACTGCCCCTGTCTCTCTGTGTCACACTTATTCCTGCCCCTGTCTCTGTGTGTCACACTTATTCCTGCCCCCTGTCTCTGTGTGTCACACTTATTCCTGCCCCTGTCTCTCTGTGTGTGTCACACTTATTACTGCCCCTGTCTCTGTGTGTCACACTTATTACTGCCCCCTGTCTCTGCGTGTCACACTTATTACTGCCCCCTGTCTCTGAGTCACACTTATTACTGCCCCTGTCTCTGTGTGTCACACTTATTCCTGCCCCTGTCTCTGTGTGTCACACTTATTACTGCCCCTGTCTCTCTGTGTCACACTTATTCCTGCCCCTGTCTCTGTGTGTCACACTTATTCCTGCCCCTGTCTCTCTGTCTCACACTTATTCCTGCCCCTGTCTCTGTGTCACACTTATTACTGCCCCCTGTCTCTGTGTCACACTTATTACTGCCCCCTGTCTCTGTGTGTCACACTTATTCCTGCCCCTGTCTGTGTGTCATACTTATTACTGCCCCTGTCTCTGTGTGTCACACTTATTCCTGCCCCTGTCTCTGTGTGTCACACTTATTACTGCCCCTGTCTCTGTGTGTCACACTTATTACTGCCCCCTATCTCTGTGTGTCACACTTATTCCTGCCCCTGTCTGTGTGTGTCACACTTATTCCTGCCCCTGTCTCTGTGTCACACTTATTACTGCCCCTGGTCTCTGTGTGTCACACTTATTACTGCCCCTGTCTCTGTGTCACACTTATTCCTGCCCTTGTCTCTGTGTCACACTTATTCCTGCCTCTGTCTCTGCGTGTCACACTTATTCCTGCCCCTGTCTCTGTGTGTCACACTTATTACTGCCCCCTGTCTCTGTGTGTCACACTTATTCCTGCCCCTGTGTCTCTGTGTCACACTTATTCCTGCCCCTGTCTCTCTGTGTCACACTTATTCCTGCCCCTGTCTGTGTGTCACACTTATTCCTGCCCCTGTCTCTGTGTGTCACACTTATTACTGCCCTTGTCTCTGTGTCACACTTATTCCTGCCTCTGTCTCTGCGTGTCACACTTATTCCTGCCCCTGTCTCTGTGTGTCACACTTATTACTGCCCCCTGTCTCTGTGTGTCACACTTATTACTGCCCCTGTGTCTCTGTGTCACACTTATTCCTGCCCCTGTCTCTCTGTGTCACACTTATTCCTGCCCCTGTCTGTGTGTCACACTTATTCCTGCCCCTGTCTCTGTGTGTCACACTTATTACTGCCCCCTGTCTCTGTGTGTCACACTTATTACTGCCCCTGTCTCTGTGTGTCACACTTATTACTGCCCCCTGTCTCTGTGTGTCACACTTATTCCTGCCCCTGTCTCTGTGTCACACTTATTACTGCCCCCTGTCTCTGTGTATCACACTTATTACTGCCCCTGTCTCTGTGTGTCACACTTATTACTGCCCCCTGTCTCTGTGTCACACTTATTTCTGCCCCCTGTCTCTGTGTCACACTTATTACTGCCCCCTGTCTCTGTGTCACACTTATTACTGCCCTTGTCTCTGTGTCACACTTATTCCTGCCCCTGTCTCTGTGTCACACTTATTACTGCCCCCTGTCTCTGTGTCACACTTATTCCTGCCCCTATCTCTGTGTCACACCTATTACTGCCCCCTGTCTCTGTGTGTCACACTTATTCCTGCCCCTGTCTCTGTGTGTCACACTTATTACTGCCCCCTGTCTCTGTGTCACACTTATTCCTGCCCCTGTCTCTGTGTGTCACACTTATTCCTGCCCCTGTCTCTCTGTGTCACACTTATTACTGCCCCTGTCTCTGTGTGTCAGACTTATTCCTGCCCCTGTCTGTGTGTCACACTTATTCCTGCCCCCTGTCTCTGTGTATCACACTTATTACTGCCCCTGTCTCTGTGTGTCACACTTATTACTGCCCCCTGTCTCTGTGTCACACTTATTTCTGCCCCCTGTCTCTGTGTCACACTTATTACTGCCCCCTGTCTCTGTGTCACACTTATTCCTGCCCTTGTCTCTGTGTCACACTTATTCCTGCCCCTGTCTCTGTGTCACACTTATTACTGCCCCCTGTCTCTGTGTCACACTTATTCCTGCCCCTATCTCTGTGTCACACCTATTACTGCCCCCTGTCTCTGTGTGTCACACTTATTCCTGCCCCTGTCTCTGTGTGTCACACTTATTACTGCCCCCTGTCTCTGTGTCACACTTATTACTGCCCCTGTCTCTGTGTGTCACACTTATTCCTGCCCCTGTCTCTCTGTGTCACACTTATTACTGCCCCTGTCTCTGTGTGTCAGACTTATTCCTGCCCCTGTCTGTGTGTCACACTTATTCCTGCCCCTGTCTCTCTGTGTCACACTTATTCCTGCCCCTGTCTCTGTGTGTCACACTTATTACTGCCCCTGTCTCTGTGTGTCACACTTATTACTGCCCCTGTCTCTGTGTGTCACACTTATTCCTGCCCCTGTCTCTCTGTGTCACACTTATTCCTGCCCCTGTCTCTGTGTGTCACACTTATTACTGCCCTTGTCTCTGTGTCACACTTATTACTGCCCCCTGTCTCTGTGTGTCACACTTATTACTGCCCCTGTCTCTGTGTGTCACACTTATTCCTGCCCCCTGTCTCTGTGTCACACTTATTCCTGCCCCTGTCTCTGTGTGTCACACTTATTCCTGCCCCTGTCTCTGTGTGTCACACTTATTACTGCCCCTGTCTCTGTGTGTCACACTTATTACTGCCCCCTGTCTCTGTGTCACACTTATTACTGCCCCTGGTCTCTGTGTGTCACACTTATTACTGCCCTTGTCTCTGTGTCACACTTATTCCTGCCCCCTGTCTCTGTGTCACACTTATTACTGCCCCCTGTCTCTGTGTGTCACACTTATTCCTGCCTCTGTCTCTGTGTGTCACACTTATTCCTGCCCCTGTCTCTGTGTGTCACACTTATTCCTGCCTCTGTCTCTGCGTGTCACACTTATTCCTGCCCCTGTCTCTGTGTGTCACACTTATTACTGCCCCCTGTCTCTGTGTGTCACACTTATTACTGCCCCTGTGTCTCTGTGTCACACTTATTCCTGCCCCTGTCTCTCTGTGTCACACTTATTCCTGCCCCTGTCTGTGTGTCACACTTATTCCTGCCCCTGTCTCTGTGTGTCACACTTATTCCTGCCCCTGTCTCTGTGTGTCACACTTATTCCTGCCCCTGTCTCTGTGATCACACTTATTACTGCCCCTGTCTCTGTGTGTCACACTTATTACTGCCCCCTGTCTCTGTGTCACACTTATTACTGCCCCTGGTCTCTGTGTGTCACACTTATTACTGCCCTTGTCTCTGTGTCACACTTATTCCTGCCCCCTGTCTCTGTGTCACACTTATTACTGCCCCCTGTCTCTGTGTGTCACACTTATTACTGCCCCTGTCTCTGTGTGTCACACTTATGACTGCCCCTGTCTCTGTGTGTCACACTTATTCCTGCCCCTGTCTCTCTGTGTCACACTTATTCCTGCCCCTGTCTCTGTGTGTCACACTTATTACTGCCCCTGTCTCTGTGTGTCACACTTATTACTGCCCCTGTCTCTGTGTGTCACACTTATTCCTGCCCCTGTCTCTCTGTGTCACACTTATTCCTGCCCCTGTCTCTGTGTGTCACACTTATTACTGCCCTTGTCTCTGTGTCACACTTATTACTGCCCCCTGTCTCTGTGTGTCACACTTATTACTGCCCCTGTCTCTGTGTGTCACACTTATTCCTGCCCCCTGTCTCTTTGTCACACTTATTCTTGCCCCTGTCTCTCTGTGTCACACTTATTCCTGCCCCTGTCTCTGTGTGTCACACTTATTACTGCCCCTGTCTCTGTGTGTCACACTTATTACTGCCCCCTGTCTCTGTGTCACACTTATTACTGCCCCTGGTCTCTGTGTGTCACACTTATTACTGCCCTTGTCTCTGTGTCACACTTATTCCTGCCCCCTGTCTCTGTGTCACACTTATTACTGCCCCCTGTCTCTGTGTGTCACACTTATTCCTGCCTCTGTCTCTGTGTGTCACACTTATTCCTGCCCCTGTCTCTGTGTGTCACACTTATTCCTGCCCCTGTCTCTGCGTGTCACACTTATTCCTGCCCCTGTCTCTGTGTGTCACACTTATTACTGCCCCCTGTCTCTGTGTGTCACACTTATTACTGCCCCTGTGTCTCTGTGTCACACTTATTCCTGCCCCTGTCTCTCTGTGTCACACTTATTCCTGCCCCTGTCTGTGTGTCACACTTATTCCTGCCCCTGTCTCTGTGTGTCACACTTATTCCTGCCCCTGTCTCTGTGTGTCACACTTATTCCTGCCCCTGTCTCTGTGTGTCACACTTATTACTGCCCCTGTCTCTGTGTGTCACACTTATTACTGCCCCTGTCTCTGTGTGTCACACTTATTCCTGCCCCTGTCTCTGTGTCACACTTATTACTGCCCCCTGTCTCTGTGTATCACACTTATTACTGCCCCTGTCTCTGTGTGTCACACTTATTACTGCCCCCTGTCTCTGTGTCACACTTATTACTGCCCCCTGTCTCTGTGTCACACTTATTACTGCCCCCTGTCTCTGTGTCACACTTATTCCTGCCCTTGTCTCTGTGTCACACTTATTCCTGCCCCTGTCTCTGTGTCACACTTATTACTGCCCCCTGTCTCTGTGTCACACTTATTCCTGCCCCTATCTCTGTGTCACACCTATTACTGCCCCCTGTCTCTGTGTGTCACACTTATTCCTGCCCCTGTCTCTGTGTGTCACACTTATTACTGCCCCCTGTCTCTGTGTCACACTTATTCCTGCCCCTGTCTCTGTGTGTCACACTTATTCCTGCCCCTGTCTCTCTGTGTCACACTTATTACTGCCCCTGTCTCTGTGTGTCACACTTATTCCTGCCCCTGTCTCTGTGTGTCACACTTATTCCTGCCCCTGTCTCTGTGTCACACTTATTCCTGCCCCTGTCTCTCTGTGTCACACTTATTCCTGCCCCTGTCTCTGTGTGTCACACTTATTACTGCCCCTGTCTCTGTGTGTCACACTTATTACTGCCCCTGTCTCTGTGTGTCACACTTATTCCTGCCCCTGTCTCTCTGTGTCACACTTATTCCTGCCCCTGTCTCTGTGTGTCACACCTATTACTGCCCTTGTCTCTGTGTCACACTTATTACTGCCCCCTGTGTCTGTGTGTCACACTTATTACTGCCCCTGTCTCTGTGTGTCACACTTATTCCTGCCCCCTGTCTCTGTGTCACACTTATTCCTGCCCCCTGTCTCTTTGTCACACTTATTCTTGCCCCTGTCTCTCTGTGTCACACTTATTCCTGCCTCTGTCTCTGTGTGTCACACTTATTCCTGCCCCTGTCTCTGCGTGTCACACTTATTCCTGCCCCTGTCTCTGTGTGTCACACTTATTACTGCCCCTGTCTCTGTGTGTCGCACTTATTCCTGCCCCTGTCTCTGTGTGTCACACTTATTCCTGCCCCTGTGTCACACTTATTCCTGCCCCTGTCTCTGTGTGTCACACTTATTACTGCCCCTGTCTCTGTGTGTCACACTTATTCCTGCCCCCTGTCTCTGTGTCACACTTATTCCTGCCCCCTGTCTCTTTGTCACACTTATTACTGCCCCCTGTCTCTGTTTGTCACACTTATTACTGCCCCCTGTCTCTGTGTGTCACACTTATTACTGCCCCTGTCTCTGTGTGTCACACTTATTACTGCCCCCTGTCTCTGTGTGTCACACTTATTCCTGCCCCTGTCTCTCTGTGGCACACTTATTCCTGCACCTGTCTCTGTGTCACACTTATTCCTGCCCCTGTCTCTGTGTGTCACACTTATTCCTGCCCCTGTCTCTGTGTCACACTTATTCCTGCCCCTGTCTCTCTGTGTCACACTTATTACTGCCCCTGTCTCTGTGTCACACTTATTACTGCCCCTGTCTCTGTGTGTCACACTTATTCCTGCCCCTGTCTCTCTGTGTCACACTTATTACTGCCCCTGTGTCTCTGTGTGTCACACTTATTACTGCCCCTCTCTTTTTGTCACACTTATTACTGCCCCCTGTCTCTGTGTGTCACACGTATTCCTGCCCCTGTCTCTGTGTGTCACACTTATTCTTGCCCCTGTCTCTGTGTGTCACACTTATTACTGTCCCTGTGTGTCACACTTATTACTGCCCCTGTCTCTGTGTGTCACACTTATTCCTGCCCCTGTCTCTGTGTGTCACACTTATTCCTGCCCCTGTCTCTGTGTCACACTTATTACTGCCCCCTGTCTCTGTGTGTCACACTTATTACTGCCCCCTGTCTCTGTGTGTCACACTTATTCCTGCCCCTGTCTCTGTGTGTCACACTTATTACTGCCCCCTGTCTCTGTGTGTCACACTTATTACTGCCCCTGTCTCTGTGTATCACACTTATTACTGCCCCTGTCTCTGTGTGTCACACTTATTACTGCCCCTGTCTCTGTGTCACACTTATTACTGCCCCTGTCTCTGTGTCACACTTATTACTGCCCCTGTCTCTCTGTGTCACACTTATTACTGCCCCTGTCTCTGTGTGTCACACTTATTACTGCCCCCTGTCTCTGTGTGTCACACTTATTCCTGCCCCTGTCTCTCTGTGTCACACTTATTCCTGCCCCTGTCTCTGTGTCACACTTATTACTGCCCCCTGTCTCTGTGTGTCTCACTTATTCCTGCCCCTGTCTCTGTGTGTCACACTTATTACTGCCCCTGTCTCTCTGTGTCACACTTATTCCTGCCCCTGTCTCTGTGTGTCACACTTATTCCTGCCCCCTGTCTCTGTGTGTCACACTTATTCCTGCCCCTGTCTCTCTGTGTGTGTCACACTTATTACTGCCCCTGTCTCTGTGTGTCACACTTATTACTGCCCCCTGTCTCTGCGTGTCACACTTATTACTGCCCCCTGTCTCTGAGTCACACTTATTACTGCCCCTGTCTCTGTGTGTCACACTTATTCCTGCCCCTGTCTCTGTGTGTCACACTTATTACTGCCCCTGTCTCTCTGTGTCACACTTATTCCTGCCCCTGTCTCTGTGTGTCACACTTATTCCTGCCCCTGTCTCTCTGTCTCACACTTATTCCTGCCCCTGTCTCTGTGTCACACTTATTACTGCCCCCTGTCTCTGTGTCACACTTATTACTGCCCCCTGTCTCTGTGTGTCACACTTATTCCTGCCCCTGTCTGTGTGTCATACTTATTACTGCCCCTGTCTCTGTGTGTCACACTTATTCCTGCCCCTGTCTCTGTGTGTCACACTTATTACTGCCCCTGTCTCTGTGTGTCACACTTATTACTGCCCCTATCTCTGTGTGTCACACTTATTCCTGCCCCTGTCTGTGTGTGTCACACTTATTCCTGCCCCTGTCTCTGTGTCACACTTATTACTGCCCCTGGTCTCTGTGTGTCACACTTATTACTGCCCCTGTCTCTGTGTCACACTTATTCCTGCCCTTGTCTCTGTGTCACACTTATTCCTGCCTCTGTCTCTGCGTGTCACACTTATTCCTGCCCCTGTCTCTGTGTGTCACACTTATTACTGCCCCCTGTCTCTGTGTGTCACACTTATTCCTGCCCCTGTGTCTCTGTGTCACACTTATTCCTGCCCCTGTCTCTCTGTGTCACACTTATTCCTGCCCCTGTCTGTGTGTCACACTTATTCCTGCCCCTGTCTCTGTGTGTCACACTTATTACTGCCCTTGTCTCTGTGTCACACTTATTCCTGCCTCTGTCTCTGCGTGTCACACTTATTCCTGCCCCTGTCTCTGTGTGTCACACTTATTACTGCCCCCTGTCTCTGTGTGTCACACTTATTACTGCCCCTGTGTCTCTGTGTCACACTTATTCCTGCCCCTGTCTCTCTGTGTCACACTTATTCCTGCCCCTGTCTGTGTGTCACACTTATTCCTGCCCCTGTCTCTGTGTGTCACACTTATTACTGCCCCCTGTCTCTGTGTGTCACACTTATTACTGCCCCTGTCTCTGTGTGTCACACTTATTACTGCCCCCTGTCTCTGTGTGTCACACTTATTCCTGCCCCTGTCTCTGTGTCACACTTATTACTGCCCCCTGTCTCTGTGTATCACACTTATTACTGCCCCTGTCTCTGTGTGTCACACTTATTACTGCCCCCTGTCTCTGTGTCACACTTATTTCTGCCCCCTGTCTCTGTGTCACACTTATTACTGCCCCCTGTCTCTGTGTCACACTTATTCCTGCCCTTGTCTCTGTGTCACACTTATTCCTGCCCCTGTCTCTGTGTCACACTTATTACTGCCCCCTGTCTCTGTGTCACACTTATTCCTGCCCCTATCTCTGTGTCACACCTATTACTGCCCCCTGTCTCTGTGTGTCACACTTATTCCTGCCCCTGTCTCTGTGTGTCACACTTATTACTGCCCCCTGTCTCTGTGTCACACTTATTCCTGCCCCTGTCTCTGTGTGTCACACTTATTCCTGCCCCTGTCTCTCTGTGTCACACTTATTACTGCCCCTGTCTCTGTGTGTCAGACTTATTCCTGCCCCTGTCTGTGTGTCACACTTATTCCTGCCCCCTGTCTCTGTGTATCACACTTATTACTGCCCCTGTCTCTGTGTGTCACACTTATTACTGCCCCCTGTCTCTGTGTCACACTTATTTCTGCCCCCTGTCTCTGTGTCACACTTATTACTGCCCCCTGTCTCTGTGTCACACTTATTCCTGCCCTTGTCTCTGTGTCACACTTATTCCTGCCCCTGTCTCTGTGTCACACTTATTACTGCCCCCTGTCTCTGTGTCACACTTATTCCTGCCCCTATCTCTGTGTCACACCTATTACTGCCCCCTGTCTCTGTGTGTCACACTTATTCCTGCCCCTGTCTCTGTGTGTCACACTTATTACTGCCCCCTGTCTCTGTGTCACACTTATTCCTGCCCCTGTCTCTGTGTGTCACACTTATTCCTGCCCCTGTCTCTCTGTGTCACACTTATTACTGCCCCTGTCTCTGTGTGTCAGACTTATTCCTGCCCCTGTCTGTGTGTCACACTTATTCCTGCCCCTGTCTCTCTGTGTCACACTTATTCCTGCCCCTGTCTCTGTGTGTCACACTTATTACTGCCCCTGTCTCTGTGTGTCACACTTATGACTGCCCCTGTCTCTGTGTGTCACACTTATTCCTGCCCCTGTCTCTCTGTGTCACACTTATTCCTGCCCCTGTCTCTGTGTGTCACACTTATTACTGCCCTTGTCTCTGTGTCACACTTATTACTGCCCCCTGTCTCTGTGTGTCACACTTATTACTGCCCCTGTCTCTGTGTGTCACACTTATTCCTGCCCCCTGTCTCTTTGTCACACTTATTCTTGCCCCTGTCTCTCTGTGTCACACTTATTCCTGCCCCTGTCTCTGTGTGTCACACTTATTACTGCCCCTGTCTCTGTGTGTCACACTTATTACTGCCCCCTGTCTCTGTGTCACACTTATTACTGCCCCTGGTCTCTGTGTGTCACACTTATTACTGCCCTTGTCTCTGTGTCACACTTATTCCTGCCCCTGTCTCTGTGTCACACTTATTACTGCCCCCTGTCTCTGTGTGTCACACTTATTCCTGCCTCTGTCTCTGTGTGTCACACTTATTCCTGCCCCTGTCTCTGTGTGTCACACTTATTCCTGCCTCTGTCTCTGCGTGTCACACTTATTCCTGCCCCTGTCTCTGTGTGTCACACTTATTACTGCCCCCTGTCTCTGTGTGTCACACTTATTACTGCCCCTGTGTCTCTGTGTCACACTTATTCCTGCCCCTGTCTCTCTGTGTCACACTTATTCCTGCCCCTGTCTGTGTGTCACACTTATTCCTGCCCCTGTCTCTGTGTGTCACACTTATTCCTGCCCCTGTCTCTGTGTGTCACACTTATTCCTGCCCCTGTCTCTGTGTGTCACACTTATTACTGCCCCTGTCTCTGTGTGTCACACTTATTACTGCCCCTGTCTCTGTGTGTCACACTTATTCCTGCCCCTGTCTCTGTGTCACACTTATTACTGCCCCCTGTCTCTGTGTATCACACTTATTACTGCCCCTGTCTCTGTGTGTCACACTTATTACTGCCCCCTGTCTCTGTGTCACACTTATTACTGCCCCCTGTCTCTGTGTCACACTTATTACTGCCCCCTGTCTCTGTGTCACACTTATTCCTGCCCTTGTCTCTGTGTCACACTTATTCCTGCCCCTGTCTCTGTGTCACACTTATTACTGCCCCCTGTCTCTGTGTCACACTTATTCCTGCCCCTATCTCTGTGTCACACCTATTACTGCCCCCTGTCTCTGTGTGTCACACTTATTCCTGCCCCTGTCTCTGTGTGTCACACTTATTACTGCCCCCTGTCTCTGTGTCACACTTATTCCTGCCCCTGTCTCTGTGTGTCACACTTATTCCTGCCCCTGTCTCTCTGTGTCACACTTATTACTGCCCCTGTCTCTGTGTGTCACACTTATTCCTGCCCCTGTCTCTGTGTGTCACACTTATTCCTGCCCCTGTCTCTGTGTCACACTTATTCCTGCCCCTGTCTCTCTGTGTCACACTTATTCCTGCCCCTGTCTCTGTGTGTCACACTTATTACTGCCCCTGTCTCTGTGTGTCACACTTATTACTGCCCCTGTCTCTGTGTGTCACACTTATTCCTGCCCCTGTCTCTCTGTGTCACACTTATTCCTGCCCCTGTCTCTGTGTGTCACACTTATTACTGCCCTTGTCTCTGTGTCACACTTATTACTGCCCCCTGTGTCTGTGTGTCACACTTATCACTGCCCCTGTCTCTGTGTGTCACACTTATTCCTGCCCCCTGTCTCTGTGTCACACTTATTCCTGCCCCCTGTCTCTTTGTCACACTTATTCTTGCCCCTGTCTCTCTGTGTCACACTTATTCCTGCCTCTGTCTCTGTGTGTCACACTTATTCCTGCCCCTGTCTCTGCGTGTCACACTTATTCCTGCCCCTGTCTCTGTGTGTCACACTTATTACTGCCCCTGTCTCTGTGTGTCGCACTTATTCCTGCCCCTGTCTCTGTGTGTCACACTTATTCCTGCCCCTGTCCCTGTGTCACACTTATTCCTGCCCCTGTCTCTGTGTGTCACACTTATTACTGCCCCTGTCTCTGTGTGTCACACTTATTCCTGCCCCCTGTCTCTGTGTCACACTTATTCCTGCCCCCTGTCTCTTTGTCACACTTATTACTGCCCCCTGTCTCTGTTTGTCACACTTATTACTGCCCCCTGTCTCTGTGTGTCACACTTATTACTGCCCCTGTCTCTGTGTGTCACACTTATTACTGCCCCCTGTCTCTGTGTGTCACACTTATTCCTGCCCCTGTCTCTCTGTGGCACACTTATTCCTGCACCTGTCTCTGTGTCACACTTATTCCTGCCCCTGTCTCTGTGTGTCACACTTATTCCTGCCCCTGTCTCTGTGTCACACTTATTCCTGCCCCTGTCTCTCTGTGTCACACTTATTACTGCCCCTGTCTCTGTGTCACACTTATTACTGCCCCTGTCTCTGTGTGTCACACTTATTCCTGCCCCTGTCTCTCTGTGTCACACTTATTACTGCCCCTGTGTCTCTGTGTGTCACACTTATTACTGCCCCTCTCTTTTTGTCACACTTATTACTGCCCCCTGTCTCTGTGTGTCACACGTATTCCTGCCCCTGTCTCTGTGTGTCACACTTATTCTTGCCCCTGTCTCTGTGTGTCACACTTATTACTGTCCCTGTGTGTCACACTTATTACTGCCCCTGTCTCTGTGTGTCACACTTATTCCTGCCCCTGTCTCTGTGTGTCACACTTATTCCTGCCCCTGTCTCTGTGTGTCACACTTATTACTGCCCCTGTCTCTGTGTGTCACACTTATTCCTGCCCCTGTCTCTGTGTGTCACACTTATTACTGCCCCCTGTCTCTGTGTGTCACACTTATTACTGCCCCTGTCTCTGTGTATCACACTTATTACTGCCCCTGTCTCTGTGTGTCACACTTATTACTGCCCCTGTCTCTGTGTCACACTTATTACTGCCCCTGTCTCTGTGTCACACTTATTACTGCCCCTGTCTCTCTGTGTCACACTTATTACTGCCCCTGTCTCTGTGTGTCACACTTATTCCTGCCCCTGTGTCACACTTATTACTGCCCCCTGTCTCTGTGTGTCACACTTATTACTGCCCCTGTCTCTGTGTGTCACACTTATTACTGCCCCCTGTCTCTGTGTGTCACACTTATTACTGCCCCCTGTCTCTGTGTGTCACACTTATTACTGCCCCCTGTCTCTGTGTGTCACACTTATTCCTGCCCCTGTCTCTGTGTCACACTTATTCCTGCCCCTGTCTGTGTGTGTCACACTTATTCCTGCCCCTGTCTGTGTGTGTCACACTTATTCCTGCCCCTGTCTCTCTGTGTCACAATTATTCCTGCCCCTGTCTCTGTGTGTCACACTTATTGCTGTCCCTGTCTGTGTGTGTCACACTTATTCCTGCCCCTGTCTCTGTGTGTCACACTTATTACTGCCCCCTGTCTCTGTGTGTCACACTTATTCCTGCCCCTGTCTCTGTGTGTCACACTTATTACTGCCCCCTGTCTCTGTGTCACACTTATTCCTGCCCCTGTCTCTCTGTGTCACACTTATTCCTGCCCCTGTCTCTCTGTGTCACACTTATTACTGCCCCTGTCTCTGTGTGTCACACTTATTCCTGTCTCTGTCTCTGTGTGTCACACTTATTCCTGCCCCTGTCTCTGTGTGTCACACTTATTCCTGCCCCTGTCTCTGTGTGTCACACTTATTACTGCCCCTGTCTCTGTGTGTCACACTTATTACTGCCCCTGTCTCTCTGTGTCACACTTATTCCTGCCCCTGTCTCTGTGTGTCACACTTATTGCTGTCCCTGTCTGTGTGTGTCACACTTATTCCTTCCCCTGTCTCTGTGTGTCACACTTATTACTGCCCCCTGTCTCTGTGTGTCACACTTATTCCTGCCCCTGTCTCTGTGTGTCACACTTA
Source organism: Bufo bufo (assembly GCF_905171765.1). Taxonomy (NCBI): domain Eukaryota; kingdom Metazoa; phylum Chordata; class Amphibia; order Anura; family Bufonidae; genus Bufo; species Bufo bufo. The sequence continues at coordinate 100,024,926 of NC_053399.1, forward strand.
TTCCTGCCCCCTGTCTCTGTGTGTCACACTTATTCCTGCCCCTGTCTCTGTGTGTCACACTTATTACTGCCCCCTGTCTCTGTGTGTCACACTTATTCCTGCCCCTGTCTCTGTGTGTCACACTTATTCCTGCCCCTGTCTGTGTGTCACACTTATTCCTGTCTCTGTGTGTCACACTTATTCCTGTCTCTGTGTGTCACACTTATTCCTGCCCCTGTCTCTGTGTGTCACACTTATTCCTGCCCCTGTCTCTGTGTGTCACACTTATTCCTGCCCCTGTCTCTGTGTGTCACACTTATTCCTGTCTCTGTGTGTCACACTTATTGCTGTCCCCTTGTCTCGTTGCTGCCCTTCCCGGTCCGGGGTGCCGCCTCTTCCCATTCTTTCCCTCATTCCTGCAGGTTTGTCCAATCCTGAGTTGTGTGTCCCGGCTGCTCCCCTCCTCCGCCTCCTCCTTCCCATCCTCCGCCTCCTCCCCCTCTTTTTTTACTTTTTGGTCACTTTTCTCCTCCTCTTCAGGTCAATATGGCGAAATCCTACGACCATCTCTTCAAGTTGCTGCTGATCGGGGACAGCGGGGTGGGGAAGACCTGTCTGATCGTCCGCTTCTCCGAGGACAGCTTCAACAGCACCTACATCTCCACCATAGGTGAGTAGTCCCTGCCCCTCCCCCGGCTGGGGGCACCCATAGAGCAGACTGTCAGCTCTGGGGGCCAGCGTGACCTGCTTCTCTGGGCTGTGTGATATGGTGTTATCTCTGGGCTGTGCTGCTGTGTTACGTTGTGTTACGTTGTGTTCCTGTCTGCATCTTGTTTCTGGGGTCTGGTATGTGCTGTCCTGGGGGGTGATGCATCCTGTGTTATCTCTGTGCTCTTGTATCCTGAGTATGTTGTAGTATTGTGTGATCGCTGTATCAGTATGTTGTGTTATATTGTGTGCGATCGCGGTATCAGTATGTTGTAGTATTGTGCGATCGCGGTATCAGTATGTTGTAGTATTGTGTGATCGCTGTATCAGTATGTTGTAGTATTGTGCGATCGCGGTATCAGTATGTTGTAGTATTGTGTGATCGCTGTATCCGTATGTTGTAGTATTGTGTGATCGCTGTATCCGTATGTTGTAGTATTGTGTGATCGCGGTATCAGTATGTTGTAGTATTGTGTGATCGCGGTATCAGTATGTTGTAGTATTGTGTGATCGCTGTATCCGTATGTTGTAGTATTGTGCGATCGCTGTATCAGTATGTTGTAGTATTGTGTGATCGCGGTATCAGTATGTTGTAGTATTGTGCGATCGCGGTATCAGTATGTTGTAGTATTGTGTGATCGCTGTATCCGTATGTTGTAGTATTGTGTGATCGCGGTATCAGTATGTTGTGTTATATTGTGTGCGATCGCGGTATCAGTATGTTGTAGTATTGTGTGATCGCTGTATCCGTATGTTGTAGTATTGTGTGCGATCGCGGTATCAGTATGTTGTAGTATTGTGCGATCGCTGTATCAGTATGTTGTAGTATTGTGTGATCGCTGTATCAGTATGTTGTAGTATTGTGCGATCGCTGTATCAGTATGTTGTAGTATTGTGCGATCGCTGTATCAGTATGTTGTAGTATTGTGTGATCGCGGTATCAGTATGTTGTAGTATTGTGCGGCGCTGTATGATGTTGTAGTATTGTGCGATCGCGGCGCTGTATGGTGTTGTAGTATTGTGCGATCGCGGTGCTGTATGGTGTTGTAGTATTGTGCGATCGCGGCGCTGTATGATGTTGTAGTATTGTGCGATCGCTGTGCTGTATGATGTTGTAGTATTGTGCGATCGCGGCGCTGTATGATGTTGTAGTATTGTGCGATCGCGGCGCTGTATGGTGTTGTAGTATTGTGCGATCGTGGCGCTGTATGATGTAGTATTGTGCGATCGCTGTGCTGTATGATGTTGTAGTATTGTGCGATCGCCGTGCTGTATGATGTTGTAGTATTGTGCGATCGCGGCGCTGTATGATGTTGTAGTATTGTGCGATCGTGGCGCTGTATGATGTTGTAGTATTGTGCGATCGCTGTGCTGTATGATGTTGTAGTATTGTGCGATCGCTGTGCTGTATGATGTTGTAGTATTGTGCGATCGCGGCGCTGTATGATGTTGTAGTATTGTGCGATCGTGGTGCTGTATGATGTTGTAGTATTGTGCGATCGCGGCGCTGTATGATGTTGTAGTATTGTGCGATCGCGGCGCTGTATGGTGTTGTAGTATTGTGCGATCGTGGTGCTGTATGATGTTGTAGTATTGTGCGATCGCGGCGCTGTATGATGTTGTAGTATTGTGCGATCGCGGCGCTGTATGATGTTGTAGTATTGTGCGATCGCGGCGCTGTATGATGTTGTAGTATTGTGCGATCGCGGTGCTGTATGATGTTGTAGTATTGTGCGATCGCGGCGCTGTATGATGTTGTAGTATTGTGCGATCGCTGTGCTGTATGATGTTGTAGTATTGTGCGATCGCTGTGCTGTATGATGTTGTAGTATTGTGCGATCGCTGTGCTGTATGATGTTGTAGTATTGTGCGATCGCGGCGCTGTATGATGTTGTAGTATTGTGCGATCGCTGTGCTGTATGATGTTGTAGTATTGTGCGATCGCTGTGCTGTATGATGTTGTAGTATTGTGCGATCGCGGCGCTGTATGATGTTGTAGTATTGTGCGATCGCGGCGCTGTATGATGTTGTAGTATTGTGCGATCGCTGTGCTGTATGATGTTGTAGTATTGTGCGATCGCTGTGCTGTATGATGTTGTAGTATTGTGCGATCGCTGTGCTGTATGATGTTGTAGTATTGTGCGATCGCGGCGCTGTATGATGTTGTAGTATTGTGCGATCGCGGCGCTGTATGATGTTGTAGTATTGTGCGATCGCGGCGCTGTATGATGTTGTAGTATTGTGCGATCGCGGCGCTGTATGATGTTGTAGTATTGTGCGATCGCGGCGCTGTATGATGTTGTAGTATTGTGCGATCGCGGCGCTGTATGATGTTGTAGTATTGTGCGATCGCGGCGCTGTATGATGTTGTAGTATTGTGCGATCGCGGTGCTGTATGATGTTGTAGTATTGTGCGATCGCGGCGCTGTATGATGTTGTAGTATTGTGCGATCGCTGTGCTGTATGATGTTGTAGTATTGTGCGATCGCTGTGCTGTATGATGTTGTAGTATTGTGCGATCGCTGTGCTGTATGATGTTGTAGTATTGTGCGATCGCGGCGCTGTATGATGTTGTAGTATTGTGCGATCGCTGTGCTGTATGATGTTGTAGTATTGTGCGATCGCTGTGCTGTATGATGTTGTAGTATTGTGCGATCGCGGCGCTGTATGATGTTGTAGTATTGTGCGATCGCGGCGCTGTATGATGTTGTAGTATTGTGCGATCGCTGTGCTGTATGATGTTGTAGTATTGTGCGATCGCTGTGCTGTATGATGTTGTAGTATTGTGCGATCGCTGTGCTGTATGATGTTGTAGTATTGTGCGATCGCGGCGCTGTATGATGTTGTAGTATTGTGCGATCGCGGTGCTGTATGATGTTGTAGTATTGTGCGATCGCCGTGCTGTATGATGTTGTAGTATTGTGCGATCGCGGTGCTGTATGATGTTGTAGTATTGTGCGATCGCCGTGCTGTATGATGTTGTAGTATTGTGCGATCGCGGTGCTGTATGATGTTGTAGTATTGTGCGATCGCGGTGCTGTATGATGTTGTAGTATTGTGCGATCGTGGCGCTGTATGATGTAGTATTGTGCGATCGCCGTGCTGTATCAGTATGTTGTAGTATTGTGCGATCGCCGTGCTGTATGATGTTGTAGTATTGTGCGATCGCGGCGCTGTATGATGTTGTAGTATTGTGCGATCGCGGTGCTGTATGATGTTGTAGTATTGTGCGATCGCGGTGCTGTATGATGTTGTAGTATTGTGCGATCGCCGTGCTGTATGATGTTGTAGTATTGTGCGATCGCGGTGCTGTATGATGTTGTAGTATTGTGCGATCGCCGTGCTGTATCAGTATGTTGTAGTATTGTGCGATCGCGGTGCTGTATGATGTTGTAGTATTGTGCGATCGCCGTGCTGTATGATGTTGTAGTATTGTGCGATCGCGGTGCTGTATGATGTTGTAGTATTGTGCGATCGCCGTGCTGTATCAGTATGTTGTAGTATTGTGCGATCGCGGTGCTGTATGATGTTGTAGTATTGTGCGATCGCGGCGCTGTATGATGTTGTAGTATTGTGCGATCGCGGCGCTGTATGATGTTGTAGTATTGTGCGATCGCTGTGCTGTATGATGTTGTAGTATTGTGCGATCGCTGTGCTGTATGATGTTGTAGTATTGTGCGATCGCTGCGCTGTATGATGTTGTAGTATTGTGCGATCGCGGCGCTGTATGATGTTGTAGTATTGTGCGATCGCGGTGCTGTATGATGTTGTAGTATTGTGCGATCGCCGTGCTGTATGATGTTGTAGTATTGTGTGATCGCGGTGCTGTATGATGTTGTAGTATTGTGCGATCGCCGTGCTGTATCAGTATGTTGTAGTATTGTGCGATCGCCGTGCTGTATGATGTTGTAGTATTGTGCGATCGCGGCGCTGTATGATGTTGTAGTATTGTGCGATCGCGGTGCTGTATGATGTTGTAGTATTGTGCGATCGCGGTGCTGTATGATGTTGTAGTATTGTGCGATCGCGGTGCTGTATGATGTTGTAGTATTGTGCGATCGCGGCGCTGTATGATGTTGTAGTATTGTGCGATCGCTGTGCTGTATGATGTTGTAGTATTGTGCGATCGCGGTGCTGTATGATGTTGTAGTATTGTGCGATCGCGGCGCTGTATGATGTTGTAGTATTGTGCGATCGCGGTGCTGTATGATGTTGTAGTATTGTGCGATCGCGGCGCTGTATGATGTTGTAGTATTGTGCGATCGCGGCGCTGTATGATGTTGTAGTATTGTGCGATCGCGGCGCTGTATGATGTTGTAGTATTGTGCGATCGCGGCGCTGTATGATGTTGTAGTATTGTGCGATCGCGGTGCTGTATGATGTTGTAGTATTGTGCGATCGCGGTGCTGTATGATGTTGTAGTATTGTGCGATCGCGGTGCTGTATGATGTTGTAGTATTGTGCGATCGCGGCGCTGTATGATGTTGTAGTATTGTGCGATCGCGGTGCTGTATGATGTTGTAGTATTGTGCGATCGCGGCGCTGTATGATGTTGTAGTATTGTGCGATCGCCGTGCTGTATGATGTTGTTCTCTAGTATATTTCTCCCCTCGCAGTTGTTAGTTGAGCTATTATTGGTATGACAGTGCGGATGTGTCTTCGGAGAGGACGTTCTGCCCGTATTGTGTCCCTCACCGGAGACGCCATCTTGGATGTCCTTATGGAGGGTCTTTTGTAGCAGTAAAGTGCTGTTCATTGATCGGATTGGCCGGTCACTGACTCCACCTACATGACGCAGCCGCCGGTCGGAGGACTTCCTCGTCCCAGTAACAAAGGCAGGAAGGCGGCTGGCTCTGATCGCTGTCACTCAGGATTCCTCGTCTTCCTTCCTGCCCCTCGTTCCCGCTCCTCGTGGTGGGGGAGGGGCGGCACTGTGGAGATCTGCACGATGACAGGGGGGAGAGGACTCGGCTTCCTGGGAGTTAGTGCCACGTCCCGCTGCCGGCCACGGGTGAAGGCGCCACTCGATCCGACGTCCTTCTGAGGTTCTCTCTCTTTCTGCACAGGAATCGATTTTAAAATCCGGACGACCGAAATCCAAGGGAAGAAAATCAAACTGCAGGTCTGGTGAGTCTGAGAAAGGATCCAAGAGGTTCTGCAGCAGCATGGCCTGAGGAGGGACGATCACTGTCCCCTCCCCCAGATCTGGGAATTAAAGGAACACTCCATTGTATAATGATTAACAAGATAACCACTCCTAGCAGTAGTACACGCCCCCTTCAGGCCCCCGACCAATCAGAAACACACGTTATAGCGGGGCGGGGCCAGACAGTGACTGGTTCCTGTAAATGACACTTTTTCCCCCTTTGTGCCAGGGACACGGCCGGGCAGGAGAGGTTCAAGACCATCACTACCGCCTACTATCGGGGGGCAATGGTGAGTACCCGCTGAGCACCCTCCGGTGTGGGGCGCCAATACTAATGCACACCCCCTGCTATGTAAATCCATGGACGGCGGATGTGAGCGAACACGTATGACCCGGTAGAGCTCAGCTCACGGGTGATACATGGAGGGCCCCCGTTCTGTAAAGAGGAGCGGCAGCATCTGACACTGTGGACCCCCATCTCCTCCTCACCGTGCTCCAATCTATCAACCAAAGGACACCGCCCTCTCCTAGGTCTCTTCCCACCTCTCTGACCGCTCCGTCAGTGTATCAGTCGCTGTCTCCTCCGTATCTCTGTCCACCATCCTACCTGTACTCTCCACAGTGCTGCACCTTCTACATCTCCTCCTCATCTCTGTCTACCATCCTACCTGTGCTCTCCACAGTGCTGCACCCCCTACATCTCCTCCTCATCTCTGTCTACCATCCTACCTGTGCTCTCCACAGTGCTGCACCTTCTACATCTCCTCCTCATCTCTGTCTACCATCCTACCTGTACTCTCCACAGTGCTGCACCCCCTACATCTCCTCCTCATCTCTGTCTACCATCCTACCTGTACTCTCCACAGTGCTGCACCCCCTACATCTCCTCCTCATCTCTGTCTACCATCCTACCTGTACTCTCCACAGTGCTGCACCCCCTACATCTCCTCCTCATCTCTGTCTACCATCCTACCTGTACTCTCCACAGTGCTGCACCTCCTACATCTCCTCCTCATCTCTGTCTACCATCCTACCTGTACTCTCCACAGTGCTGCACCTCCTACATCTCCTCCTCATCTCTGTCTACCATCCTACCTGTGCTCTCCACAGTGCTGCACCTCCTACATCTCCTCCGTATCTCTGTCTACCATCCTAACTGTACTCTCCACAGTGCTGCACCTCCTACATCTCCTCCTCATCTCTGTCTACCATCCTACCTGTGCTCTCCACAGTGCTGCACCTCCTACATCTCCTCCTCATCTCTGTCTACCATCCTACCTGTACTCTCCACAGTGCTGCACCTCCTACATCTCCTCCTCATCTCTGTCTACCATCCTACCTGTACTCTCCACAGTGCTGCACCCCTTACATCTCCTCCTCATCTCTGTCTACCATCCTACCTGTGCTCTCCACAGTGCTGCACCTCCTACATCTCCTCCTCATCTCTGTCTACCATCCTACCTGTACTCTCCACAGTGCTGCACCTCCTACATCTCCTCCTCATCTCTATCTACCATCCTACTTCTACTCTCCACAGTGCTGCACCTCCTACATCTCCTCCTCATCTCCATCTACCATCCTACCTGTGCTCTCCACAGTGCTGCACCTCCTACATCTCCTCCTCATCTCTGTCTACCATCCTACCTGTGCTCTCCACAGTGCTGCACCTCCTACATCTCCTTCTCATCTCTGTCTACCATCCTACCTGTACTCTCCACAGTGCTGCACCCCCTACATCTCCTCCTCATCTCTGTCTACCATCCTACCTGTACTCTCCACAGTGCTGCACCCCCTACATCTCCTCCTCATCTCTGTCTACCATCCTACCTGTACTCTCCACAGTGCTGCACCTCCTACATCTCCTTCTCATCTCTGTCTACCATCCTACCTGTACTCTCCACAGTGCTGCACCCCCTACATCTCCTCCTCATCTCTGTCTACCATCCTACCTGTACTCTCCACAGTGCTGCACCCCCTACATCTCCTCCTCATCTCTGTCTACCATCCTACCTGTGCTCTCCACAGTGCTGCACCTCCTACATCTCCTCCTCATCTCTGTCTACCATCCTACCTGTACTCTCCACAGTGCTGCACCTCCTACATCTCCTCCTCATCTCTGTCTACCATCCTACCTGTGCTCTCCACAGTGCTGCACCCCCTACATCTCCTCCTCATCTCTGTCTACCATCCTACCTGTGCTCTCCACAGTGCTGCACCTCCTACATCTCCTCCTCATCTCTGTCTACCATCCTACCTGTGCTCTCCACAGTGCTGCACCTCCTACATCTCCTCCTCATCTCTGTCTACCATCCTACCTGTACTCTCCACAGTGCTGCACCTCCTACATCTCCTCCTCATCTCTGTCTACCATCCTACCTGTGTTCTCCACAGTGCTGCACCCCCTACATCTCCTCCTCATCTCTGTCTACCATCCTACCTGTACTCTCCACAGTGCTGCACCTCCTACATCTCCTCCTCATCTCTGTCTACCATCCTACCTGTACTCTCCACAGTGCTGCACCTCCTACATCTCCTCCTCATCTCTGTCTACCATCCTACCTGTGCTCTCCACAGTGCTGCACCTCCTACATCTCCTCCTCATCTCTGTCCACCATCCTACCTGTCCTCTCCACAGTGCTGCACCCCCTACATCTCCTCCTCATCTCTGTCTACCATCCTACCTGTGCTCTCCACAGTGCTGCACCTCCTACATCTCCTCCTCATCTCTGTCCACCATCCTACCTGTCCTCTCCACAGTGCTGCACCTCCTACATCTCCTCCTCATCTCTGTCCACCATCCTACCTGTACTCTCCACAGTGCTGCACCCCCTACATCTCCTCCTCATCTCTGTCTACCATCCTACCTGTGCTCTCCACAGTGCTGCACCCCCTACATCTCCTCCTCATCTCTGTCTACCATCCTACCTGTACTCTCCACAGTGCTGCACCCCCTACATCTCCTCATCTCTGTCTACCATCCTACCTGTACTCTCCACAGTGCTGCACCCCCTACATCTCCTCATCTCTGTCTACCATCCTACCTGTACTCTCCACAGTGCTGCACCCCCTACATCTCCTCCTCATCTCTGTCTACCATCCTACCTGTACTCTCCACAGTGCTGCACCTCCTACATCTCCCCCTCATCTCTGTCTACCATCCTACCTGTACTCTCCACAGTGCTGCACCTCCTACATCTCCTCCTCATCTCTGTCTACCATCCTACCTGTACTCTCCACAGTGCTGCACCTCCTACATCTCCTCCTCATCTCTGTCTACCATCCTACCTGTACTCTCCACAGTGCTGCACCCCTTACATCTCCTCCTCATCTCTGTCTACCATCCTACCTGTGCTCTCCACAGTGCTGCACCTCCTACATCTCCTCCTCATCTCTGTCTACCATCCTACCTGTACTCTCCACAGTGCTGCACCTCCTACATCTCCTCCTCATCTCTATCTACCATCCTACTTCTACTCTCCACAGTGCTGCACCTCCTACATCTCCTCCTCATCTCCATCTACCATCCTACCTGTGCTCTCCACAGTGCTGCACCTCCTACATCTCCTCCTCATCTCTGTCTACCATCCTACCTGTGCTCTCCACAGTGCTGCACCTCCTACATCTCCTTCTCATCTCTGTCTACCATCCTACCTGTACTCTCCACAGTGCTGCACCCCCTACATCTCCTCCTCATCTCTGTCTACCATCCTACCTGTACTCTCCACAGTGCTGCACCCCCTACATCTCCTCCTCATCTCTGTCTACCATCCTACCTGTGCTCTCCACAGTGCTGCACCTCCTACATCTCCTCCTCATCTCTGTCTACCATCCTACCTGTACTCTCCACAGTGCTGCACCTCCTACATCTCCTCCTCATCTCTGTCTACCATCCTACCTGTGCTCTCCACAGTGCTGCACCCCCTACATCTCCTCCTCATCTCTGTCTACCATCCTACCTGTGCTCTCCACAGTGCTGCACCCCCTACATCTCCTCCTCATCTCTGTCTACCATCCTACCTGTGCTCTCCACAGTGCTGCACCTCCTACATCTCCTCCTCATCTCTGTCTACCATCCTACCTGTACTCTCCACAGTGCTGCACCTCCTACATCTCCTCCTCATCTCTGTCTACCATCCTACCTGTGTTCTCCACAGTGCTGCACCCCCTACATCTCCTCCTCATCTCTGTCTACCATCCTACCTGTACTCTCCACAGTGCTGCACCTCCTACATCTCCTCCTCATCTCTGTCTACCATCCTACCCCTGCTCTCCACAGTGCTGCACCCCTACATCTCCTCCTCATCTCTGTCTACCATCCTACCTGTACTCTCCACAGTGCTGCACCTCCTACATCTCCTCCTCATCTCTGTCTACCATCCTACCTGTGCTCTCCACAGTGCTGCACCTCCTACATCTCCTCCTCATCTCTGTCCACCATCCTACCTGTCCTCTCCACAGTGCTGCACCCCCTACATCTCCTCCTCATCTCTGTCTACCATCCTACCTGTGCTCTCCACAGTGCTGCACCTCCTACATCTCCTCCTCATCTCTGTCCACCATCCTACCTGTCCTCTCCACAGTGCTGCACCTCCTACATCTCCTCCTCATCTCTGTCCACCATCCTACCTGTACTCTCCACAGTGCTGCACCCCCTACATCTCCTCCTCATCTCTGTCTACCATCCTACCTGTGCTCTCCACAGTGCTGCACCCCCTACATCTCCTCCTCATCTCTGTCTACCATCCTACCTGTACTCTCCACAGTGCTGCACCCCCTACATCTCCTCATCTCTGTCTACCATCCTACCTGTACTCTCCACAGTGCTGCACCCCCTACATCTCCTCATCTCTGTCTACCATCCTACCTGTACTCTCCACAGTGCTGCACCCCCTACATCTCCTCCTCATCTCTGTCTACCATCCTACCTGTACTCTCCACAGTGCTGCACCTCCTACATCTCCTCCTCATCTCTGTCTACCATCCTACCTGTACTCTCCACAGTGCTGCACTCCCTACATCTCCTCCTCATCTCTGTCTACCATCCTACCTGTACTCTCCACAGTGCTGCACCCCCTACATCTCCTCCTCATCTCTGTCCACCATCCTACCTGTACTCTCCACAGTGCTGCACCCCCTACATCTCCTCCTCATCTCTGTCTACCATCCTACCTGTGCTCTCCACAGTGCTGCACCTCCTACATCTCCTCCTCATCTCTGTCTACCATACTACCTGTACTCTCCACAGTGCTGCACCTCCTACATCTCCTCCTCATCTCTGTCTACCATCCTACCTGTACTCTCCACAGTGCTGCACCTCCTACATCTCCTCCTCATCTCTGTCTACCATCCTACCTGTGCTCTCCACAGTGCTGCACCCCCTACATCTCCTCCTCATCTCTGTCTACCATCCTACCTGTACTCTCCACAGTGCTGCACCTCCTACATCTCCTCCTCATCTCTGTCTACCATCCTACCTGTACTCTCCACAGTGCTGCACCTCCTACATCTCCTCCTCATCTCTGTCTACCATCCTACCTGTGCTCTCCACAGTGCTGCACCCCCTACATCTCCTCCTCATCTCTGTCTACCATCCTACCTGTACTCTCCACAGTGCTGCACCTCCTACATCTCCTCCTCATCTCTGTCTACCATCCTACCTGTGCTCTCCACAGTGCTGCACCTCCTACATCTCCTCCTCATCTCTGTCTACCATCCTACCTGTACTCTCCACAGTGCTGCACCTCCTACATCTCCTCCTCATCTCTGTCTACCATCCTACCTGTACTCTCCACAGTGCTGCACCCCCTACATCTCCTCCTCATCTCTGTCTACCATCCTACCTGTGCTCTCCACAGTGCTGCACCTCCTACATCTCCTCCTCATCTCTGTCCACCATCCTACCTGTGCTCTCCACAGTGCTGCACCTCCTACATCTCCTCCTCATCTCTGTCTACCATCCTACCTGTACTCTCCACAGTGCTGCACCTCCTACATCTCCTCCTCATCTCTGTCTACCATCCTACCTGTACTCTCCACAGTGCTACACCCCTACATCTCCTCCTCATCTCTGTCTACCATCCTACCTGTACTCTCCACAGTGCTGCACCTCCTACATCTCCTCCTCATCTCTGTCTACCATCCTACCTGTACTCTCCACAGTGCTGCACCCCCTACATCTCCTCCTCATCTCTGTCTACCATCCTACCTGTGCTCTCCACAGTGCTGCACCTCCTACATCTCCTCCTCATCTCTGTCTACCATCCTACCTGTACTCTCCACAGTGCTGCACCTCCTACATCTCCTCCTCATCTCTGTCTACCATCCTACCTGTGCTCTCCACAGTGCTGCACCCCCTACATCTCCTCCTCATCTCTGTCCACCATCCTACCTGTACTCTCCACAGTGCTGCACCTCCTACATCTCCTCCTCATCTCTGTCTACCATCCTACCTGTACTCTCCACAGTGCTGCACCCCCTACATCTCCTCCTCATCTCTGTCTACCATCCTACCTGTACTCTCCACAGTGCTGCACCTCCTACATCTCCTCCTCATCTCTGTCTACCATCCTACCTGTACTCTCCACAGTGCTGCACCCCTACATCTCCTCCTCATCTCTGTCTACCATCCTACCTGTACTCTCCACAGTGCTGCACCCCCTACATCTCCTCCTCATCTCTGTCTACCATCCTACCTGTACTCTCCACAGTGCTGCACCTCCTACATCTCCTCCTCATCTCTGTCTACCATCCTACCTGTACTCTCCACAGTGCTGCACCTCCTACATCTCCTCCTCATCTCTGTCTACCATCCTACCTGTACTCTCCACAGTGCTGCACCTCCTACATCTCCTCCTCATCTCTGTCTACCATCCTACCTGTACTCTCCACAGTGCTGCATCCCCTACATCTCCTCCTCATCTCTGTCTACCATCCTACCTGTACTCTCCACAGTGCTGCACCCCCTACATCTCCTCCTCATCTCTGTCTACCATCCTACCTGTACTCTCCACAGTGCTGTACCCCTACATCTCCTCCTCATCTCTGTCTGCCATCCTACCTGTACTCTCCACAGTGCTGCACCCCCTACATCTCCTCCTCATCTCTGTCTACCATCCTACCTGTACTCTCCACAGTGCTGCACCCCCTACATCTCCTCCTCATCTCTGTCCACCATCCTACCTGTACTCTCCACAGTGCTGTACCCCTACATCTCCTCCTCATCTCTGTCTGCCATCCTACCTGTACTCTCCACAGTACTGCACCCCCTACATCTCCTCCCTCATCTCTGTCTACCATCCTACCTGTACTCTCCACAGTGCTGCACCCCCTACATCTCCTCCTCATCTCTGTCTACCATCCTACCCGTGCTCTTTACAGTGCTGCACCTCCTACATCTCCTCCTCATCTCTGTCTACCATCCTACCTGTACTCTCCACAGTGCTGCACCTCCTACATCTCCTCCTCATCTCTGTCTACCATCCTACCTGTACTCTCCACAGTGCTGCACCCCCTACATCTCCTCCTCATCTCTGTCTACCATCCTACCTGTACTGTCCATTCAGCTAATGATTTATGACTGACATCCACTGTAATCACAACTTCTCACTTCCGTCTCCCGAGCGGCACCACTTCTCTGGAATGCCCTACTCCAAGATCTGCAATACCCAGTCCCCATAGCTCTGTGTTCTTTTATTGTGTAAAACAACTGATTTGATACATATTACCCCGAGAGGAGTCCTGTATGAAGGAGCCCAGCACCGCATCCTCAGAATCTCCTCCTTGCTCCCTGACGTCAGAAAGCTAGAGCGCTGTAATCTCGCGCATGCGCAGTTCGTTCCCTGAGGCTGATGCCGTCACTGCGCATAAGACAATGTTTCCAGGGTCATGATGGGAGTTATAGTTTTGCAACATTGTGAGAGCCACTGGTTGGAGATAGCTGCTGTGGGGGATGGGATAATGGCCACCTACCATACATCAGTCTGTCTCTCTGTGTTTCAGGGGATAATCTTGGTCTATGACATCACTGACGAGCGATCCTACGAAAATATCCAAAACTGGATGAAGAGCATTAAAGAGGTGAGTGACCGGAGGAGCAACAGAGGGGGAGGGGCTGCAGAGGCCTGGAGGGGGAGGGGCTGCAGAGGTCCAGAAGCTAAGGGGCTGCAGGGTTTCCGGAGGGAGAGGGGCCGCGGAGGCCCGGAGGGAGAGGGGCCGCGGAGGCCCGGAGGGAGAGGGGCCGCGGAGGCCCGGAGGGAGAGGGGCCGCGGAGGCCCGGAGGGAGAGGGGCCGCTGGGTTCCAGAGGGGTAAAGCTATGTAAAGTCTGGATTGTCATAGGTCTGGTTGGTGTACGGTGTCAGAGGTGGTTATTATTGGTGGTCTTCAGTGTGTGGGGGGCCGAACTGTTCCATCTTGCTGTTCTTCCCTGCAGAACGCTGCGGCAGGAGTAGAGCGGATGCTCCTGGGGAATAAATGTGACATTGAGAGCAGACGGAAAGTCCCAAAGGAGCGCGGGGAGAAGGTGAGGGGGTGTACTGGGGGGTAAATGTCCGTGTGTGTACTGGGGGGGGGTGAATGTCCACGTGTGTACTGGGGGGTAAATGTCCGTGTGTGTCCTGTGTACTGGGGGGGGTGAATGTCCGTGTGTGTACTGGGGGGGGGTGAATGTCCATGTGTGTACTGGGGGGGGGTAAATGTCCACGTGTGTACTGGGGGGTGAATGTCCACGTGTGTACTGGGGGGGGTGAATGTCCACGTGTGTACTGGGGGGGGTGAATGTCCACGTGTGTATTGGGGGGGGTGAATGTCCACGTGTGTCCTAGGGGGGGGGGGGTGAATGTCCACGTGTGTACTGGGGGTGAATGTCCACGTGTGTCCTAGGGGGGGGGGGGTGAATGTCCACGTGTGTACTGGGGGTGAATGTCCACGTGTGTACTGGGGGGGTGAATGTCCACGTGTGTCCTCTGTTCTTGCGTGGGACGGGGGTGTCCTTCGGGGTGTGTCCTGTGGTAACCGCCTCTTCTTTTCAGCTCGCTAAAGAACACGGCATCCGCTTCTATGAGACCAGTGCTAAGTCCAGTCAGAACGTGGACGAGGTGAGTGGCCCGGTAGATGTCGGTGCCGGCTGGGGGTCCGGGGTTCTCCTTCACTAAGACGTCTTGTTCTCTCGGCAGGCGTTCAATGCACTGGCCACAGACATCCTGATGCAGATGTCCCGGAGAGCGGTGAGTGCGACCCCCAATATTCCCACCATAGACCCCCGAGTGCTTCCTGCTGACTCTTGGTTTCTTGCAGGGCCACGGGATGAGGGATCCAGTGGATTTAAAAAGTTCTTCCAAGAAAGGAGGCAACAAGTGTTCTGTGCTATAAGGATCCGCTGGAGGGAGGTCAGGCGGCCCCCCATCAGTAACAGGACGCCGCTTATCCAGACTGATATAGAACTGACGGAATTAATATGGCGCCGTCCCTGGGTCCATCCAGCGCTGGCAGGAGCCGGGGGCCCTCATTCTACTGACCCCCATGGACATTGCTTATAGGTCAAGTAATATAGGAGTAGGAAGTGTTAATACCCGAGGGAGGGGGCAGCGGCGGCGGCCATATTTGGACGTTGGCACTGAAGGCACAGCCTGGGACCCCAATCTTCTGTGGTGACCTCTTGACCTTTAGGAGATCTTAGATTTGGCGCCAATTATTGAGGGATGTGATTAGGAGCCGGGAGATGGGTGTAAGGATATGGAACGTGTAGTAGCTGGAGGCTGGGACTTGTAGTCCGCCAGAAGGATTATCTGGAGAGGGGCAGACATTCCTGCGCTGCAGACGAGGGGATTCACAAGCTGTTCAGTGCCGTCCTGTACCCCCTACGAAGCGGTGAACACGTCACGTATTTGTCCGTCGCTCCATGTACTGTATATTAGGGGCCCCACAACAGCCAATCACACACAAGAGAAATAAAGCGTGGCTCCTGATTGGCCGTTGTGGAGGCTTCCCAGTAATACTTCCAGTGGGGCCCCAGGGCCACTCTTAAGGGAGAGTGTGATTGGCGGTCTGAGCTAATAGCAGCGCTCTGGACGTAGAACCGCCGGAGCCGTCTCCTCCGATGGTGCCCCATGTAATAAACGCTGTTTTCTAACATCTGGTGTCGTCTGTGTGTCCCATATACTCAGCATGACACGGTGGGGAGGGATTTATTGCACGCACAGCGCACTTCCTGTCCATGACTTGTCGCTGGTGACAAGCGATTGGTCGGCTCTTGAAGTTGTTGGAAGCAGGAAAACGAGCGAGCGGAAGGATCTGACAGCGGCCATATTATGATATGTAGATAATGAGGTCAGAGCAGCTCCAGGACGGCCAGGTCTTGTGGGGTGTCCCTGGAACGTAGTGCTCAGTACCTACCAACAGTGATCTGAGGAAGGACCACCAGTGACAGGGTCTCATTGATATCTGTGGGTGAAGGTAAGTCCGTCTGGTCCACTGAACAGCTACTGTAGAGCATGTCCGTATCAGAAGTGGAGCAATCGAGGAAGACCTGGTCTGAGGAATCAGGTTACATCATGTGGACGGCCGGGGGTGTGCGTCACTTACCTGGGGAGGAGATGGCACCAGGTGCACTATAGGCAGAAGGCGGCAGCCTGGTCTGAGGAATCACATTACATCATGTGGACGGCCGGGGGTGTGTGCGTCACTTACCTGGGGAGGAGATGGCACCAGGTGCACTATGGGCAGAAGGTGGCCTGGTCTGAGGAATCACATTACATCATGTGGACGGCCGGGGGTGTGCGTCACTTACCTGGGGAGGAGATGGCACCAGGTGCACTATGGGCAGAAGGCGGCCTGGTCTGAGGAATCACATTACATCTCGTGGACGGCCGGGGGTGTGCGTCACTTACCTGGGGAGGAGATGGCACCAGGTGCACTATGGGCAGAAGGCGGCCTGGTCTGAGGAATCACATTACATCTCGTGGACGGCCGGGGGTGTGCGTCACTTACCTGGGGAGGAGATTGCACCAGGTGCACTATGGGCAGAAGGCGGCCTGGTCTGAGGAATCACATTACATCTCGTGGACGGCCGGGGGTGTGCGTCACTTACCTGGGGAGGAGATTGCACCAGGTGCACTATGGGCAGAAGGCGGCCTGGTCTGAGGAATCACATTACATCTCGTGGACGGCCGGGGGTGTGCGTCACTTACCTGGGGAGGAGACAATCGAACAATCAAGCGTTTCATTCAAAATAGTCAACAGGGTCGCAAGAAGCGTGTGGAAAAACCAAGGCGCAAAATAACTGCCCATGAACTGAGAAAAGTCAAGCGTGCAGCTGCCAAGATGCCACTTGCCACCAGTTTGGCCATATTTCAGAGCTGCAACATCACTGGAGTGCCCAAAAGCACAAGGTGTGCAATACTCAGAGACATGGCCAAGGTAAGAAAGGCTGAAAGACGACCACCACTGAACAAGACACACAAGCTGAAACGTCAAGACTGGGCCAAGAAATATCTCAAGACTGATTTTTCTAAGGTTTTATGGACTGATGAAATGAGAGTGAGTCTTGATGGGCCAGATGGATGGGCCCGTGGCTGGATTGGTAAAGGGCAGAGAGCTCCAGTCCGACTCAGACGCCAGCAAGGTGGAGGTGGAGTACTGGTTTGGGCTGGTATCATCAAAGATGAGCTTGTGGGGCCTTTTCGGGTTGAGGATGGAGTCAAGCTCAACTCCCAGTCCTACTGCCAGTTTCTGGAAGACACCTTCTTCAAGCAGTGGTACAGGAAGAAGTCTGCATCCTTCAAGAAAAACATGATTTTCATGCAGGACAATGCTCCATCACACGCGTCCAAGTACTCCACAGCGTGGCTGGCAAGAAAGGGTATAAAAGAAGAAAATCTAATGACATGGCCTCCTTGTTCACCTGATCTGAACCCCATTGAGAACCTGTGGTCCATCATCAAATGTGAGATTTACAAGGAGGGAAAACAGTACACCTCTCTGAACAGTGTCTGGGAGGCTGTGGTTGCTGCTGCATGCAATGTTGATGGTGAACAGATCAAAACACTGACAGAATCCATGGATGGCAGGCTTTTGAGTGTCCTTGCAAAGAAAGGTGGCTATATTGGTCACTGATTTGTTTTTGAATGTCAGAAATGTATATTTGTGAATGTTGAGATGTTATATTGGTTTCACTGGTAAAAATAAATAATTGAAATGGGTATATATTTGTTTTTTGTTAAGTTGCCTAATAATTATGCACAGTAATAGTCACCTGCACACACATATCCCCCTAAAATAGCTAAAACTAAAAACAAACTAAAAACTGCTTCCAAAAATATTCAGCTTTGATATTGAGTTTTTTGGGTTCATTGAGAACATGGTTGTTGTTCAATAATAAAAATAATCCTCAAAAATACAACTTGCCTAATAATTCTGCATTCCCTGTATAGGTGTAGGCTGTATATAGATATAGGCAGTACATATATACAGTACAGACCAAAAGTTTGGACACAGCTTCTCAGTCACAGAGTTTTCTTTATTTTCATGACTATGAAGGCATCAAAACTATGAATTAACACATGTGGAATTATATACATAACAAACAAGTGTGAAACAACTGAAAATATGTCATATTCTAGGTTCTTCAAAGTAGCCACCTTTTGCTTTGATTACTGCTTTGCACACTCTTGGCATTCTCTTGATGAGCTTCCAGAGGTAGTCCCCTGAAATGGTCTTCCAACAGTCTTGAAGGAGTTCCCAGAGATGCTTAGCACTTGTTGGCCCTTTTGCCTTCACTCTGCGGTCCAGCTCACCCCAAACCATCTCGATTGGGTTCAGGTCCGGTGACTGTGGAGGCCAGGTCATCTGGCGCAGCACCCCATCACTCTCCTTCATGGTCAAATAGCCCTTACTTTCAAAGTTTGAACTGACTGACCTTCATTTCTTAAAGTAATGATGGCCACTCGTTTTTCTTTACTTAGCTGCTTTTTTCTTGCCATAATACAAATTCTAACAGTCTATTCAGTAGGACTATCAGCTGTGTATCCACCTGACGTCTCCTCAACGCCACTGATGGTCCCAACCCCATTTATAAGGCAAGAAATCCCACTTATTAAACCTGACAGGGCACACCTGTGAAGTGAAAACCATTTCAGGGGACGACCTCTTGAAGCTCATCAAGAGAATGCCAAGAGTGTGCAAAGCAGTAATCAAAGCAAAAGGTGGCTACTTTGAAGAACCTAGAATATGACATATTTTCAGTTGTTTCACACTTGTTTGTTATGTATATAATTCCACATGTGTTAATTCATAGTTTTGATGCCTTCATAGTCATGGAAATAAAGAAAACTCTGTGACTGAGAAGGTGTGTCCAAACTTTTGGTCTGTACTGTAGGTGTAGAATGTATATAGGTATAGGCTGTATATAGGTGTAGGCAGTACATAGGTATAGGCTGTATATAGGTGTAGGCAGTACATAGGTATAGGCTGTATATAGGTGTAGGCAGTACATAGGTATAGGCTGTATATAGGTATAGGCTGTATATAGGTGTAGGCAGTACATAGGTATAGGCTGTATATAGGTGTAGGCAGTACATAGGTATAGGCTGTATATAGGTGTAGGCAGTACATAGGTATAGGCTGTATATAGGTATAGGCTGTATATAGGTGTAGGCAGTACATAGGTATAGGCTGTATATAGGTGTAGGCAGTACATAGGTATAGGCTGTATTTCGGTGTAGGCAGTACATAGGTATAGAATGTATATAGGTATAGGCAGTGCCTATACCTATATACAGCCTATATACAGCATACAACTATATACAGTCTACACCTCTATACATTCTACACCTATGTACTACCTATATCTATGTACAGCCTATACCTATGTACAGTCTACACGGTGTAGGCTGTATATAGGTATAGACTGTATATGGGTATAATATCTATCTATCTCTCCATCCCACAGGGGTTATATTGTCCGGCATGGTGTAACCTCCATACATTTGCTGTACAATATACATTATAATCTCTGCACCATGCTGTTAAATATAAAATATAACACCTACACTGTGGGGTTATGTTTTATACTGTACAGCATGGTGCAGGGATTATAATTTATACTGTACAGCATGGAGTAGGGATTATACTGTATATTGTACAGCATGGTATAGGGATTATACTGTATATTGTACAGCATGGTGCAGGGATTATACTGTATATTGTACAGCATGGTGCAAAGATTATAATTTATACTGTACAGCATGGTGCAGGGATTATACTGTATATTGTACAGCATGGTGTAGGGATTATACTGTATATTACACAGCATGGTGCAGGGATTATAATTTATACTGTACAGCATGGTGTAGGGATTATACTGTATATTACACAGCATGGTGCAGGGATTATACTGTATATTACACAGCATGGTGCAGGGATTATACTGTATATTACACAGCATGGTGCAGGGATTATACTGTATATTACACAGCATGGTGCAGGGATTATACTATATTGTACAGCATGGTGCAGGGATTATACTGTATATTACACAGCATGGTGCAGGGATTATACTGTATATTACACAGCATGGTGCAGGGATTATACTATATTGTACAGCATGGTGCAGGGATTATACTGTATATTGTACAGCATGGTGCAGGGATTATATTGTATATTGTACAGCATGGTGCAGGGATTATACTGTATTGTACAGCATGGTGCAGGGATTATACTGTATTGTACAGCATGGTGCAGGGATTATATTGTATATTGTACAGCATGGTGCAGGGATTATACTGTATATTGTACAGCATGGTGCAGGGATTATACTGTATTGTACAGCATGGTGCAGGGATTATACTATATTGTACAGCATGGTGCAGGGATTATATTGTATATTGTACAGCATGGTGCAGGGATTATACTATATTGTACAGCATGGTGCAGGGATTATATTGTATATTGTACAGCATGGTGCAGGGATTATACTGTATTGTACAGCATGGTGCAGGGATTATACTATATTGTACAGCATGGTGCAGGGATTATATTGTATATTGTACAGCATGGTGCAGGGATTATACTGTATTGTACAGCATGGTGCAGGGATTATACTGTATATTACACAGCATGGTGCAGGGATTATATTGTATATTGTACAGCATGGTGCAGGGATTATACTGTATTGTACAGCATGGTGCAGGGATTATACTGTATTGTACAGCATGGTGCAGGGATTATATTGTATATTGTACAGCATGGTGCAGGGATTATACTGTATATTGTACAGCATGGTGCAGGGATTATACTGTATTGTACAGCATGGTGCAGGGATTATACTATATTGTACAGCATGGTGCAGGGATTATATTGTATATTGTACAGCATGGTGCAGGGATTATATTGTATATTGTACAGCATGGTGCAGGGATTATACTGTATTGTACAGCATGGTGCAGGGATTATACTGTATTGTACAGCATGGTGCAGGGATTATACTATATTGTACAGCATGGTGCAGGGATTATACTGTATATTGTACAGCATGGTGCAGGGATTATACTGTATTGTACAGCATGGTGCAGTGATTATACTGTATATTACACAGCATGGTGCAGGGATTATATTGTATATTGTACAGCATGGTGCAGGGATTATACTGTATTGTACAGCATGGTGCAGGGATTATACTGTATTGTACAGCATGTTGCAGGGATTATACTGTATTGTACAGCATGGTGCAGGGATTATACTGTATATTACACAGCATGGTGCAGGGATTATATTGTATATTGTACAGCATGGTGCAGGGGTTATACTGTATTGTACAGCATGGTGCAGGGATTATACTGTATTGTACAGCATGTTGCAGGGATTATACTGTATTGTACAGCATGGTGCAGGGATTATACTGTATATTGTACAGCATGGTGCAGGGGTTACACGGTATGCTCTTAGATGTGACAATTGTCTTAGGTTTTCCTATCGCCACCTTTGATGGCGCTGTGCCCAGCTAGGAGCCGACCCCGCTCAGCAGCTGCCAAGGCTTAGAGGGAGCACTGGATGTGACACCTTCCACTTGTCTTCAAATTCCCAGATCTCAATCCAATCTTCATGTGTGGGATCCATGGAGGCCGCACTGAGAAGTTTACATCAGACCTCGAGGTCTCGTGGAGTCCATGACGGGTCAGAGACGGTCAAAATACCAAGATTAGGCGGGTGAATGTGGGTTTTTGGCTGTTCTTTGTATACCTGTTATTTAGAAAGCTGAAGGACATCGAAACAGGCAGAGGATGGAATCACAGGCTTCGGGGGCAGACAGATATGTATTACATTCAGTTTAAATACAATATTATAATACATTTATTATAGGAAGCACACTGAGGACAGTTAGTTCTGAGCTGACAGGGGTGGTCAGAGATGATGCACTGTAGCACTGAGGAGAAATCTCTGTCCCTCCATCCCTGGCCCCCGAACACAGGTGATAAAAGGATCCTGCAATATCACCTACAACCACAAGATGGCAGGAGTGCGCAAAGGACAGCGCGGCTATTCCTCCTCCAGCCAATAGAGGGCGCGCCGAAACTTCCGAACACCACAGTCTGCGGCTCAGACCGAGCGGAAGTTGTGATTCATCCCCAGGAAGAAGCGAGTGACAACTGTGGGACCGGAGAGATGGCGGCGGCGGGGGGCTGGCTGCTGAGAGGCGTCCTGGTGCTGAGCGTACACCGGTGAGTGCGCGTCCTCCTCCCCCCTGTGTCACAGGCATTAGTGTCCCCTCATATCCCCCCTGTGTCACAGGCATTAGTGTCCCCTCATATCCCCCCCCCTGTGTCACAGTCATTAGTGTCCCCTCATCTCCCCGTGTGTCACAGTCATTAGTGTCCCCTCATCTCCCTGTGTGTCACAGTCATTAGTGTCCCCTCATCTCCCTATGTCAGTCATTAGTGTCCCCTCATCTCCCCCTGTGTCACAGTAATTAGTGTCCCCTCATATCCCCCCCTGTGTCACAGGCATTAGTGTCCCCTCATCTCCCCCCTGTGTCACAGTCATTAGTGTCCCCTCATCTCCCCCTGTGTGTCAGTCATTAGTGTCCCCTCATCTCTCCCTGTGTCACAGTCATTAGTGTCCCCTCATCTCCCCCTGTGTGTCAGTCATTAGTGTCCCCTCATCTCCCTGTGTGTCACAGTCATTAGTGTCCCCTCATCTCCCCCTGTGTCACAGTCATTAGTGTCCCCTCATCTCCCCATGTGTAATAGTCATTAGTGTCCCCTCATCTCCCTGTGTCACAGTCATTAGTGTCCCCTCATCTCTCCCTGTGTCACAGTCATTAGTGTCCCCTCATCTCCCTGTGTGTCAGTCATTAGTGTCCCCTCATCTCCCTGTGTGTCACAGTCATTAGTGTCCCCTCATCTCCCTGTGTGTCACAGTCATTAGTGTCCCCTCATCTCCCCCTGTGTCACAGTCATTAGTGTCCCCTCATCTCCCCTGTGTCACAGTCATTAGTGTCCCCTCATCTCCCTGTGTGTCACAGTCATTAGTGTCCCCTCATCTCCCTGTGTGTCACAGTCATTAGTGTCCCCTCATCTCCCCCTGTGTCACAGGCATTCGTGTCCCCTCATCTCCCTGTGTGTCACAGTCATTAGTGTCCCCTCATCTCCCCCTGTGTCACAGTCATTAGTGTCCCCTCATCTCCCTGTGTCAGTCATTAGTGTCCCCTCATCTCCCTGTGCCACAGTCATTAGTGTCCCCTCATCTCCCTGTGTGTCACAGTCATTAGTGTCCCCTCATCTCCCCCTGTGTCACAGGCATTCGTGTCCCCTCATCTCCCTGTGTCACAGTCATTAGTGTCCCCTCATCTCCCCCACTGTGTCACAGGCATTCGTGTCCCCTCATATCCCCCCCTGTGTCACAGGCATTCGTGTCCCCTCATCTCCCCCCCCTGTGTCACAGGCATTAGTGTCCCCTCATCTCCCTGTGTGTCACAGGCATTCGTGTCCCCTCATCTCCCTGTGTCACAGTCATTAGTGTCCCCTCATCTCCCCGTGTGTCACAGGCATTCGTGTCCCCTCATCTCCCTGTGTCACAGTCATTAGTGTCCCCTCATCTCCCTGTGTCACAGTCATTAGTGTCCCCTCATCTCCCTGTGTGTCACAGTCATTAGTGTCCCCTCATCTCCCCTGTGTCACAGTCATTAGTGTCCCCTCATCTCCCCTGTGTCACAGTCATTAGTGACCCCTCATCTCCCCGTGTGTCACAGTCATTAGTGACCCCTCATCTCCCCGTGTGTCACAGTCATTAGTGTCCCCTCATCTCCCCCTGTGTCACAGGCATTCGTGTCCCCTCATCTCCCCCTGTGTCACAGTCATTAGTGTCCCCGTCATCTCCCTGTGTCACAGTCATTAGTGTCCCCGTCATCTCCCTGTGTCAGTCATTAGTGTCCCCTCATCTCCCTTGTGTCACAGTCATTTGTGTCCCCTCATCTCCCCCTGTGTCACAGTCATTAGTGTCCCCTCATCTCCCCCCTGTGTCACAGTAATTAGTGTCCCCTCATATCCCCCCCTGTGTCACACTCATTACCGCTCCCTCATCTCCCCCTGTGTCACAATCATTAGTGTCCCCTCATCTCCCCCTGTGTCACAGTCATTAGTGTCCCCTCATCTCCCCCTGTGTCACAGTCATTAGTGTCCCCGTCATCTCCCTGTGTCACAGTCATTAGTGTCCCCTCATCTCCCCCCTGTGTCACAGTAATTAGTGTCCCCTCATCTCCCCATGTGTCACAGTCATTAGTGTCCCCTCATCTCCCCCATGTCACAGTCATTAGTGTCCCCTCATCTCCCCCATGTCACACTCATTACCGCCCCCTCATCTCCTCCTGTGTCACAGTCATTAGTGTCCCCTCATCTCCCCCTGTGTCACAGTCATTAGTGTCCCCTCATCTCCCCATGTCACAGTCATTAGTGTCCCCTCATCTCCCCCTGTGTCACAGTCATTAGTGTCCCCTCATCTGCATGTGTCACAGTCATTAGTGTCCCCTCATCTCCCTGTGTGTCACAGTCATTAGTGTCCCCTCATCTCCCCCTGTGTCACAGTCATTAGTGTCCCCTCATCTCCCCCTGTGTCACAGTCATTAGTGTCCCCTCATCTCCCCCTGTGTCAGTTATTATCGTCCCCTCATCTCCCTGTGTGTCACAGTCATTAGTGTCCCCTCATCTCCCTGTGTGTCACAGTCATTAGTGTCCCCTCATCTCCCTGTGTGTCACAGTCATTAGTGTCCCCTCATCTCCCTGTGTGTCACAGTCATTAGTGTCCCCTCATCTCCCTGTGTGTCACAGTCATTAGTGTCCCCTCATCTCCCTGTGTGTCACAGTCATTAGTGTCCCCTCATCTCCTGTGTGTCACACTCATTACCGCCCCCTCATCTCCTGTGTGTCACACTTATTACCGCCCCCTCATCTCCAGTGTGTCACACTTATTACCGCCCCCTCATCTCCTGTGTGTCACACTTATTACCGTCCCCTCATCTCCCCCTGTGTCACAGGCATTAGTGTCCCCTCATCTCCCTGTGTGTCACAGTCATTAGTGTCCCCTCATCTCCTGTGTGTCACACTCATTACCGCCCCCTCATCTCCTGTGTGTCACACTTATTACCGCCCCCTCATCTCCTGTGTGTCACACTTATTACCTCCCCCTCATCTCCAGTGTGTCACACTTATTACCGCCCCCTCATCTCCTGTGTGTCACACTTATTACCGCCCCCTCATCTCCTGTGTGTCACACTCATTACCGCCCCCTCATCTCCTGTGCGTCACACTCATTACCGCCCCCTCATCTCCTGTGTGTCACACTCATTACCGCCCCCTCATCTCCTGTGCGTCACACTCATTACCGCCCCCTCATCTCCTGTGCGTCACACTCATTACCGCCCCCTCATCTCCTGTGCGTCACACTCATTACCGCCCCCCTCATCTCCTGTGTGTCACACTCATTACCGCCCCCTCATCTCCTGTGTGTCACACTCATTACCGCCCCCTCATCTCCTGTGTGTCACACTCATTACCTCCCCCTCATCTCCAGTGTGTCACACTTATTACCGCCCCCTCATCTCCTGTGTGTCACACTCATTACCGCCCCCTCATCTCCTGTGTGTCACACTTATTACCGCCCCCTCATCTCCTGTGTGTCACACTCATTACCGCCCCCTCATCTCCTGTGCGTCACACTCATTACCGCCCCCTCATCTCCTGTGTGTCACACTCATTACCGCCCCCTCATCTCCTGTGTGTCACAGTCATTACCGCCCCCTCATCTCCTGTGTGTCACACTCATTACCGCCCCCCTCATCTCCTGTGTGTCACACTCATTACCGCCCCCTCATCTCCTGTGTGTCACACTTATTACCGCCCCCTCATCTCCTGTGTGTCACACTCATTACCGCTCCCTCATCTCCTGTGTGTCACAGTCATTAGTGTCCCCTCATCTCCTGTGTGTCACACTTATTACCGCCCCCTCATCTCCTGTGTGTCACACTTATTACCGCCCCCTCATCTCCTGTGTGTCACACTTATTACCGCCCCCCTCATCTCCTGTGTGTCACACTTATTACCGCTCCCTCATCTCCTGTGCGTCACACTCATTACCGCCCCCTCATCTCCTGTGTCACACTCATTACCGCCCCCTCATCTCCTGTGTGTCACACTCATTACCGCCCCCTCATCTCCTGTGTGTCACACTCATTACCGCCCCCTCATCTCCTGTGTGTCACACTTATTACCGCCCCCTCATCTCCTGTGTGTCACACTCATTACCGCCCCCTCATCTCCTGTGTGTCACACTCATTACCGCCCCCTCATCTCCTGTGTGTCACACTCATTACCGCCCCCTCATCTCCTGTGTGTCACACTCATTACCGCCCCCCTCATCTCCTGTGCGTCACACTCATTACCGCCCCCCTCATCTCCTGTGTGTCACACTTATTACCGCCCCCTCATCTCCTGTGTGTCACACTTATTACCGCCCCCTCATTTCCTGTGTGTCACACTCATTACCGCCCCCTCAGCTCCTGTGTGTCACACTCATTACCGCCCCCTCATCTCCTGTGTGTCACACTTATTACCGCCCCCTCATCTCCTGTGTGTCACACTTATTACCGCCCCCTCATTTCCTGTGTGTCACACTCATTACCGCCCCCTCATCTCCTGTGTGTCACACTCATTACCGCCCCCTCATCTCCTGTGTGTCACACTCATTACCGCTCCCTCATCTCCTGTGTGTCACACTCATTACCGCCCCCCTCATCTCCTGTGTGTCACACTTATTACCGCCCCCTCATCTCCTGTGTGTCACAGTCATTAGTGTCCCCTCATCTCCTGTGTGTCACACTCATTACCGCTCCCTCATCTCCTGTGTGTCACACTCATTACCGCCCCCTCATCTCCTGTGTGTCACACTTATTACCGCCCCCTCATCTCCTGTGTGTCACAGTCATTAGTGTCCCCTCATCTCCTGTGTGTCACACTCATTACCGCCCCCTCATCTCCTGTGTGTCACACTTATTACCGCCCCCTCATCTCCTGTGTGTCACACTCATTACCGCCCCCTCATCTCCTCTGTGTCACACTTATTACCGCCCCCTCATCTCCTGTGTGTCACACTCATTACCGCCCCCTCATCTCCTGTGTGTCACAGTCATTAGTGTCCCCTCATCTCCTGTGTGTCACAGTCATTAGTGTCCCCTCATCTCCTGTGTGTCACAGTCATTAGTGTCCCCTCATCTCCTGTGTGTCACACTCATTACCGCTCCCTCATCTCCTGTGTGTCACACTCATTACCGCCCCCTCATCTCCTGTGTGTCACACTCATTACCGCCCCCTCATCTCCTGTGTGTCACACTTATTACCGCCCCCTCATCTCCTGTGTGTCACACTTATTACCGCCCCCTCATCTCCTGTGTGTCACACTCATTACCGCCCCCTCATCTCCTCTGTGTCACACTTATTACCGCCCCCTCATCTCCTGTGTGTCACACTCATTACCGCCCCCTCATCTCCTGTGTGTCACACTCATTACCGCCCCCTCAGCTCCTGTGCGTCACACTCATTACCGCCCCCTCATCTCCTGTGCGTCACACTCATTACCGCCCCCTCATCTCCTGTGTGTCACACTCATTACCGCCCCCTCAGCTCCTGTGCGTCACACTCATTACCGCCCCCTCATCTCCTGTGCGTCACACTCATTACCGCCCCCTCATCTCCTGTGTGTCACACTCATTACCGCCCCCTCATCTCCTGTGTGTCACACTTATTACCGCCCCCTCATCTCCTGTGTGTCACAGTCATTAGTGTCCCCTCATCTCCTGTGTGTCACACTCATTACCGCTCCCTCATCTCCTGTGTGTCACACTCATTACCGCCCCCTCATCTCCTGTGTGTCACACTCATTACCGCCCCCTCATCTCCTGTGTGTCACACTCATTACCGCCCCCTCATCTCCTGTGCGTCACACTCATTACCGCCCCCTCATCTCCTGTGTGTCACACTCATTACCGCCCCCTCATCTCCTGTGTGTCACACTCATTACCGCCCCCTCAGCTCCTGTGTGTCACACTCATTACCGCTCCCTCATCTCCTGTGCGTCACACTCATTACCGCCCCCTCATCTCCTGTGCGTCACACTTATTACCGCCCCCTCATCTCCTGTGTGTCACACTCATTACCGCCCCCTCATCTCCTGTGTGTCACAGTCATTAGTGTCCCCTCATCTCCTGTGTGTCACACTCATTACCGCCCCCTCATCTCCTGTGTGTCACACTTATTACCGCCCCCTCATCTCCTGTGTGTCACACTTATTACCGCCCCCTCATCTCCTGTGTGTCACACTTATTACCGCCCCCTCATCTCCTGTGTGTCACACTTATTACCGCCCCCTCATCTCCTGTGTGTCACACTTATTACCGCCCCCTCATCTCCTGTGTGTCACACTTATTACCGCCCCCTCATCTCCTGTGTGTCACACTTATTACCGCCCCCTCATCTCCTGTGTGTCACACTTATTACCGCCCCCTCATCTCCTGTGTGTCACACTCATTACCGCCCCCTCATCTCCTGTGTGTCACACTCATTACCGCCCCCTCATCTCCTGTGCGTCACACTCATTACCGCCCCCTCATCTCCTGTGTGTCACACTTATTACCGCCCCCTCATCTCCTGTGTGTCACACTCATTACCGCTCCCTCATCTCCTGTGTGTCACACTCATTACCGCCCCCTCATCTCCTGTGTGTCACACTCATTACCGCCCCCTCATCTCCTGTGTGTCACACTTATTACCGCCCCCTCATCTCCTGTGTGTCACACTCATTACCGCCCCCTCATCTCCTGTGTGTCACACTCATTACCGCCCCCTCATCTCCTGTGTGTCACACTTATTACCGCCCCCTCATCTCCTGTGTGTCACACTCATTACCGCCCCCTCATCTCCTGTGTGTCACACTCATTACCGCCCCCTCATCTCCTGTGTGTCACACTCATTACCGCCCCCTCATCTCCTGTGTGTCACACTCATTACCGCCCCCTCATCTCCTGTGTGTCACACTCATTACCGCCCCCTCATCTCCTGTGTGTCACACTTATTACCGCCCCCTCATCTCCTGTGTGTCACACTTATTACCGCCCCCTCATCTCCTGTGTGTCACACTTATTACCGCCCCCTCATCTCCTGTGTGTCACACTTATTACCGCCCCCCTCATCTCCTGTGTGTCACACTTATTACCGCCCCCTCATCTCCTGTGTGTCACACTTATTACCGCCCCCTCATCTCCTGTGTGTCACACTCATTACCGCCCCCTCATCTCCTGTGTGTCACACTCATTACCGCCCCCTCATCTCCTGTGCGTCACACTCATTACCGCCCCCTCATCTCCTGTGTGTCACACTCATTACCGCCCCCTCATCTCCTGTGTGTCACACTCATTACCGCTCCCTCATCTCCTGTGTGTCACACTCATTACCGCCCCCCTCATCTCCTGTGTGTCACACTTATTACCGCCCCCTCATCTCCTGTGTGTCACAGTCATTAGTGTCCCCTCATCTCCTGTGTGTCACACTCATTACCGCTCCCTCATCTCCTGTGTGTCACACTCATTACCGCCCCCTCATCTCCTGTGTGTCACACTTATTACCGCCCCCTCATCTCCTGTGTGTCACAGTCATTAGTGTCCCCTCATCTCCTGTGTGTCACACTCATTACCGCCCCCTCATCTCCTGTGTGTCACACTTATTACCGCCCCCTCATCTCCTGTGTGTCACACTCATTACCGCCCCCTCATCTCCTCTGTGTCACACTTATTACCGCCCCCTCATCTCCTGTGTGTCACACTCATTACCGCCCCCTCATCTCCTGTGTGTCAGTCATTAGTGTCCCCTCATCTCCTGTGTGTCACAGTCATTAGTGTCCCCTCATCTCCTGTGTGTCACACTCATTACCGCCCCCTCATCTCCTGTGTGTCACTCTCATTAACGCCCCCCGGGCTGATATATCTGTGTTCCCTTGCAGTTGGGTTCTGTCGTCTCCCGCGCAGGATCAGAAGGCCGCGGCAGAGTCCGGTACGTCTCGCTTGTCTCCGCCTTCTTGACCAGATCTCATGGCACGTTACTTCTCATGTGACTGTTGTATGTTGCAGACCCTGCGTCGGTGAGCGCCCCCTGCTGGCAGAGAGAGGCGTACACCATATCTAAGGACTGCTACAGCTGTACTCAGTTTGAGACGGTGAGTGCGTTGTCTGCGGAGCTTACGCTTCACTGCTCCGCTGATCGTCTGCCATTAACCGCCATCTCCCTGTCTCCCCCTACAGAAGACCCTCGATCAGTGCAGCGACTCCGGCTTCGTAGAGCAGGTTGCCTGTACCAACTCCAACAAGTCCGAGTATAAGAGGTGAGGAGGGGCCCGAGGGGCCCGGGGGGTTCTGGCACCTTCACCCTGTGTAACCACATCTGCCCCTCCCCTCAGCTGTCGCTCTGTCCCCATGGAGAAGCGGGTGTTCTGGCAGTTTGTGGGCCTCATGTTGGCGGGCACAGTTGCGCTCGCCCTCCTGGTGATTTCGCGGCAGAGGACGTTGGATCGGCGAGCGCTGGAGAAAGTGCGCAAACAGATCGAGTCCATCTAACTGGGGGCGTCTGTAGGAGACTATGGCCCCCCCCTTCCGCCATCTTGTCCTGTCTCCTGGCCTCTGATGCTCCACCCCGCGCACTCTGCGTCCTCTTCTCCCATCATGGCGGTTGTGGAAAAGTTATTCTCATCGGAGATTTACGTGGAGTGATGACCTCAGCAAATCGGATTATAAAACCAAGTGACATCACCATGTCAATCAGTGAATGTCTGACCAGTCCTCCACCAGCAGAGGGCGCCACCAGGTAACCAGGACGGGCTGAACTGTGGACGACCGGACTGTATTATTATTATTATTGTTGGATTTTTTTTATTATGATCAATAAAGTTCTTAGAGTTTGAAGTTAAATTGGCCATGTCATTACCTAACATTAGATTTCCTACTTCAGATACCTGCAGTGAACACCCGAAGAAGCTGTAATAGCAGGGGGCACTGGAGATTTCAGCTGTGAAGGTACAGAATAGTGAGTGCAGCTCTGGAGTATCATACAGAATAAGTAATGTATGTACACAGTGACTGCACCAGCAGAATAGTGAGTGCAGCTCTGGAGTATAATACAGGCTAAGTAATGTATGTACACAGTGACTGCACCAGCAGAATAGTGAGTGCAGCTCTGGAGTATAATACAGGCTAAGTAATGTATGTACACAGTGACTGCACCAGCAGAATAGTGAGTGCAGCTCTGGAGTATAATACAGGATGTAACTCAGGATCAGTACAGGATAAGTAATGTATGTACACAGTGACTGCACCAGCAGAATAGTGAGTGCAGCTCTGGAGTATAATACAGGATGTAACTCAGGATCAGTAGAGGATAAGTAATGTATGTACACAGTCACTGCACCAGCAGAATAGTGAGTGCAGCTCTGGAGTATAATACTGGATGTAACTCAGGATCAGTACAGGATAAGTAATGTATGTACACAGTGACTGCACCAGCAGAATAGTGAGTGCAGCTCTGGAGTATAATACAGGATGTAACTCAGGATCAGTACAGGATAAGTAATGTAATGTATGGACACAGTGACTGCACCAGCAGAATAGTGAGTGCAGCTCTGGAGTATAATACAGGATGTAACTCAGAATCAGTACAGGATAAGTAATGTATGTACACAGTGACTGCACCAGCAGAATAGTGAGTGCAGCTCTGGAGTATAGTACAGGATGTAACTCAGCATCAGTACAGGATAAGTAATGTATGTACACAGTGACTCCACCAGCAGAATAGTGAGTGCAGCTCTGGAGTATAATACAGGATGTAACTCAGGATCAGTACAGGATAAGTAATGTATGTACACAGTGACTGCACCAGCAGAATAGTGAGTGCAGCTCTGGAGTATAGTACAGGATGTAACTCAGGATCAGTACAGGATAAGTAATGTAATGTATGTACACAGTGACTGCACCAGCAGAATAGTGAGTGCAGCTCTGGAGTATAATACAGGATGTAACTCAGAATCAGTACAGGATAAGTAATGTATGTACACAGTGACTGCACCAGCAGAATAGTGAGTGCAGCTCTGGAGTATAATACAGGATGTAACTCAGGATCAGTACAGGATAAGTAATGTATGTACACAGTGACTGCACCAGCAGAATAGTGAGTGCAGCTCTGGAGTATAATACAGGATGTAACTCAGGATCAGTACAGGATAAGTAATGTATGTACACAGTGACTGCACCAGCAGAATAGTGAGTGCAGCTCTGGAGTATAATACAGGATGTAACTCAGAATCAGTACAGGATAAGTAATGTATGTGCACAGTGACTGCACCAGCAGAATAGTGAGTGCAGCTCTGGAGTATAATGCAGGATGTAACTCAGAATCAGTACAGGATAAGTAATGTATGTACACAGTGACTGCACCAGCAGAATAGTGAGTGCAGCTCTGGAGTATAATACAGGATGTAACTCAGGATCAGTACAGGATAAGTAATGTATGTGCACAGTGACTGCACCAGCAGAATAGTGAGTGCAGCTCTGGAGTATAATACAGGATGTAACTCAGGATCAGTACAGGATAAGTAATGTATGTACACAGTGACTGCACCAGCAGAATAGTGAGTGCAGCTCTGGAGTATAATACAGGATGTAACTCAGGATCAGTACAGGATAAGAAATGTATGTACACAGTGACTGCACCAGCAGAATAGTGAGTGCAGCTCTGGAGTATAATACAGGATAAGTAATGTATGTACACAGTGACTGCACCAGCAGAATAGTGAGTGCAGCTCTGGAGTATAATACAGGATGTAACTCAGGATCAGTACAGGATAAGTAATGTATGTACTCGGTGACTGCACCAGCAGAATAGTGAGTGCAGCTCTGGAGTATAATACAGGATAAGTAATGTATGTACACAGTGACTGCACCAGCAGAATAGTGAGTGCAGCTCTGGAGTATAATACAGGATGTAACTCAGCATCAGTACAGGATAAGTAATGTATGTACACAGTGACTCCACCAGCAGAGTAGTGAGTGCAGCTCTGGAGTATAATACAGGAGGTAACTCAGGATGAGTACAGGATAAGTAATGTATGTACACAGTGACTGCACCAGCAGAATAGTGAGTGCAGCTCTGGAGTATAATACAGGATGTAACTCAGGATCAGTACAGGATTAGTAATGTATGTACACAGTGACTGCACCAGCAGAATAGTGAGTGCAGCTCTGGAGTGTAATACAGGATAAGTAATGTATGTACACAGTGACTGCACCAGCAGAATAGTGAGTGCAGCTCTGGAGTATAATACAGGATGTAACTCAGGATCAGTACAGGATAAGTAATGTATGTACTCGGTGACTGCACCAGCAGAATAGTGAGTGCAGCTCTGGAGTATAATACAGGATAAGTAATGTATGTACACAGTGACTGCACCAGCAGAATAGTGAGTGCAGCTCTGGAGTATAATACAGGATGTAACTCAGCATCAGTACAGGATAAGTAATGTATGTACACAGTGACTCCACCAGCAGAGTAGTGAGTGCAGCTCTGGAGTATAATACAGGATGTAACTCAGGATCAGTACAGGATAAGTAATGTATGTACACAGTGACTGCACCAGCAGAATAGTGAGTGCAGCTCTGGAGTATAATACAGGATGTAACTCAGGATCAGTACAGGATAAGTAATGTATGTACACAGTGACTGCACCAGCAGAATAGTGAGTGCAGCTCTGGAGGATAATACAGGATGTAACTCAGGATCAGTACAGGATAAGTAATGTATGTACACAGTGACTGCACCAGCAGAATAGTGAGTGCAGCTCTGGAGTATAATACAGGATGTAACTCAGGATCAGTACAATATAAGTAATGTATGTACACAGTGACTGCACCAGCAGAATAGTGAGTGCAGCTCTGGGGTATAATACAGGATGTAACTCAGGATCAGTACAGGATAAGTAATGTATGTACATAGTGACTGCACCAGCAGAATAGTGAGTGCAGCTCTGGAGTATAATACAGGATGTAACTCAGGATCAGTACAGGATAAGTAATGTATGTACACAGTGACTGCACCAGCAGAATAGTGAGTGCAGCTCTGGAGTATAATACAGGATCAGTAATGTATGTACACAGTGACTGCACCAGCAGAATAGTGAGTGCAGCTCCGGAGTATAATACAGGATGTAACTCAGGATCAGTACAGGATAAGTAATGTATGTACGCAGTGACTGCACCAGCAGAATAGTGAGTGCAGCTCTGGGGTATAATACAGGATGTAACTCAGGATCAGTACAGGATAAGTAA
This sequence comes from Bufo bufo, assembly GCF_905171765.1. Classification (NCBI taxonomy): domain Eukaryota; kingdom Metazoa; phylum Chordata; class Amphibia; order Anura; family Bufonidae; genus Bufo; species Bufo bufo. Next base: position 100,059,657 of record NC_053399.1, read on the forward strand.
TGTATGTACATAGTGACTGCACCAGCAGAATAGTGAGTGCAGCTCTGGAGTATAATACAGGATGTAACTCAGGATCAGTACAGGATAAGTAATTTATGTACACAGTGACTGCACCAGCAGAATAGTGAGTTCAGCTCTGGAGTATAATACAGGATCAGTAATGTATGTACACAGTGACTGCACCAGCAGAATAGTGAGTGCAGCTCCGGAGTATAATACAGGATGTAACTCAGGATCAGTACAGGATAAGTAATGTATGTACACAGTGACTGCACCAGCAGAATAGTGAGTGCAGCTCTGGAGTATAATACAGGATGTAACTCAGGATCAGTACAGGATAAGTAATGTATGTACACAGTGACTGCACCAGCAGAATAGTGAGTTCAGCTCTGGAGTATAATACAGGATCAGTAATGTATGTACACAGTGACTGCACCAGCAGAATAGTGAGTGCAGCTCCGGAGTATAATACAGGATGTAACTCAGGATCAGTACAGGATAAGTAATGTATGTACACAGTGACTGCACCAGCAGAATAGTGAGTGCAGCTCTGGAGTATAATACAGGATGTAACTCAGGATCAGTATAGGATAAGTAATGTATGTACACAGTGACTGCACCAGCAGAATAGTGAGTGCAGCTCTGGAGTGTAATACAGGATGTACCTCAGGTTCAGTACAGGATAAGTAATGTATGTACACAGTGACTGGCACCAGCAGAATAGTGAGTGCAGCTGTGGAGTATAATACAGGATGGAACTCAGGATCAGTACAGGATAAGTAATGTATGTACACAGTGACTGCACCAGCAGAATAGTGAGTGCAGCTCTGGAGTATAATACAGGATGTAACTCAGGATCAGTACAGGATAAGTAATGTATGTACACAGTGACTGCACCAGCAGAATAGTGAGTTCAGCTCTGGAGTATAATACAGGATCAGTAATTTATGTACACAGTGACTGCACCAGCAGAATAGTGAGTGCAGCTCTGGAGTATAATACAGGATGTAACTCAGGATCAGTACAGGATAAGTAATGTATGTACACAATGACTGCACCAGCAGAATAGTGAGTGCAGCTCTGGGGTATAATACAGGATGTAACTCAGGATCAGTACAGGATAAGTAATGTATGTACACAGTGACTGCACCAGCAGAATAGTGAGTGCAGCTCTGGGGTATAATACAGGATGTAACTCAGGATCAGTACAGGATAAGTAATGTATGTACACAGTGACTGCACCAGCAGAATAGTGAGTGCAGCTCTGGAGTGTAATACAGGATGTACCTCAGGTTCAGTACTCAATGTGCCTGTTTAGCTGTATTGTAGCCCCCCGGGAATGGAGTGGGGTCAGATCCTCGGTTGTTATTTCCCTCATTGTTTCGGTGATGAGATGGGATCAGACTGGAGATAATTATATAGAAAATATTACATTTATTTCCTATCGCCGCTCCGTGTGGCGGGGTCTCGGAGATAATCTCGCACATAGCAGGGGATTATATACAAGACCTGAGGGGAGATGAGCGCGCAGTAATCGTCTGCAGTTCGTACCGCGTAATAGTGTGAAGTCGCTGCAGGCCCTGGATTAGCGGCAGAGCATGAGATAAGCGCCAACGCAGCCTCCGGCATCAGGCGCGGGTGACGACTCCCACAGCTTTATGTAGGACTTGTGTCATTGCTGCGGGGGCGTCTCAGAGACATCGCATGAAGAAGAGGCTGCAGGTGCTCCATGGGGGGCAGTCACAGAGTTTTCCTATGCGGGCCCCCCTCTTCACTGCACACGCGTCTCCCATGATGCACTGGGAAGTAAAAAACAGACGCTGCCATTTTAGGCCAACCAATAGAAATGTGCCCAGATCAGCCATATACTTAAATACTCTGTGCTGCTGTGGACTTTGTTTCTTCCAGTATATCTCTCCCACAATATCAACACACTCCTCCTTAAATCCTCTGTGCTGCTGGGACCCTACTCCTTCCACTATGTAACTCTCATCCGGTGACCTCCACAAGATCTGCACACTCCTCTCCTGACATCCTCTGTGCTGCTGGGAGCACCCCCCTGTGCATTGGTGTGGTGGGCTCACCTTGGGCACCTGGATGTATTTGCTCTCCCACGCTGGACTCCGCTTGGACTGTAGTTTGTACAGAACGTCCTGGAGCTCCAGGAGCTGGAACAGAGAAAACAGCGCGGTCCGTTATATACAAGCCCCGCCCCCTGCACGCTGCCGCCATATTGTCACATGTTGCAGGGAATGGACACGGCATTAACTGGTGCTGGGTCGGCTCTGTGGCTGACGGTAGATCGGACCCTGGTGTTGGGACGGGCGCTGTGGCTGGTGGTGGGTCAGGTTCTGTGGCTGGTGGTGGGTCGGGGACTGGCTGGTGGTGGGTCGGAGACTGTGGATGGTGGTGGGTCTGGTTCTGTGGATGGTGGTGGGTCGGGGACTGGCTGGTGGTGGGTCGGAGACTGGCTGGTGGTGGGTTGGGTTCTGTGGATGGTGGTGGGTCGGGGACTGGATGGTGGTGGGTCAGGTTCTGTGGCTGGTGGTGGGTCGGGGACTGTGGATGGTGTTGGGTCGGGTGCTGGGTCGGGCACTGTGGCTGGTGCTGGGTCGGGGGTGCTGGGTCGGGGGCGCTGTGGCTTTCTGCTGGGTCGGGGGCGCTGGCTGGTGCTGGGTCAGGGGCTGTGGCTGGTGCTGGGTCGGGGGCGCTGGCTGGTGCTGGGTCGGGGGCGCTGGCTGGTGCTGGGTCGGGGACTGTGGCTGGTGCTGGGTCGGGGGCGCTGGCTGGTGCTGGGTCGGGGACTGTGGCTGGTGCTAGGTCGGGGGCGCTGGCTGGTGCTGGGTCGGGGGCGCTGGCTGGTGCTGGGTCGGGGGCGCTGGCTGGTGCTGGGTCGGGGGCGCTGGCTGGTGCTGGGTCGGGGGCTGTGGCTGGTGCTGGGTCGGGGGCTGTGGCTGGTGCTGGGTCGGGGGCTGTGGCTGGTGCTGGGTCGGGGGCGCTGGCTGGTGCTGGGTCGGGGGCTGGTGCTGGGTCGGTGGCTGGTGCTGGGTCGGGGGCTGTGGCTGGTGCTGGGTCGGGGGCGCTGGCTGGTGCTGGGTCGGGGGCTGGTGCTGGGTCGGTGGCTGGTGCTGGGTCGGGGGCGCTGGCTGGTGCTGGGTCGGGGGCGCTGGCTGGTGCTGGGTCGGGGGCGCTGGCTGGTGCGGGGGCGCTGGCTGGTGCTGGGTCGGGGGCTGGTGCTGGGTCGGGGGCGCTGGCTGGTGCTGGGTCGGGGGCTGGTGCTGGGTCGGGGGCTGGTGCTGGGTCGGGGGCGCTGGCTGGTGCTGGGTCGGGGGCTGGTGCTGGGTCGGTGGCTGGTGCTGGGTCGGGGGCGCTGGCTGGTGCTGGGTCGGGGGCGCTGGCTGGTGCTGGGTCGGGGACTGTGGCTGGTGCTGGGTCGGGGGCGCTGGCTGGTGCTGGGTCGGGGGCGCTGGCTGGTGCTGGGTCGGGGGCGCTGGCTGGTGCTGGGTCGGGCGCTGTCTGTGGGCGTTGATCTACAGTGATGGACCAGCAGACCAGGGGCAGGGACTCACCAGCTCCTTCTCATTGACCCGCTGCACTTCTCTGCTGCTGTCGGCCGCTTCTGCTAATGTCCGCTCCATCATCGTGGTGGTCAGGAGGGTGATAAGGCACAAGGAGAGGAGGAGCAGCGGGCACCTGTCAGCCATCACCGGCAGCAGCTTCACTCCTGGACACCGGGCGCAGCACTGACCAGTCCACTGCCCAGTGCCCGAGATTACACCAGTAATGTGATAATGACACCCGGGGCGATAATCCCACAGGAACCGACTTTACCTCATCTCCTCCTCAGGATAAACATATCGGCTGTGTATCTAATCTATCCTGTGTGATACAGTCTGCTGAGCTCTGTATCTAATCCTATCCTGTGTGATACTGTCTGCTGAGCTGTGTATCTAATCCTATCCTGTGTGATACTGTCTGCTGAGCTGTGTATCTAATCCTATCCTGTGTGATACAGTCTGCTGAGCTGTGTATCTAATCCTATCCTGTGTGATACAGTCTGCTGAGCTGTGTATCTAATCCTATCCTGTGTGATACAGTCTGCTGAGCTGTGTATCTAATCCTATCCTGTGTGATACTGTCTGCTGAGCTGTGTATCTAATCTATCCTGTGTGATACAGTCTGCTGAGCTCTGTATCTAATCCTATCCTGTGTGATACAGTCTGCTGAGCTGTGTATCTAATCCTATCCTGTGTGATACTGTCTGCTGTATCTAATCCTATCCTGTGTGATACCATCTGCTGAGCTGTGTATCTAATCCTATCCTGTATGATACTGACTGCTGAGCTGTGTATCTAATCCTATCCTGTGTGATACAGTCTGCTGAGCTGTGTATCTAATCCAGTCCTGTGTGATACTGTCTGCTGAGCTATGTATCTAATCCTATCCTGTGTGATACTGTCTGCTGAGCTGTGTATCTAATCCTATCCTGTGTGATACAGTCTGCTGAGCTGTGTATCTAATCCTATCCTGTGTGATACTGTCTGCTGAGCTGTGTATCTAATCCTATCCTGTGTGATACTGTCTGCTGAGCTGTGTATCTAATCCTTCCTGTGTGATACTGACTGCTGAGCTGTGTATCTAATCCTATCCTGTGTGATACTGACTGCTGAGCTGTGTATCTAATCCTATCCTATGTGATACTGACTGCTGAGCTGTGTATCTAATCCTATCCTGTGTGATACTGACTGCTGAGCTGTGTATCTGATCCTATCCTGTGTGATACAGTCTGCTGAGCTGTGTATCTAATCCTGTCCTGTGTGATACTGTCTGCTGAGCTGTGTATCTAATCCTATCCTGTGTGATACTGTCTGCTGAGCTGTGTATCTAATCCTATCCTGTGTGATACTGTCTGCTGAGCTGTGTATCTAATCCTATCCTGTGTGATACAGTCTGCTGAGCTGTGTATCTAATCCTATCCTGTGTGATACAGTCTGCTGAGCTGTGTATCTAATCCTATCCTGTGTGATACAGTCTGCTGAGCTGTGTATCTAATTCTATCCTGTGTGATACTGTCTGCTGAGCTGTGTATCTAATCCTATCCTGTGTGATACTGACTGCTGAGCTGTGTATCTAATCCTGTGTGATACTGTCTGCTGAGCGGTGTATCTAATCCTATCCTGTGTGATACAGTCTGCTGAGCTGTGTATCTAATCCTATCCTGTGTGATACTGCCTGCTGAGCTGTGTATCTAATCCTATCCTGTGTGATACTGCCTGCTGAGCTGTGTATCTAATCCTATCCTGTGTGATACTGTCTGCTGAGCTCTGTATCTAATCCTATCCTGTGTGATACTGACTGCTGAGCTGTGTATCTAATCCTATCCTGTGTGATACTGTCTGCTGAGCTGTGTATCTAATCCTATCCTGTGTGATACTGTCTGCTGAGCTCTGTATCTAATCCTATCCTGTGTGATACTGTCTGCTGAGCTGTGTATCTAATCCTATCCTGTGTGATACTGTCTGCTGAGCTGTGTATCTAATCTATCCTGTGTAATACAGTCTGCTGAGCTGTGTATCTAATCCTATCCTGTGTGATACTGTCTGCTGAGCTGTGTATCTAATCCTATCCTGTGTGATACAGTCTGCTGAGCTGTGTATCTAATCCTATCCTGTGTGATACTGTCTGCTGAGCTGTGTATCTAATCCTTCCTGTGTGATACTGACTGCTGAGCTGTGTATCTAATCCTATCCTGTGTGATACTGACTGCTGAGCTGTGTATCTAATCCTATCCTATGTGATACTGACTGCTGAGCTGTGTATCTAATCCTGTCCTGTGTGATACTGTCTGCTGAGCTGTGTATCTAATCCTATCCTGTGTGATACTGACTGCTGAGCTCTGTATCTAATCCTGTCCTGTGTGATACAGTCTGCTGAGCTGTGTATCTAATCTATCCTGTGTGATACTGCCTGCTGAGCTGTGTATCTAATCCTATCCTGTGTGATACTGTCTGCTGAGCTATGTATCTAATCTATCCTGTGTGATACAGTCTGCTGAGCTGTGTATCTAATCCTATCCTGTGTGATACTGACTGCTGAGCTGTGTATCTAATCTATCCTGTGTGATACTGTCTGCTGAGCGGTGTATCTAATCCTATCCTGTGTGATACTGACTGCTGAGCTGTGTATCTAATCCTATCCTGTGTGATACAGTCTGCTGAGCTGTGTATCTAATCCTATCCTGTGTGATACTGACTGCTGAGCTGTGTATCTAATCTATCCTGTGTGATACTGTCTGCTGAGCGGTGTATCTAATCTATCCTGTGTGATACTGTCTGCTGAGCTGTGTATCTAATCCTATCCTGTGTGATACTGACTGCTGAGCTGTGTATCTAATCCTATCCTGTGTGATACTGTCTGCTGAGCGGTGTATCTAATCCTATCCTGTGTGATACAGTCTGCTGAGCTGTGTATCTAATCCTATCCTGTGTGATACAGTCTGCTGAGCTGTGTATCTAATCCTATCCTGTGTGATACAGTCTGCTGAGCTGTGTATCTAATCCTATCCTGTGTGATACTGTCTGCTGAGCAGTGTATCTAATCCTGTCCTGTGTGATACTGTCTGCTGAGCTGTGTATCTAATCCTATCCTGTGTGATACTGCCTGCTGAGCTGTGTATCTAATCCTGTCCTGTGTGATACTGCCTGCTGAGCGGTGTATCTAATCCTGTGTGATACTGTCTGCTGAGCTGTGTATCTAATCCTCTCCTGTGTGATACAGCCTGCTGAGCCGTGTATCTAATCCTATCCTGTGTGATACAGTCTGCTGAGCTGTGTATCTAATCCTCTCCTGTGTGATACAGCCTGCTGAGCTGTGTATCTAATCCTCTCCTGTTTGATACTGACTGCTGAGCTGTGTATCTAATCCTATCCTGTATGATACTGTCTGCTGAGCTGTGTATCTAATCCTATCCTGTGTGATACAGTCTGCTGAGCCGTGTATCTAATCCTCTCCTGTGTGATACTGTCTGCTGAGCCGTGTATCTAATCCTATCCTGTGTGATACTGTCTGCTGAGCTGTGTATCTAATCCTATCCTGTGTGATACTGTCTGATGATCTGTGTATCTAATCCTATCCTGTGTGATACTGTCTGCTGAGCTGTGTATCTAATCCTATCCTGTGTGATACTGACTACTGAGCCGTGTATCTAATCCTATCCTGTGTGATACTGACTGCTGAGCTGTGTATCTAATCCTATCCTGTGTGATACTGACTGCTGAGCTGTGTATCTAATCCTATTCCCTGTGATACAGTCTGCTGAGCTGTGTATCTCATCCTCTCCTGTGTGATACTGTCTGCTGAGCTGTGTATCTAATCCAGTCCTGTGTGATACTGTCTGATGATCTGTGTATCTAATCCTATCCTGTGTGATACTGTCTGCTGAGCTGTGTATCTAATCCTATCCTGTGTGATACTGTCTGCTGAGCTGTGTATCTAATCCTATCCTGTGTGATACTGACTGCTGAGCTGTGTATCTAATCCTATCCTGTGTGATACTGTCTGCTGAGCTGTGTATCTAATCCTATCCTGTGTGATACTGACTGCTGAGCTGTGTATCTAATCCTATCCTGTGTGATACAGTCTGCTGAGCGGTGTATCTAATCCTCTCTTATGTGATACAGTCTGCTGAGCGGTGTATCTAATCCTGTCCTGTGTGATACTGTCTGCTGAGCTGTGTATCTAATCCTATCCTGTGTGATACAGTCTGCTGAGCTGTGTATCTAATCTTATCCTGTGTGATACTGTCTGCTGAGCTGTGTATCTAATCCTGTCCTGTGTGATACTGTCTGCTGAGCTGTGTATCTAATCCCATCCTGTGTGATACAGCCTGCTGAGCTGTGTATCTAATCCTGTCCTGTGTGATACAGTCTGCTGAGCTGTGTATCTAATCCTATCCTGTGTGATACAGTCTGCTGAGCTGTGTATCTAATCCTATCCTGTGTGATTCTGTCTGCTGAGCTGTGTATCTAATCCTATCCTGTGTGATACTGTCTGCTGAGCTGTGTATCTAATCCTCTCCTGTGTGATACTGTCTGCTGAGCTGTGTATCTAATCCTATCCTGTGTGATACTGTCTGCTGAGCTGTGTATCTAATCCTATCCTGTGTGATACTGACTGCTGAGCTGTGTATCTAATCCTATCCTGTGTGATACTGTCTGCTGAGCTGTGTATCTAATCCTATCCTGTGTGATACTGACTACTGAGCGGTGTATCTAATCCTATCCTGTGTGATACTGACTGCTGAGCTGTGTATCTAATGCTATCCTGTGTGATACTGTCTGCTGAGCTGTGTATCTAATCCTATCCTGTGTGATACTGACTGCTGAGCTGTGTATCTAATCCTATCCTGTGTGATACTGTCTGCTGAGCTGTGTATCTAATCCTATCCTGTGTGATACTGACTACTGAGCGGTGTATCTAATCCTATCCTGTGTGATACTGTCTGCTGAGCCGTGTATCTAATCCTATCCTGTGTGATACTGTCTACTGAGCTACGTATCTAATCCTATCCTGTGTGATACTGTCTGCTGAGCTGTGTATCTAATCCTATCCTGTGTGATACTGTCTGCTGAGCTGTGTATCTAATCCTATCCTGTGTGATACTGACTGCTGAGCTGTGTATCTAATCCTATCCTGTGTGATACTGACTGCTGAGCTGTGTATCTAATCCTGTGTGATAGGGTCTGCTGAGCTGTGTATCTAATCCTATCCTGTGTGATACTATCTGCTGAGCTGTGTATCTAATCCTATCATGTGAGATACTGACTGCTGAGCTGTGTATCTAATCCTATCCTGTGTGATACTGACTGCTGAGCTGTGTATCTAATCCTATCCTGTGTGATACAGACTGCTGAGCTACGTATCTAATCCTATCCTGTGTGATACTATCTGCTGAGCTGTGTATCTAATCCTATCCTGTGTGATACTATCTGCTGAGCGGTGTATCTAATCCTGTGTGATACTGCCTGCTGAGTGGTGTATCTAATCCTATCCTGTGTGATACTGCCTGCTGAGCTGTGTATCTAATCCTATCCTGTGTGATACTATCTGCTGAGCGGTGTATCTAATCCTATTCTGTGTGATACTGTCTGCTGAGCTGTGTATCTAATCCTGTCCTGTGTGATACTGTCTGCTGAGCTGTGTATCTAATCCTGTTCTGTGTGATACTGTCTGCTGAGCTGTGTATCTAATCCTATCCTGTGTGATACAGTCTGCTGAGCTGTGTATCTAATCCTATCCTGTGTGATACAGTCTGCTGAGCTGTGTATCTAATCCTATCCTGTGTGATACAGTCTGCTGAGCTGTGTATCTAATCCTGTCCTGTGTGATACTGTCTGCTGAGCTGTGTATCTAATCCTATCCTGTGTGATACTGACTGCTGAGCTGTGTATCTAATCCTATCCTGTGTGATACAGTCTGCTGAGCTGTGTATCTAATCCTATCCTGTGTGATACAGTCTGCTGAGCTGTGTATCTAATCCTATCCTGTGTGATACAGTCTGCTGAGCTGTGTATCTAATCCTATCCTGTGTGATACTGTCTGCTGAGCAGTGTATCTAATCCTGTCCTGTGTGATACTGCCTGCTGAGCTGTGTATCTAATCCTATCCTGTGTGATACTGCCTGCTGAGCTGTGTATCTAATCCTGTCCTGTGTGATACTGCCTGCTGAGCGGTGTATCTAATCCTGTGTGATACTGTCTGCTGAGCTGTGTATCTAATCCTCTCCTGTGTGATACAGCCTGCTGAGCCGTGTATCTAATCCTATCCTGTGTGATACAGTCTGCTGAGCTGTGTATCTAATCCTCTCCTGTGTGATACAGCCTGCTGAGCTGTGTATCTAATCCTCTCCTGTGTGATACAGTCTGCTGAGCTGTGTATCTAATCCTATCCTGTGTGATACTGTCTGCTGAGCCGTGTATCTAATCCTATCCTGTGTGATACTGTCTGCTGAGCTGTGTATCTAATCCTATCCTGTGTGATACTGTCTGCTGAGCTGTGTATCTAATCCTATCCTGTGTGATACTGTCTGCTGAGCTGTGTATCTAATCCTATCCTGTGTGATACAGCCTGCTGAGCTGTGTATCTAATCCTATCCTGTGTGATACTGACTGCTGAGCTGTGTATCTAATCCTCTCCTGTGTGATACTGACTGCTGAGCTGTGTATCTAATCCTGTGTGATACAGCCTGCTGAGCTGTGTATCTAATCCTATCCTGTGTGATACTGTCTGCTGAGCTGTGTATCTAATCCTATCCTGTGTGATACAGCCTGCTGAGCGGTGTATCTAATCCTGTGTGATACAGCCTGCTGAGCGGTGTATCTAATCCTCTCCTGTGTGATACAGCCTGCTGAGCGGTGTATCTAATCCTCTCCTGTGTGATACAGCCTGCTGAGCGGTGTATCTACTCCTCTCCTGTGTGATACAGCCTGCTGAGCTGTGTATCTAATCCTATCCTGTGTGATACTATCTGCTGAGCGGTGTATCTAATCCTGTGTGATACAGCCTGCTGAGCGGTGTATCTAATCCTGTGTGATACAGCCTGCTGAGCGGTGTATCTAATCCTCTCCTGTGTGATACAGCCTGCTGAGCGGTGTATCTAATCCTGTGTGATACAGCCTGCTGAGCGGTGTATCTAATCCTCTCCTGTGTGATACAGCCTGCTGAGCGGTGTATCTAATCCTCTCCTGTGTGATACAGCCTGCTGAGCGGTGTATCTACTCCTCTCCTGTGTGATACAGCCTGCTGAGCGGTGTATCTACTCCTCTCCTGTGTGATACTGTCTGCTGAGCTGTGTATCTAATCCTATCCTGTGTGATACTATCTGCTGAGCGGTGTATCTAATCCTGTGTGATACAGCCTGCTGAGCGGTGTATCTAATCCTGTGTGATACAGCCTGCTGAGCGGTGTATCTAATCCTGTGTGATACAGCCTGCTGAGCGGTGTATCTAATCCTGTGTGATACAGCCTGCTGAGCGGTGTATCTAATCCTGTGTGATACAGCCTGCTGAGCGGTGTATCTAATCCTGTGTGATACTGTCTGCTGAGCTGTGTATCTAATCCTATCCTGTGTGATACAGCCTGCTGAGCTGTGTATCTAATCCTATCCTGTGTGATACTGACTGCTGAGCTGTGTATCTAATCCTCTCCTGTGTGATACTGACTGCTGAGCTGTGTATCTAATCCTGTGTGATACAGCCTGCTGAGCGGTGTATCTAATCCTGTGTGATACAGCCTGCTGAGCTGTGTATCTAATCCTCTCCTGTGTGATACAGCCTGCTGAGCGGTGTATCTAATCCTGTGTGATACAGCCTGCTGAGCGGTGTATCTAATCCTCTCCTGTGTGATACAGCCTGCTGAGCGGTGTATCTAATCCTCTCCTGTGTGATACAGCCTGCTGAGCGGTGTATCTACTCCTCTCCTGTGTGATACTGTCTGCTGAGCGGTGTATCTAATCCTGTGTGATACTGCCTGCTGAGCGGTGTATCTAATCCTGTGTGATACAGCCTGCTGAGCGGTGTATCTAATCCTGTGTGATACAGCCTGCTGAGCGGTGTATCTAATCCTGTGTGATACAGCCTGCTGAGCGGTGTATCTAATCCTGTGTGATACTGACTGCTGAGCGGTGTATCTACTCCTCTCCTGTGTGATACAGCCTGCTGAGCTGTGTATCTAATCCTCTCCTGTGTGATACTGTCTGCTGAGCTGTGTATCTAATCCTATCCTGTGTGATACAGCCTGCTGAGCCGTGTATCTAATCCTATCCTGTGTGATACAGTCTGCTGAGCTGTGTATCTAATCCTCTCCTGTGTGATACAGCCTGCTGAGCGGTGTATCTAATCCTGTGTGATACAGCCTGCTGAGCGGTGTATCTAATCCTGTGTGATACAGCCTGCTGAGCGGTGTATCTAATCCTCCCCTGTGTGATACAGCCTGCTGAGCGGTGTATCTAATCCTGTGTGATACAGCCTGCTGAGCGGTGTATCTAATCCTGTGTGATACAGCCTGCTGAGCGGTGTATCTAATCCTGTGTGATACAGCCTGCTGAGCGGTGTATCTAATCCTGTGTGATACAGCCTGCTGAGCGGTGTATCTAATCCTGTGTGATACAGTCTGCTGAGCTGTGTATCTAATCCTATCCTGTGTGATACTGTCTGCTGAGCTGTGTATCTAATCCTATCCTGTGTGATACTGTCTGCTGAGCTGTGTATCTAATCCTATCCTGTGTGATACTGTCTGCTGAGCTGTGTATCTAATCCTATCCTGTGTGATAGACTGCTGAGCTGTGTATCTAATCCTATCATATGTGATACTGACTGCTTATCTGTGTATCTAATCCCATCCTGTGTGATACTGTCTGCTGAGCTGTGTATCTAATCCTATCCTGTGTGATACTGTCTGCTGAGCTGTGTATCTAATCCTATCCTGTGTGATACTGTCTGCTGAGCGGTGTATCTAATCCTCTCCTGTGTGATACAGCCTGCTGAGCGGTGTATCTAATCCTGTGTGATACTGTCTGCTGAGCTGTGTATCTAATCCTGTGTGATACAGCCTGCTGAGCGGTGTATCTAATCCTCTCCTGTGTGATACTGTCTGCTGAGGGGTGTATCTAATCCTCTCCTGTGTGATACAGCCTGCTGAGCGGTGTATCTAATCCTGTGTGATACAGCCTGCTGAGCGGTGTATCTAATCCTGTGTGATACAGCCTGCTGAGCGGTGTATCTAATCCTGTGTGATACAGCCTGCTGAGCGGTGTATCTAATCCTGTGTGATACAGCCTGCTGAGCGGTGTATCTAATCCTATCCTGTGTGATACAGCCTGCTGAGCGGTGTATCTAATCCTGTGTGATACAGCCTGCTGAGCGGTGTATCTAATCCTGTGTGATACAGCCTGCTGAGCGGTGTATCTAATCCTGTGTGATACAGCCTGCTGAGCGGTGTATCTAATCCTGTGTGATACAGCCTGCTGAGCGGTGTATCTAATCCTGTGTGATACAGTCTGCTGAGCTGTGTATCTAATCCTATCCTGTGTGATACTGTCTGCTGAGCGGTGTATCTAATCCTCTCCTGTGTGATACAGCCTGCTGAGCGGTGTATCTAATCCTGTGTGATACAGCCTGCTGAGCGGTGTATCTAATCCTCTCCTGTGTGATACTGTCTGCTGAGCGGTGTATCTAATCCTCTCCTGTGTGATACAGCCTGCTGAGCGGTGTATCTAATCCTGTGTGATACTGACTGCTGAGCTGTGTATCTAATCCTGTGTGATACAGCCTGCTGAGCGGTGTATCTAATCCTGTGTGATACAGCCTGCTGAGCGGTGTATCTAATCCTGTGTGATACAGCCTGCTGAGCGGTGTATCTAATCCTGTGTGATACAGCCTGCTGAGCGGTGTATCTAATCCTGTGTGATACAGCCTGCTGAGCCGTGTATCTAATCCTCTCCTGTGTGATACTGTCTGCTGAGCGGTGTATCTAATCCTCTCCTGTGTGATACTGACTGCTGAGCTGTGTATCTAATCCTCTCCTGTGTGATACAGCCTGCTGAGCGGTGTATCTAATCCTGTGTGATACAGCCTGCTGAGCTGTGTATCTAATCCTGTGTGATACAGCCTGCTGAGCCGTGTATCTAATCCTCTCCTGTGTGATACTGTCTGCTGAGCGGTGTATCTAATCCTGTCCTGTGTGATACAGCCTGCTGAGCGGTGTATCTAATCCTGTGTGATACAGCCTGCTGAGCGGTGTATCTAATCCTGTGTGATACAGCCTGCTGAGCGGTGTATCTAATCCTGTGTGATACAGCCTGCTGAGCGGTGTATCTAATCCTCCCCTGTGTGATACAGCCTGCTGAGCCGTGTATCTAATCCTCTCCTGTGTGATACTGTCTGCTGAGCGGTGTATCTAATCCTGTCCTGTGTGATACAGCCTGCTGAGCGGTGTATCTAATCCTGTGTGATACAGCCTGCTGAGCGGTGTATCTAATCCTGTGTGATACAGCCTGCTGAGCGGTGTATCTAATCCTGTGTGATACAGCCTGCTGAGCGGTGTATCTAATCCTGTGTGATACAGCCTGCTGAGCGGTGTATCTAATCCTGTGTGATACAGCCTGCTGAGCGGTGTATCTAATCCTGTGTGATACAGCCTGCTGAGCGGTGTATCTAATCCTGTGTGATACAGTCTGCTGAGCTGTGTATCTAATCCTATCCTGTGTGATACTGTCTGCTGAGCTGTGTATCTAATCCTCTCCTGTGTGATACAGCCTGCTGAGCGGTGTATCTAATCCTGTGTGATACAGCCTGCTGAGCGGTGTATCTAATCCTCTCCTGTGTGATACTGTCTGCTGAGCGGTGTATCTAATCCTCTCCTGTGTGATACAGCCTGCTGAGCGGTGTATCTAATCCTGTGTGATACTGACTGCTGAGCTGTGTATCTAATCCTGTGTGATACAGCCTGCTGAGCGGTGTATCTAATCCTGTGTGATACAGCCTGCTGAGCGGTGTATCTAATCCTGTGTGATACAGCCTGCTGAGCGGTGTATCTAATCCTGTGTGATACAGCCTGCTGAGCGGTGTATCTAATCCTGTGTGATACAGCCTGCTGAGCCGTGTATCTAATCCTCTCCTGTGTGATACTGTCTGCTGAGCGGTGTATCTAATCCTCTCCTGTGTGATACTGACTGCTGAGCTGTGTATCTAATCCTCTCCTGTGTGATACAGCCTGCTGAGCGGTGTATCTAATCCTGTGTGATACAGCCTGCTGAGCTGTGTATCTAATCCTGTGTGATACAGCCTGCTGAGCCGTGTATCTAATCCTCTCCTGTGTGATACTGTCTGCTGAGCGGTGTATCTAATCCTGTCCTGTGTGATACAGCCTGCTGAGCGGTGTATCTAATCCTGTGTGATACAGCCTGCTGAGCGGTGTATCTAATCCTGTGTGATACAGCCTGCTGAGCGGTGTATCTAATCCTGTGTGATACTGTCTGCTGAGCTGTGTATCTAATCCTCTCCTGTGTGATACAGCCTGCTGAGCCGTGTATCTAATCCTCTCCTGTGTGATACTGTCTGCTGAGCGGTGTATCTAATCCTGTCCTGTGTGATACAGCCTGCTGAGCTGTGTATCTAATCCTGTCCTGTGTGATACAGTCTGCTGAGCTGTGTATCTAATCCTGTGTGATACAGCCTGCTGAGCGGTGTATCTAATCCTGTGTGATACAGCCTGCTGAGCGGTGTATCTAATCCTGTGTGATACAGCCTGCTGAGCGGTGTATCTAATCCTGTGTGATACAGCCTCCTGAGCGGTGTATATGTACACTGGGTATCTCTGGGCCCGGCCGGTTGTTTCCGCCGTGGTGTAGGATGCTGGGAGTGCACTGGTGGATGATGGGGGTAATCTGTGATTATCTGGAGCTGTGAGGTGAGGAGATCACATTAATCTGTTATGTAATGACCGCCATCTGACGTATGTTATACTTGCCCCATGTCTTCTGTGTTCCCATGACAACACTTCCTGGCCCCGTCCTCCAGAACCTCATTCCTGTTATAGGCACAATGGAAGTGTTATCAGGGGACCTGTTGGATTCTGATTGGCTGCTGGAGCCCTGTGTACCTCTGATAACTCTGCTCTCCAGAGCACGGGGACAGGAAGTGTTATCAGGGGACCTGTTGGATTCTGATTGGCTGCTGGAGCCCTGTGTACCTCTGATAACTCTGCTCTCCAGAGCACAGGGACAGGAAGTGTTATCAGGGGACCTGCTGGATTCTGATTGGCTGCTGGAGCCCTGTGTACCTCTGATAACTCTGCTCTCCAGAGGACGGGGACAGGAAGTGTTATCAGGGGGACTGCTGGATTCTGATTGGCTGCTGGAGTCCTGTGTACCTCTGATAACTCTGCTCTCCAGAGCACGAGGACAGGAAGTGTTATCAGGGGGACTGCTGGATTCTGATTGGCTGCTGGAGTCCTGTGTACCTCTGATAACTCTGCTGTACAGAGGACGGGGACAGGAAGTGTTATCAGGGGACCTGTTGGATTCTGATTGGCTGCTGGAGCCCTGTGTACCTCTGATAACTCTGCTCTCCAGAGCACGGGGACAGGAAGTGTTATCAGGGGACCTGTTGGATTCTGATTGGCTGCTGGAGCTCTGTGTACCTCTGATAACTCTGCTCTCCAGAGCACGAGTACAGGAAGTGTTATCAGGGGACCTGTTGGATTCTGATTGGCTGCTGGAGCCCTGTGTACCTCTGATAACTCTGCTCTCCAGAGGACGGGGACAGGAAGTGTTATCAGGGGGACTGCTGGATTCTGATTGGCTGCTGGAGCCCTGTGTACCTCTGATAACTCTGCTCTCCAGAGGACGGGGACAGGAAGTGTTATCAGGGGGACTGCTGGATTCTGATTGGCTGCTGGAGTCCTGTGTACCTCTGATAACTCTGCTCTCCAGAGCACGAGGACAGGAAGTGTTATCAGGGGACCTGTTGGATTCTGATTGGCTGCTGGAGCCCTGTGTACCTCTGATAACTCTGCTCTCCAGAGGACGGGGATAGGAAGTGTTATCAGGGGACCTGTTGGATTCTGATTGGCTGCTGGAGCCCTGTGTACCTCTGATAACTCTGCTCTCCAGAGCACGAGGACAGGAAGTGTTATCAGGGGACCTGTTGGATTCTGATTGGCTGCTGGAGCCCTGTGTACCTCTGATAACTCTGCTCTCCAGAGGACGGGGACAGGAAGTGTTATCAGGGGGACTGCTGGATTCTGATTGGCTGCTGGAGTCCTGTGTACCTCTGATAACTCTGCTCTCCAGAGCACGAGGACAGGAAGTGTTATCAGGGGACCTGTTGGATTCTGATTGGCTGCTGGAGCCCTGTGTACCTCTGATAACTCTGCTCTCCAGAGGACGGGGACAGGGAGTGTTATCAGGGGGACTGCTGGATTCTGATTGGCTGCTGGAGTCCTGTGTACCTCTGATAACTCTGCTCTCCAGAGCACGAGGACAGGAAGTGTTATCAGGGGGACTGCTGGATTCTGATTGGCTGCTGGAGTCCTGTGTACCTCTGATAACTCTGCTGTACAGAGGACGGGGACAGGAAGTGTTATCAGGGGGACTGCTGGATTCTGATTGGCTGCTGGAGTCCTGTGTACCTCTGATAACTCTGCTGTACAGAGGACGGGGACAGGAAGTGTTATCAGGGGACCTGCTGGATTCTGATTGGCTGCTGGAGCCCTGTGTACCTCTGATAACTCTGTGACAGGAAGTGTCATCATGGTGATCGGCTAAAATGATGAGGTAAAACCTGTATGTTGTTTGATTCCTCACAGCAGCACAGATGGTTTCAGGAGAGGATCTCGGAGACACAAGGAGAGATGTAATAATTCTTTATTATCATATAAAACACATCCAGGACGTTTACACGGTGGGGGGAGGGGATCTGCCGTCTCACTGTAGATACAGGACAGGGAGCACAGTCACACAATCCAGTGCACCGGGCCCCCCAGGGCTCACGGGGGCCCCTCTATGATGTCGTCTAGTAGCAGCGCAGCATGAAGGAGTTACAGGAGGCTCCGCGCAGGCAGTCGCACAGCTTCCCGATCCGGGGTCCATGCTTCAGAGCGCAGCGCTCCCCCACGTCACACTGTACAGAGAAGAGAGCGTCAGCTCTGTGGCCGAGTCATACACTGCAGTCCACAACTACACATCCTCACCCGGGGCACCTGGACGGCCTTCTTCTCCAGCGCCACGCCGCCATCCGGGTCATTATACTCCAGCATCTCCCCAAGAGCCACAGCCTGGAAGGACAATCACCCCCAGCAGGCAAAGGGTTAGTCACCGGCCACTCACACAGCACATCTGTAGAGAGGTGTAATAATCTGCAGGATACATCACTGTGTATCTGTCTGGAGGTGGAGACGACAGAGCAATGTTCTGCAGATCTCTACAGAGGTGTAATAATCTGCAGGATATATCACTGTGTATCTGTCTGGAGGTGGAGACGACAGAGCGATCTTCTGCAGATCTCTACAGAGGTGTAATAATCTGCAGGATACATCACTGTGTATCTGTCAGGAGGTGGAGAGGACAGAGCAATGTTCTGCAGATCTCTACAGAGGTGTAATAATCTGCAGGATACATCACTGTGTATCTGTCTGGAGGTAGAGGACAGAGCAATGTTCTGCAGATCTCTACAGAGGTGTAATAATCTGCAGGATACATCACTGTGTATCTGTCTAGAGGTAGAGAGGACAGAGCGATGTTCTGCAGATCTCTAGAGAGGTCAGAGGTGTAATAATCTGCAGGATATATCACTATGTATCTGTCAGGAGGTAGAGAGGACAGAGAGATGTTCTGCAGATCTCTAGAGGTCAGAGGTGTAATAATCTGCAGGATATATCACTGTATCTGTCAGGAGGTAGAGAGGACAGAGCGATGTTCTGCAGATCTCTAGAGAGGTCAGTGGTGTAATAATCTGCAGGATACATCACTGTGTATCTGTCTGGAGGTAGAGAGGACAGAGCGATCTTCTGCAGATCTCTACAGAGGTGTAATAATCTGCAGGATATATCACTGTGTATCTGTCTGGAGGTAGAGAGGACAGAGCGATGGTCTGCAGATCTCTAGAGTGGTCGGAGGTGTAATAATCTGCAGGATATATCACTGTGTATCTGTCTGGAGGTGGAGAGGACAGAGAGATGTTCTGCAGATCTCTAGAGAGGTCAGAGGTGTAATAATCTGCAGGATATATCACTGTATCTGTCAGGAGGTAGAGAGGACAGAGCGATGTTCTGCAGATCTCTAGAGAGGTCAGTGGTGTAATAATCTGCATGATATATCACTATGTATCTGTCTGGAGGTGGAGAGGACAGAGCGATGTTCTGCAGATCTCTAGAGAGGTCAGTGGTGTAATAATCTGCAGGATATATCACTGTATCTGTCTGGAGGTGGAGAGGACAGAGCGATGTTCTGCAGATCTCTAGAGAGGTCAGTGGTGTAATAATCTGCAGGATCTATCACTGTGTATCTGTCAGGAGGTAGAGAGGACAGAGCGATGTTCTGCAGATCTCTAGAGAGGTCAGTGGTGTAATAATCTGCAGGATACATCACTATGTATCTGTCAGGAGGTAGAGAGGACAGAGCGATGTTCTGCAGGATATATCACTATGTATCTGTCAGGAGGTAGAGAGGACAGAGCGATGTTCTGCAGATCTCCAGAGGTGTAATAATCTGCAGGATACATCAGTGTGTAGAGGAGAGCGATGTTCTGCAGTATACTCACCAGGCTGTTGCTCTGCAGTCGGGGGTCCTCGCCTCTGCCCGGCAGGATGAGTGCAGTCAGGTAGAGGAGGAGCAGGAGGGCGCAGTGGTTGGGGGGTCTCCCTGTCTCCATGGCGGGGTGCAGGCGGCTGTGGTGTCGGCTCCGGCTCCGGCCCCTTATATCTACCACCCCCCCCCCCCCCCCCCATGTACAGAGATGAGCCGCACGTCACTGCTGATCACTGATGGAGATAAGCGGCGTCCGCTCCGGTATCTGATCCCACACAATGGGCATGGGTCTGATTAAAGGGACGGTGCAGTCTTAAAGGGGTCTCCTTAAAGTTCTTATTGATTTACCCTGTAAGCAAGCATAATCACAGCTCCACTTGCTGTCACTGAATGAGAACATTTTTGCCTGCATCTGAAACCCTTTTCAGAGCTGAGGGTTTGTTACAGTTGTATCCTCTCTACACAATGAGCAGCAGAATGTATCAGACAGAGCGGGAGGAGCGGGCCTGGCTCAGGGCAGGTTTTTGGCACCTTTATGTCACAATCGAATGGTCTCATTCATGACAGCAAGAAGAGATCTCGCCGATGGCGAGGACTGGGAACAGAAAGCAGGTGCCTGCAGTACCGCCGATGGCCAGCAGGTGGCAGGCTCCCGATAGATTCTGATTAGAGATGAGCAAATTGCCGCTTATGAAATTCGTTTGCGCTTCATTTGTGGGTAAAAGGTGATTTGCGTTATGGATTCCGTTACCACGGACCGTGACGCAATTCTATGACGGATTTCATAAGCGGGAATTTGCTCATCTCTAATTACAGTATCATGTGGGAGGGGCTTAGACTATGGGTGGAGCTTGCTATAAGCCTTAAAGGGCTATTCCATCCAGAAGCATTTGTCACCGACCCCCTGGATACGTGAGGAGGGGGTCTGTCTGTTGGGACCCTCGCCAGTTGTCACAGCCCCAGAGACTCCCACTGCCCCCCCCCCCCACCTGTGAGTCACATGACCTGGATATCTGGCGGACGTCCTCCATAGTCACACACATGAAGGAACGTACAAACTAAAGAGTCTTTTATTATAATGTTTCACGAGGAGAATTTCTCAGGACCCCCCATCTATAATAGAGACCCCCCCATATAAATATTATAAACATCTCTCTGAATATCAGGAAGATCCAGGCCAGAAGAACGAGAGGAGGAGGAGGAGGCAAGATGGACGCCCGAGACCCCCACACCTACAGTGACCGGTATGACTGCTGACAACCTGCCTGAGAGGTAGTCACAGCCCCGCCCCCTGCTGATGACATCACTGATATAATGACATGTGACCCACACCTTATACTACAGGAACATCTATTACTGCTGACAACCTGCCTGTATATCCTGTCTGAGAGGTAGTCACAGCCCCGCCCCTGCTGATGACATCACTGGTATAATGACATGTGACCCACACCTTATACTACAGGAACATCTATTACTGCTGACAACCTGCCTGTACATCCTGTCTGAGAGGTAGTCACAGCCCCGCCCCCTGCTGATGACATCACTGATATAATGACATGTGACCCACACCTTATACTACAGGAACATCTATTACTGCTGACAACCTGCCTGTACATCCTGTCTGAGAGGTAGTCACAGCCCCGCCCCCTGCTGATGACATCACTGATATAATGACATGTGACCCACACCTTATACTACAGGAACATCTATTACTGCTGACAACCTGCCTGTATATCATGTCTGAGAGGTAGTCACAGCCCCGCCCCCTGCTGATGACATCACTGGTATAATGACATGTGATCCACACCTTATACTACAGGAACATCTATTACTGCTGACAACCTGCCTGTATATCCTGTCTGAGAGGTTGTCACAGCCCCGCCCCCTGCTGATGACATCACTGATATAATGACATGTGACCCACACCTTATACTACAGGAACATCTATTACTGCTGACAACCTGCCTGTACATCCTGTCTGAGAGGTAGTCACAGCCCCGCCCCCTGCTGATGACATCACTGATATAATGACATGTGACCCACACCTTATACTACAGGAACATCTATTACTGCTGACAACCTGCCTGTATATCCTGTCTGAGAGGTAGTCACAGCCCCGCCCCCTGCTGATGACATCACTGATATACTGACATGTGATCCACACCTTATACTACAGGAACAGCTATTACTGCTGACAACCTGCCTGTACATCCTGTCTGAGAGGTAGTCACAGCCCCGCCCCCTGCTGATGACATCACTGACATGTGACCCACACCTTATACTACAGGAACATCTATTACTACTGACAACCTGCCTGTATATCCTGTCTGAGAGGTAGTCACAGCCCCGCCCCCTGCTGATGACATCACTGATATAATGACATGTGACCCACACCTTATACTACAGGAACATCTATTACTGCTGACAACCTGCCTATACATCCTTTCTGAGAGGTAGTCACAGCCCCGCCCCCTGCTGATGACATCACTGATATAATGACATGTGATCCACACCTTATACTACAGGAACATCTATTACTGCTGACAACCTGCCTGTACATCCTGTCTGAGAGGTAGTCACAGCCCCGCCCCCTGCTGATGACATCACTGATATAATGACATGTGACCCACACCTTATACTACAGGAACATCTATTACTGCTGACAACCTGCCTGTATATCCTGTCTGAGAGGTAGTCACAGCCCCGCCCCCTGCTGATGACATCACTGATATAATGACATGTGATCCACACCTTATACTACAGGAACATCTATTACTGCTGACAACCTGCCTGTACATCCTGTCTGAGAGGTAGTCACAGCCCCGCCCCCTGCTGATGACATCACTGATATAATGACATGTGATCCACACCTTATACTACAGGAACATCTATTACTGCTGACAACCTGCCTGTACATCCTGTCTGAGAGGTAGTCACAGCCCCGCCCCCTGCTGATGACATCACTGGTATAATGACATGTGTCTGAGAGGTAGTCACAGCCCCGCCCCCTGCTGATGACATCACTGGTATAATGACATGTGTCTGAGAGGTAGTCACAGCCCCGCCCCCGCACTCTGCTGGTTTTGGTGAAGGCTATATACACAGTGTGGCGGTGCAGGTTTTGGGGTACACCCGGCCCCCTCCTCTCTGCAGTCTATACACGTGTCCGCTGACGGGTCACATCTCGTCTGTCCTCCCCGTCTTCGACTCTTCCTTCAGAGCAGAACTCTCTGGGATGGGGGGCAGCCTGTCTTTCTCGGTGGAGCTGACCGGGGGCGTCCTCTCTGTATCGGGGGGATCCGGAGGCCTGACAACCCCCGCTTCCTGCCTCTTGTCCTGTGGCTCGGGGGCTGGGTTGTCAGGCAGCGCAGTCTCGGTGCTCTCCAGGAATCCGTCTTTATTCAGAATATTTCTGGAAATCACTGCAGCAGAAGACATGACCCCCATTACCATCCCTCCAGCTTCTTAAAGGGGAAGCGGCACAATTTCTGGAGCCCGACGGTCTGTCTCTTACCTCCGGTTGGCATGTAGGTGGCTCCGTCACTCGGGGCGTCTCCGGGGCGGAGCGGGTGGTAATTGGGGTAGATCAGCAACCCCAGGGAGAAGAAGAGAATCTGTAAGAGAGTGTCAGCTCTGTGACAAGTGCAGGCGGCTGGCAGGGTGAGGGCGGGGGGTGGCGCGGATCTTACCAGGACGCAGGTGCCCGTCTGCGCAGCTTTGTTTGCCGTCTGCTTGATCAGAGCCTGGAGTTTGCGGAGCTGTGTGATCAGGGATCTGAGGGGGAATGACAGGCTGTGTGATGACCCCTGCTGCCCCCCGTCCGTAGCCCCCCACCCTCACCCCCCCGCACTCACATGTTGTGCCTCTCCAACTCCAGAACTTTTTTGTGAAGTTCCTGATTCTGGTTAGAACATGCTGCTACCCTGTAATTAAAGAGACAGTACTTAGTATTGTCTGCACCACACACCGCAGGGGGCGCTGCGAGCTGCGGGGGCTCCCACCTGCTTTCCAGGCCGTCGATGTACTCCTTCTTGCGTCTGCGACTGTCCTGTGCGGACTGTTTATTCCTTATCTTCCTCCGCACTTTCTTAAGAATCCGTTCCTCTGCCTGCAGGAGAAGGAGATGAGGGTGAATACTGCCCCAAAGCTCTATAGTACCATGACATGAGGACCACATGCCCTCTGGTGGCCATCAGTGGCACTGCAGCCTGTATACACGGCAGTACCTTAGTGAGCGGCAGGTTGCTTGGCAGCGCTATGCCCTCCTGTGACAGCAGCCTCTTCTCCTCATCAGTCAGGTGGAGCTCGGGGTACTGCGGGCAGAGACGTATATCAGCACATACAGGAGGCAGGCACAGGGGAGCGGGCACAGTACAGGGATACCTTACCAGAGCCTCCATAGAGAGCAGGTCAGGAGTGGCGCCTCTGCCGGGTAATGCCACAGTCTTCCGGAGGCCTGGCAGCTCGCTGACTATACAGCTGTCCGGTATGAGCACAGGGGTGTGCCAGTCCTCTGCTGGAAAACATGTACACCCATTAAACCCAGAGAGTCCTGAGCCTCTGTTATACAGGGCAGAGCTGATATCAGCCATATCCAAGGGCCTTCTCTATACAGAACAGAGCTTGTATCAGCCGTATCCAAGGCCTCCTCTATACAGGGCAGAGCTGATATCAGCTGTATCCAAGGGCCTCCTCTATACAGAACAGAGCTGATATCAGCCGTATCCAAGGGCCTCCTCTATATAGGACAGAGCTAATATCAGCCGTATCCAAGGGCCTCCTCTATACAGGGCAGAGCTGATATCAGCCGTATACAAAGGCCTCCTCTATACAGGGCAGAGCTGATATCAGCTGTATCCAAGGGCCTCCTCTATATAGGACAGAGCTGATATCAGCCGTATCCAAGGGCCTCCTCTATACAGGGCAGAGCTGATATCAGCTGTATCCAAGGGCCTTCTCTATACAGAACAGAGCTTGTATCAGCCGTATCCAAGGCCTCCTCTATACAGGGCAGAGCTGATATCAGCTGTATCCAAGGGCCTCCTCTATATAGGACAGAGCTGATATCAGCCGTATCCAAGGGCCTCCTCTATACAGGGCAGAGCTGATATCAGCCGTATCCAAGGGCCTCGTCTATACAGGGCAGAGCTCATATCAGCCGTATCCAAGGGCCTCGTCTATACAGGGCAGAGCTGATATCAGCCGTATCCATGGGCCTCCTCTATACAGGGCAGAGCTGATATCAGTCGTATCCAAGGGCCTCGTCTATACAGGGCAGAGCTGATATCAGCCGTATCCAAGGGCCTCGTCTATACAGGGCAGAGCTCATATCAGCCGTACCCAAGGGCCTCCTCTATACAGGGCAGAGCTGATATCAGCCGTATCCAAGGGCCTCCTCTATACAGGGCAGAGCTGATATCAGCCGTATCTAAGGGCCTCGTCTATACAGGGCAGAGCTCATATCAGCCGTATCCAAGGGCCTCCTCTATACAGGGCAGAGCTGATATCAGCCGTATCCACGGGCCTCCTCTATATAGGGCTATCCTGTATACTGCTGTCCTGTATTATGAGGTGTATCGGGGCACGGCTGTCCTGTATTATGGGGTGTACCGGGGGCACTGCTGTCCTGTATTATGGGGTGTACTGGGGGCACGGCTGTCCTGTATTATTGGGTGTACCGGGGGCACGGCTGTCCTGTATTATGGGGTGTACCGGGGGCACTGCTGTCCTGTATTATGGGGTGTACCGGGGGGGCACTGCTGTCCTGTATTATGGGGTGTACCGGGGGGGGCACTGCTGTCCTGTATTATGGGGTGTACCGGGGGCACTGCTGTCCTGTATTATGGGGTGTACCGGGGGCATGGCTGTCCTGTATTATGGGGTGTACCGGGGGCACGGCTGTCCTGTATTATGGGGTGTACCGGGGGTACGGCTGTCCTGTATTATGGGGTGTACCGGGAGCACGGCTGTCCTGTATTATGGGGTGTACCGGGGGTACGGCTGTCCTGTATTATGGGGTGTACCGGGAGCACGGCTGTCCTGTATTATGGGGTGTACCGGGGGCACGGCTGTCCTGTATTATGGGGTGTTCTGGGGGCACTGCTGTCCTGTATTATGGGGTGTACCGGGGGCACGGCTGTCCTGTATTATGGGGTGTACCGGGAGCACGGCTGTCCTGTATTATGGGGTGTACCGGGGGCACGGCTGTCCTGTATTATGGGGTGTACCGGGGGCACGGCTGTCCTGTATTATGGGGTGTACCGGGGGCACGGCTGTCCTGTATTATGGGGTGTACCGGGGGCACGGCTGTCCTGTATTATGGGGTGTACCGGGGGCACTGCTGTCCTGTATTATGGGGTGTACCGGGGGCACTGCTGTCCTGTATTATGGGGTGTACCGGGGGCACTGCTGTCCTGTATTATGGGGTGTACCGGGGGGGGCACGGCTGTCCTGTATTATGGGGTGTACCGGGGGGGGCACGGCTGTCCTGTATTATGGGGTGTACCGGGGGGGGCACGGCTGTCCTGTATTATGGGGTGTATCGGGGGGGGCACGGCTGTCCTGTATTATGGGGTGTACCGGGGGGGCACAGCTGTCCTGTATTATGGGGTGCAGAGGGCGAGCGGACACATCTGGAGGTACCTAGCTGTATGGATATGACGCTGCTCATGTCCCCAGGGGCTTTCTGCTCTTCCATGGCCCCGATGTTGTAGACCAGCTCATACACCGGGGCGGTCTGGGGCAGTGGGGTGCCCCCCTCACATTTCGCTGGAGTGTCCGGATGGGGGTCATCGGAGAAGCCACTGTCACTCTCTGGGGACTCGCTGGCGGCCGCCTCTGCGCTGTAGACATCGTTGGGATTGATCATCATCTGCAGGAACTCGTCGGTGTCTTCTCTGTCGCTGAGTCCCTGAAATCAGAGGTCACAGGGGTCACACCCCACAACCACAGGAGCAATGCTGTCTAATAAGAAGGGGTGAGCAGCGGCCTCCCGAGCCTCAGGGTCCCTCTCCTGTGAACAGACGTCTCTCCTCCCCGATGTACACCTGCCATATAATGTGCACTTACTGACAAAAACATCCGCCCCCAGATAGACATGTCAGATTGTGGTAAAACCTGTCCTGCAGCTATGTCTGTATGGCAGATATGTAGATGATTACAGGTGAGATCTGATAAGACACTGGGGCTTGCCACAAGAGGGCGCAAAAGTGCTTCCTTATAAACAGGCTCTCAGAAGCTACTTTTGGGTAGTGTACCTCTTGGTGGGAGATCGTTGACTCTTAGACATGACTCTACGACGCACTGGAAGACATTTTGCCAGACTTTCAGAGGGGGCGCATCTCAAAGGATAGTGGATTCAAGGACTTGCTGCCGCCCTGACCTAGCTGTTGGGAGCAGTGGCTACACGAGGGCATGCACACACGGAAAACAGGCTCCAGAAGGAAAATTGGTGTCACAGCGCCCATTACGGGCCTGCCATTGACAGCCAGGCACCCTCGCCTTCGTTTGCCAGTGGTGTCGTGAATGAGAAACCTGGACTGCTATGGACTGGAACCGTATCATCTTTATGGTCTGGTTCCAGTATGGAGGCCTCGTGGTGAGCTCTTCACTGCCCCAACTGCTGGGGTGATGATCGGGGAGCCATCATATACAACAGTCGGTGACCCCTAGTAGTGATACGAGGACAATAACAGCTCAGCGATATGTGCAGGACATCCTGACACAACATGTCTTCTTTCATGGCAGGGCTTCCATGCCCAACAGTATCTCCTCCTGCATCCAGGCTAGAGGCCGTATCTCATCTTGTATCCAGACTAGAGGCCGTATCTCATCTTGTATCTAGACTAGACACTGTATCTCATCTTGTATCCAGGCTAGAGGCCGTATCTCATCTTGTATCCAGGCTAGAGGCCGTATCTCATCTTGTATCCAGGCTAGAGGCCGTATCTCATCTTGTATCCAGGCTAGAGGCCGTATCTCATCTTGTATCCAGGCTAGAGGCCGTATCTCATCTTGTATCCAGGCTAGAGGCCGTATCTCATCTTGTATCCAGGCTAGAGGCCGTATCTCATCTTGTATTCAGGCTAGAGGCCGTATCTCATCTTGTATCCAGGCTAGAGGCCGTATCTCATCTTGTATCTAGACTAGACGCCGTATCTCATCTTGTATCCAGGCAAGAGGCCGTATCTCATCTTATATCCAGGCTAGAGTCTGTATCTCATCTTGTATCCAGGATAGAGGCTGTATCTCATCTTGTATCCAGGATAGAGGCTGTATCTCATCTTGTATCCAGGCTAGAGGCTGTATCTCATCTTGTATCCAGGATAAAAGCCGTATCTCATCTTGTATCTAGACTAGATTAGACGCTGTATCTCATCTTGTATCCAGGCTAGAGGCCGTATCTCATCTTGTATCCAGGCTAGAGTCCGTATCTCATCTTGTATCCAGGCTAGAGTCCGTATCTCATCTTGTATCCAGGCTAGAGTCCGTATCTCATCTTGTATCCAGGATAGAGGCTGTATCTCATCTTGTATCCAGGATAGAGGCCGTATCTCATCTTGTATCCAGGATAGAGGCCGTATCCCATACTATATCCAGGCTAGAGGCCGTATCTCATCCTGTATCCAGGCTAGAGGCTGTATCTCATACTATATCCAGGATAGAGGCCGTATCTCATCTTGTATCCAGGATAGAGGCCGTATCTCATACTATATCCAGGCTAGAGGCCGTATCTCATCTTGTATCCAGGCTAGAGGCCATATCTCATCTTGTATCCAGGCTAGAGGCTGTATCTCATACTATATCCAGGATAGAGGCCGTATCTCATCTTGTATCCAGGATAGAGGCCGTATCTCATACTATATCCAGGATAGAGGCCGTATCTCATCTTGTATCCAGGCTAGAGGCCGTATCTCATACTATATCCAGGCTAGAGGCCGTATCTCATACTATATCCAGGCTAGAGGCTGTATCTCATACTATATCCAGGATAGAGGCCGTATCTCATACTATATCCAGGCTAGAGGCTGTATCTCATACTATATCCAGGATAGAGGCCGTATCTCATCTTGTATCCAGGCTAGAGGCCTTATCTCATCTTGTATCCAGGATAGAGGCCGTATCCCATCTTGTATCCAGGATAGAGGCCGTATCTCATCTTGTATCCAGGATAGAGGCCGTATCTCATCTTGTATCCATTATAGAGGCCGTATCTCATCTTGTATCCAGGATAGAGGCCGTATCTCATCTTGTATCCAGGCTAGAGGCCGTATCCCATACTATATCCAGGCTAGAGGCCGTATCTCATCCTGTATCCAGGCTAGAGGCCGTATCTCATACTATATCCAGGCTAGAGGCCGTATCTCATCTTGTATCCAGACTAGAGGCCGTATCTCATACTATATCCAGGCTAGAGGCCGTATCTCATCTTGTATCCAGGCTAGAGGCCGTATCTCATCTTGTATCCAGGATAGAGGCCGTATCCCATACTATATCCAGGCTAGAGGCCGTATCTCATCCTGTATCCAGGCTAGAGGCTGTATCTCATACTATATCCAGGATAGAGGCCGTATCTCATCTTGTATCCAGGATAGAGGCCGTATCTCATACTATATCCAGGCTAGAGGCCGTATCTCATCTTGTATCCAGGCTAGAGGCCATATCTCATCTTGTATCCAGGCTAGAGGCTGTATCTCATACTATATCCAGGATAGAGGCCGTATCTCATCTTGTATCCAGGATAGAGGCCGTATCTCATACTATATCCAGGATAGAGGCCGTATCTCATCTTGTATCCAGGCTAGAGGCCGTATCTCATACTATATCCAGGCTAGAGGCCGTATCTCATACTATATCCAGGCTAGAGGCTGTATCTCATACTATATCCAGGATAGAGGCCGTATCTCATACTATATCCAGGCTAGAGGCCGTATCTCATACTATATCCAGGATAGAGGCCGTATCTCATCCTGTATCCAGGCTAGAGGCCTTATCTCATCTTGTATCCAGGATAGAGGCCGTATCCCATCTTGTATCCAGGATAGAGGCCGTATCTCATCTTGTATCCAGGATAGAGGCCGTATCTCATCTTGTATCCATTATAGAGGCCGTATCTCATCTTGTATCCAGGATAGAGGCCGTATCTCATCTTGTATCCAGGCTAGAGGCCGTATCCCATACTATATCCAGGCTAGAGGCCGTATCTCATCCTGTATCCAGGCTAGAGGCCGTATCTCATACTATATCCAGGCTAGAGGCCGTATCTCATCTTGTATCCAGACTAGAGGCCGTATCTCATACTATATCCAGGCTAGAGGCCGTATCTCATACTATATCCAGGCTAGAGGCCGTATCTCATACTATATCCAGGCTAGAGGCCGTATCTCATCCTGTATCCAGGCTAGAGGAGCCTAACAGGGTCCTAGATCCTCCTTTCAATTCTTTTACCTAATAAACTTCTTTCCTCTAAGGCCGCACCCACACAACCGTATCCGTTTTGCGGTCCGCACTTTCCCATTCCGCACGGATACAGAGAAACAATCCGGTCATGTGGATGAGGCCTAATACTGTGATCCCTTCCATCTGTCATCTTTACAGTCACACAGAGAAAGCTTTATTCTGACAACTTCTTGGGCAGGATTTTTTTTGTCAATGAGTGTATACATAGAGTTGTCAGAGCTCTGACAACTAAAGTCCTATTTATGTGGATGACAACCATTGCGGCTGCCGTATAGCAGCCACCACCTCGGGGCATTAGGCTACTTTCACACTGGCGTTTCAGGGTCCGCCTGAGAGATCCGTTTCAAGGCACTCCGCTCATCACATAATCCATCACATGATCTTTTACCTTGGTGATGGATCATGTGATGACCGGAGTGATGTCACCACAGGTCCTGTTCAGCAAAGGAGACAGAAGGAGATGCCGGCCTGGGCGATCAAGTGGACTAAGGTGAGTTAAATTATTATTTTTTTTAACCCCTCCAGTGCTAGTTTACTATGCAGCCTGTATTCAGAATGCTATTATTTTCCCTTATAACCATGTTATAAGGGAAAATAATACAATCTACAGAACACCGATCCCAAGCCCGAACTTCTGTGAAGAAGTTCGGGTTTGGGTACCAAACATGCGCGATTTTTCTCACGCGAGTGCAAAACGCATTACAATGTTTTGCACTCGCGCGGAAAAATCGCGGGTGATCCCGTAATGCACCCGCAACGCCCGTCTGAAAGAGGCCTAACAGGGGGCTGTGATCCGCACAATTAACCCCTCAGGTGCCGCACCTGAGGGGTTAATTGTGCGGATCTCAGCCCCCTGATCGGGTGCTGTCAGGCAGCAGGGGCCAGACCCCCCTCTCTCTCCCCAGTATTAAAAGCATTGGTGGCAGTGGCCACAGGCTAACAACCCCCCTCCCCCCCCCCATCATTGGTGGCAGCGGAGCGGCATTTCTGATCGGAGTCCCAGTTTAAGCGCTGGGGCTCCGATCGGTTATAATGGCAGCCAGGACGCTACAGCAGTCCTGGCTGCCATGGTTACTAAGCTTATACTTACATGCGCCGCACAGACCTGTCACTTACCAGTAGGAGGAGCGCCGGCCGGCCACAGACAGCGCATGTAAGTATAAGCTAAGTAACCATGGCAGCCAGGACTGCAGTTAATTGTGCGGATCACAGCCCCCTGTAAGAGATCGGGTGCTGCCAGGCAGCAGGGGGCAGTTATGTACACAGTTCTTAGTATATTCTAACTTGAAGCGTCCCCATCACCATGGGAACGCCTCTGTGTTAGAATATACTGTCGGATCTAAGTTTTCACGATAGTGAAAACTCAGATCTGAAGAAGCTGTTATGCAGACGGATCCGCACTGAACGGATACCATCGTTTGCATTTATAGGTGCGGATCCGTCTGTGCAGATACCAGCACAGGTGTGAAAGTAGCCTTAGTCGCTGGTGACGCTGGCGGACGAGTGTGGTCTGATCACCCGCCGGAGCCTTTATGTAAACCTGCGGCCATTACAAGGCCAAAGCTAATATTTGCCGATGGATTAAGGACATTAAAGACCAAACACAGAATCACGATAAGCACTAATTGAACGTCCACATAACAAACACCAACCGGATGTGGCCACAGGAGGGATCATTTCTGGAACTACAAGTCTCATAATGCCCCAGCACCCTTGGAATCCTTCTATATAGATATATACTCAGTGACTATACACCCTGCTATAAATGCCCAAGGTAGGACCGGACCGAAACGTATGGACGCCGCTGCCTCTCACGTATACAACGGCAGTAACCTCAGAAATGCAAAGCAGCATCACCTAGTGGGCATAATAACCTCCAGGACGCAAAGCAACGCCACCTAGTGGGCATAATAACCTCCAGGACGCAAAGCAACGCCACCTAGTGGGCATAATAACCTCCAGGACGCAAAGCAACGCCACCTAGTGGGCATAATAACCTCCAGGACGCAAAGCAACGCCACCTAGTGGGCATAATAACCTCCAGGACGCAAAGCAACGCCACCTAGTGGGCATAATAACCTCCAGGACGCAAAGCAACGCCACCTAGTGGGCATAATAACCTCCAGGACGCAAAGCAACGCCACCTAGTGGGCATAATAACCTCCAGGACGCAAAGCAACGCCACCTAGTGGGCATAATAACCTCCAGGACGCAAAGCAACGCCACCTAGTGGGCATAATAACCTCCAGGATGCAAAGCAACGCCACCTAGTGGGCATAATAACCTCCAGGAGGCAAAGCAACGCCACCTAGTGGGCATAATAACCTCCAGGACGCAAAGCAACGCCACCTAGTGGGCATAATAACCTCCAGGACGCAAAGCAACGCCACCTAGTGGGCATAATAACCTCCAGGACGCAAAGCAACGCCACCTAGTGGGCATAATAACCTCAAGAACGCAAAGCAACGCCACCTAGTGGGCATAATAACCTCCAGGACGCAAAGCAACGCCACCTAGTGGGCATAACCTCAAGAACGCAAAGCAACGCCACCTAGTGGGCATAATAACCTCCAGGACGCAAAGCAACACCACCTAGTGCGCATAATAACCTCAAGAACGCAAAGCAACGCCACCTAGCGGGCATAATAACCTCCAGGACGCAAAGCAACGCCACCTAGCGGGCATAATAACCTCCAGGACGCAAAGCAACGCCACCTAGTGGGCATAATAACCTCCAGGACGCAAAGCAACACCACCTAGTGGGCATAATAACCTCCAGGACGCAAAGCAACACCACCTAGTGCGCATAATAACCTCCAGGACGCAAAGCAACACCACCTAGTGGGCATAATAACCTCCAGGAGGCAAAGCAACGCCACCTAGTGGGCATAATAACCTCCAGGACGCAAAGCAACGCCACCTAGTGGGCATAATAACCTCCAGGACGCAAAGCAACGCCACCTAGTGGGCATAATAACCTCCAGGACGCAAAGCAACGCCACCTAGTGGGCATAATAACCTCAAGAACGCAAAGCAACGCCACCTAGTGGGCATAATAACCTCCAGGACGCAAAGCAACGCCACCTAGTGGGCATAACCTCAAGAACGCAAAGCAACGCCACCTAGTGGGCATAATAACCTCCAGGACGCAAAGCAACACCACCTAGTGCGCATAATAACCTCAAGAACGCAAAGCAACGCCACCTAGCGGGCATAATAACCTCCAGGACGCAAAGCAACGCCACCTAGTGGGCATAATAACCTCCAGGACGCAAAGCAACACCACCTAGTGGGCATAATAACCTCCAGGACGCAAAGCAACACCACCTAGTGCGCATAATAACCTCCAGGACGCAAAGCAACACCACCTAGTGCGCATAATAACCTCCAGGACGCAAAGCAACACCACCTAGTGGGCATAATAACCTCAATAACACAAAGCAACGCCACCTAGCGGGCATAATAACCTCAATAACACAAAGCAACGCCACCTAATAGCCACAATAACCTCAAGAACAAAAAGCAGCACCACCTAATGGCCTCAATAACGCAAAGCAGCAACATCTATTCGGCACAATACCAGCACAAACTTACCGCCCGCCCGCTGACCTGCCAGTCTTCATACAGCTTGTCGCCTGGGAATCCATGGGGTTCAGGTAGTGGGAATGTCACAGCGTCAGTCCCCGGAAACCCCTCCGAGTGGAACAGATTGTCCTGTGGCTCAAACATGCACCCCAGTAAGAGGTCCGGTCTGGAGGAGTCCATGTCCCCAGGGAGGGCCATGTCCTACCCCTATAGAGTGTCCTGTAGATGTGTGCGACCACTACATTGCAAGCTCTGCAGGACTGTAGCCCGTCGCTGATCCCTCTGCACGCTTCCAGGATCTGCACATCCTGGTCGGCTTGGCAGGTGCCTCCTCTGTTGTTTGGCAGGTTTCCTGGGCGTGGAGCTCCCCTTACACCTGTCCCACTGGTCTGCTAGTAATAGTGGCCGAGATCACACGGGCGTGTCCCTCCAGAGGCGGAAGAGTCACTGCAAGGAGAGCACATTGTGCAGGTGTAGTGTGCTGAGGTGTACATCTCTGCCTGTACCCGCAGGGTGCCCACAGTCCAGATATATACCCATCCCTGCTCCCACCACGAGGTTTATAAGCGGGGGGCAAAATGTATTTGGATTTCTCAGTGACGTGGTTTTATTAAAGGGGCATGCCTAGGGGCGTTGGGTGTACTCCTTTAAGAGGCTTATCCTCCGAACAGGATAATACGGGAGGGGCGGCCGCTCCGCTGTCCACAGACGGGCAGCTGCTCCCCCCCTGGAGAGGTTTCCTCCTGAGATGATGTCATCACTAAGAATCACAGCTGAGACCCAGGAACCTTCCACCGGCGCCCCCCAGTGGAGGAACCCTAAGAGCGTGCTGGTGTTCCTGGGATTGTGGCCACTAGGGGGCAGTAATGGGCAATCTGACTTCACTATTTGAGTGGTGGTCCGAATCACTTACAACTCCCATCATCTGAAGGAAGTGACATGTACTGCGCCGCTACACACGGGAGTGATGGTCGAGACAAAAGCCGCGCAGCTGAAATCTGTATCCGACCCCGGGGGAGGGGGGCTTGTCGCTCTGACAACTTTATCAAAAAGTGTCAGGATTTGGAGTAAGCAGTAATGGCGGCTCGCTCCTCCGGAGTCACTGGTCTGTAGTCACAGCTATAGGAGACGTCACCCGCCAGGAGCACGATGGGGGTAGTAGGCTCTGAATCTCAGCTGATGGTTTAATGGCTATTAGATTGCTAGCTCTGGGGAACAGAACTGACCTCATAGTGATTCATGTCACTGCCACTGTATCTAATCCTATCATGTGTGATACTGCCTGCTGTACCTAATCCTATCATGTGTGATACTGCCTGCTGTATCTAATCCTATCATGTGTGATACTGCCTGCTGTACCTAATCCTATCATGTGTGATACTGCCTGCTGTACCTAATCCTATCATGTGTGATACTGCCTGCTGTACCTAATCCTATCATGTGTGATACTGCCTGCTATACCTAATCCTATCATGTGTGATACTGCCTGCTGTACCTAATCCTATCATGTGTGATACTGCCTGCTGTACCTAATCCTATCATGTGTGATACTGCCTGCTGTACCTAATCCTATCATGTGTGATACTGCCTGCTGTACCTAATCCTATCATGTGTGATACTGCCTGCTATACCTAATCCTATCATGTGTGATACTGCCTGCTGTATCTAATCCTATCATGTGTGATACTGCCTGCTGTACCTAATCCTATCATGTGTGATACTGCCTGCTGTATCTAATCCTATCATGTGTGATACTGCCTGCTGTACCTAATCCTATCATGTGTGAGACTGCCTGCTGTATCTAATCCTATCATGTGTGATACTGCCTGCTGTATCTAATCCTCTCGTGTGATACTGCCTGCTCTAATCTTATCATATGTGATACTGCCTGCTGTATCTCATCCTCTCATGTGTGATGCCTCTCTTCTGAGCCGTGTATCTCATCCTCTCACGTGTGATACCTCTCTTCTGAGCCGTGTATCTCATCCTCTCACGTGTGATACCTCTCCTCTGAGCCGTGTATCTCCTCCTCTCACGTGTGATACCTCTCTTCTGAGCCGTGTATCTCATCCTCTCACGTGTGATACCTCTCCTCTGAGCCGTGTATCTCATCCTCTCACGTGTGATACCTCTCCTCTGAGCCGTGTATCTCCTCCTCTCACGTGTGATACCTCTCTTCTGAGCCGTGTATCTCATCCTCTCACGTGTGATACCTCTCTTCTGAGCCGTGTATCTCATCCTCTCATGTGTGATACCTCTCTTCTGAGCCGTGTATCTCATCCTCACGTGTGATACCTCTCTTCTGAGCCGTGTATCTCATCCTCTCACGTGTGATACCTCTCTTCTGAGCCGTGTATCTCATCCTCTCACGTGTGATACCTCTCTTCTGAGCCGTGTATCTCATCCTCTCACGTGTGATACCTCTCCTCTGAGCCGTGTATCTCATCCTCTCACGTGTGATACCTCTCCTCTGAGCCGTGCATCTCATCCTCTCATGTGTGATACCTCTCTTCTGAGCCGTGTATCTCATCCTCTCACGTGTGATACCTCTCTTCTGAGCCGTGTATCTCATCCTCTCACGTGTGATACCTCTCCTCTGAGCCGTGCATCTCATCCTCTCATGTGTGATACCTCTCTTCTGAGCCGTGTATCTCATCCTCTCACGTGTGATACCTCTCTTCTGAGCCGTGTATCTCATCCTCTCACGTGTGATACCTCTCTTCTGAGCCGTGTATCTCATCCTCTCACGTGTGATACCTCTCTTCTGAGCCGTGTATCTCATCCTCTCACGTGTGATACCTCTCCTCTGAGCCGTGTATCTCCTCCTCTCACGTGTGATACCTCTCCTCTGAGCCGTGTATCTCATCCTCTCATGTGTGATACCTCTCTTCTGAGCCGTGTATCTCATCCTCTCACGTGTGATACCTCTCTTCTGAGCCGTGTATCTCATCCTCACGTGTGATACCTCTCTTCTGGGCCGTGTATCTCATCCTCTCACGTGTGATACCTCTCTTCTGAGCCGTGTATCTCATCCTCTCACGTGTGATACCTCTCCTCTGAGCCGTGTATCTCCTCCTCTCACGTGTGATACCTCTCCTCTGAGCCGTGTATCTCATCCTCTCACGTGTGATACCTCTCCTCTGAGCCGTGTATCTCATCCTCTCACGTGTGATACCTCTCTTCTGAGCCGTGTATCTCATCCTCACGTGTGATACCTCTCTTCTGGGCCGTGTATCTCATCCTCTCACGTGTGATACCTCTCTTCTGAGCCGTGTATCTCATCCTCTCACGTGTGATACCTCTCTTCTGGGCCGTGTATCTCATCCTCTCACGTGTGATACCTCTCCTCTGAGCCGTGTATCTCCTCCTCTCACGTGTGATACCTCTCCTCTGAGCCGTGTATCTCATCCTCTCACGTGTGATACCTCTCCTCTGAGCCGTGTATCTCATCCTCTCACGTGTGATACCTCTCCTCAGAGCCCCACTACATGGATGATACTGGTATAGTGTAGGCAGGGAGTCATGAGCCCCATGATCCTGTATGTGGGTGCCTGCTGCTAGAGTTTGGGGGAACACAGAGCTGTGCGGCCCTGGACCCCGTTGCCATAGTAACTGCACCAGCAACTATCACACACTTACCTGAATACGGTAGTCTGTGAGACAGTGACGTCACCTGACGTGGCTACAGCGCTCTGTTTTTTTCTGATTGGGTAGCACTTTCCTGATGAACCAATAGGAAGTGCAGGGGCGTGGCTTCATAGATGTTTGACAACATGGCACATGAGGCGCTCTGTGATTGGTTCTCCAGACTGCCAATCAAAATGATCAATGCTGATGCTGAAAAGCTCAGAGCGGGACGGTCGCCTCAGGGAGCGGGAGCGTGACGGCCGAGATCTCGGTACATGTTTATCATACGGTACCCGGCTTTCATTAACCCTTTACCGACAGCGTTTAATTCACAGAAGAATTGTTTTTGCTGTCAGAAAATATCCATTAACCCTTTACTGACAGAATATAGTCTCTATTAGCCCTTTACTGATAGAATATATCATCCACTGACCATTTACTGACAGAATATATCCTGTATTAACTCTTTACTGACAGAATATATCATCCACTGACCATTTACTGACAGAATATAGTCTCTATTAGCCCTTTACTGATAGAATATATCATCCACTGACCATTTACTGACAGAATATATCGACCACTGACCATTTACTGACAGAATATATCCTGTATTAACTCTTTACTGACAGAATATATCATCCACTGACCATTTACTGACAGAATATAGTCTCTATTAGCCCTTTACTGATAGAATATATCATCCACTGACCATTTACTGACAGAATATATCGACCACTGACCATTTACTGACAGAATATATCATCCACTGACCATTTACTGACTGAATTTATCATCCACTGACCATTTACTGACAGAATATATCGACCACTGACCATTTACTGACAGAATATATCATCCACTGACCATTTACTGACTGAATTTATCATCCACTGACCATTTACTGACAGAATTTATCATCCACTGAACATTTACTGACAGAATATATCCTGTATTAACTTTTTACTGACAGAATATATCATCCACTGACCATTTACTGACAGAATATATTATCCATAGACCCTTTACTGACACAATATATACTGTATTAACTCTTTACTGACAGAATATATCATCCATTGACCATTTACTGACAGAATATATACTGTATTAACTCTTTACTGACACAATATATACTGTATTAATCCTTTCTGATAGAATATATCATCCATTGACCATTTACTGACAGATTATATTATCCACTGACCATTTACTGACAGAATATATCCTGTATTAACTCTTTACTGACAGAATATATATTGTATTAACCCTTTCTGACGGAATATACCTCCATTAACCCTTTACTAAGAGAATATATCACTGATTAATCTTTTACTGACAAAATATGTTTCTCCATTAACCCTTCACCTAAATAATATTCTCCATTAACCCTTCACTGGAAGAATATATCCTCCCTTAACCCTTTACTAGCAGAATATATCACCCATTAACCCCTGATAGCTCCCCCATTAACCCTTTACCCGATCTCTTCTTCCCTCTTCTCTGTCCCTCTAGTTTCAGAACATTAACCCTTCGTCTCTGCTGGCTCACTGAGGTAGACTGTTCTGTATTGCTGTATTCTATTTGGGGTCGGGGGGGGGGGGTAGCGGTCTCCACTAGACCCCTGCTCAGTCTTACCTTACAGATCGGTGGATATATATATACACAGAGATGTCACCACATTGGGGGGGGGGACACAATCTGTTAGATGAGGCCTAGTGTGGCCGCAGGAGGTTAGGTCCTCGGTCAGGGGGTCTCCACGGGGGTCCTCCAGGGAGCTGATGGCACATAACATTAGGGTGTCGCAGACATTATGGCATTCGCTTCTTATTGGAAGCGATGGTCTCCTCCTTGCCCAGTCTCTGATATTTCGCTGGTGGTGCAGAGGGGGGGGGTCCAGGTTTCAGCTGCGCTGTGTGAACTCGCCTATACTGCCAATTACAGGCTGCAGACACCACAGTCTGAGGAAACCAGTTTGGACCATGTCACATTGAAAGGGATATCCCCATCTTATAATATTATGCCATCCCTTTGTAATTGGACTATTTGGACCCCCACCATCCTGACAATGAAGTGGATGCAGCACGGCGCTGGGTCCTCTTTACTGGTTTCCTGTGGCCACGGCTGGGAGAACCACTAAAGCTACACGGAGTCTCCTTCATTCTTAGAATCAGTGGGTCGATGGCATATCCTAGCTATTTGCCATCACTTTAATGTACAGTGCCGGTGACAATGACGCCATATTCCCTTCTGGTCATTTACTGGACATTTGGTGATTATCATTAGATCTGGAGTAGTTGTATCACACACAAAACTGACCAGGGGAGCCATCCTGTACTGTAAATGCAGGAAATATACTGAACACCGCCACCAGAGGGAGCCATCCTGTACTGTAAATGCAGGAAATATACTAAACACCGCCACCAGAGGGAGCCATCCTGTACTGTAAATGCAGGAAATATACTGAACACCGCCACCAGAGGGAGCCACTGATCTGTACATGTTTTCTACTTCACTGTCATATGGAATTATTTAGGAGTAATACCCGAGGCCTATGAGAAATCATGTCTAGCCTATATATATATATATATATATATATATATATATATATATACACTCACCTAAAGAATTATTAGTAACACCTGTTCTATTTCTCATTAATGCGATTATCTAGTCAACCAATCACATGGCAGTTGCTTCAATGCATGTAGGGTTGTGGTCCTGGTCAAGACAATCTCCTGAACTCCAAACTGAATGTCAGAATGGGAAAGAAAGGTGATTTAAGCCATTTTGAGCGTGGCATGGTTGTTGGTGCCAGACGGGGGCGGTCTGAGTATTTCACAATCTGCTCAGTTACTGGGATTTTCACGCACAACCATTTCTAGGGTTTACAAAGAATGGTGTGAAAAGGGAAAAACATCCAGTATGCGGCCGTCCTGTGGGCGAAAATGCCTTGTGGATGCTAGAGGTCAGAGGAGAATGGGCCGACTGATTCAAGCTGATAGAAGAGCAACGTTGACTGAAATAACCACTCGTTACAACCGAGGTCTGCAGCAAAGCATTTGTGAAGCCACAACACGCACAACCTTGAGGCGGATGGGCTACAACAGCAGAAGACCCCACCGGGTACCACTCATCTCCACTACAAATAGAAAAAGAGGCTACAATTTGCACGAGCTCACCAAAATTGGACTGTTGAAGAATGAAAAAATGTTGCCTGGTCTGATGAGTCTCGATTTCTGTTGAGACATTCAAATGGTAGAGTCCGAATTTGGGGTAAACAGAATGAGAACCTGTACCCATCCTCTGATGGCTACTTCCAGCAGGATAATGCACCATGTCACAAAGCTCGAATCATTTCACATTGGTTTCTTGAACATGACAATGAGTTCACCGCACTAAAATGGCCCCACAGTCACCAGATCTCAACCCAATAGAGCATCTTTGGGATGTGGTGGAACGGGAGCTTCGTGCCCTGGATGTGCATCCCTCAAATCTCCATCAACTGCAAGATGCTATCCTATCAATATGGGCCAACATTTCTAAAGAATGCTATCAGCACCTTGTGGAATCAATGCCACGTAGAATTAAGGCCGTTCTGAAGGCAAAAGGGGGTCCAACACCGTATTAGTATGGGGGCACTAATAATTCTTTAGGTGAGTGTATATATATATATATATATATATATATATATATATATATATATATTGTGAGGACATATAATGCTAGGCTGCCCTGGTGATTGTAGGTAAAACTTATGTTATAAAAGGGAAGACAAGTCCTGATATTATTGGTGGTGGACATCAGTACTAAGGTTGAATCATACAGTATTCTGCATGGCTGAACGGAGCTTTCCTGGTGCAGATGGACACTGCAGACGCAGTAAGAATTCAGCCACAAACTCTCTAAATAAAAGAAATCTTTATCTAAAACTACCCGTTTGATGCCAAATAAACCTGACAATGACACATATATACATTTTCATCAGGCACAAAAGAATTTACATTAAATGCAAGTTTTTGACATCACAGAGACGTGATGTTTTCCGGAAGGAGGCATAGAATTTTTATACTTTGGTCCGTGCCCTATAAAATGAATGCTTCTTGTCTGTTCTTTCAGGCTGGGTATATACCGTATGTGCATAGGTGTGATAAGCAATACTTGTGTTAACTTTACATAGAAGCAGAATTTATAATTGCACTTATTTTGTATCACGAGTGTAAGAAATGTATATGATTTGGTAGCACGTTACACTAACCCCCTAGATAAGTTTCATGGTGAATTTATTGTCTTCTGATGGTGAGGTACCCCGAGAAGTCCTGGGGATGTAGTCTATGTTAGCCGTGTGTTTGATATTCCCACGACCTCGGCTCCAAAGAAAGATAAAGATGAAGCAGAGCGTCACAGAGCTGATGAAAGGCAGGACGCCCCCGGCGGTAATAACAGCCAGCAGATGGGTATGTACTATGGAGAGTGGCGGAAGGAGAGTGCTACCATTAAATGGTGTCACTTCCAGGTGGACCCAAGCTGTAGCATTACCTGCCAAGTTACTGGCCACACACAGGTAAGATCCAGAGTCCTGGGTCTGTACTGGTAAAAACTGAAGCAAGCCTCCTGGTAGGACGGATATCCTCCCTGCTGCATTCTCTACAGACTTCTTCATTAGTGTCATGTTTATTGTTCTCCATTTTCGGGAGTGTGCCGGTGGCCACACGGACCTGGTCACTTCTGCTGCCAGTGGTGATGTGTTCTGTGGCAGTTCTGTGGTGACCCTTCCCGACACATCCAGCTCTGTAGATTTAGTACCTCCTGTCCAAGGCATCTGTGGTAGCACCCAGTGTATGGATGGCTCTGGTACCCCATAGCTCTGACAAGTTATGATAAGTCTGTCACCTTCTTTAACCTTTAACTCTTGTGTCCCTTGTTCCACCATCCTAGGAGGTTGGCAGGTAAAGAGTTCTGGGCATAGCCTCTCTGAATGATCAGGGATAATCATTCCTTGTAGTGCTGCAGGAGCTGCACAGACTGGCGGGCTTCCCCCAAAATTAATTTTTTTATGCAAGAGCCAGCAAAGACGGCAGTCACATGAAAGGTTAGTACCGGAAAGCAATAACCTTTCTAGCATTCCCGGAGGGGGCAGTCCATCTTCTGCTACCCAACAAAGGGGATTATGTGACAGATCTAGCAGACGTAGGTGGTCAAGACCATGGAATGAACCTGAAGGTATTGAGTGCAGT
Source organism: Bufo bufo (assembly GCF_905171765.1). Lineage (NCBI taxonomy): Eukaryota > Metazoa > Chordata > Amphibia > Anura > Bufonidae > Bufo > Bufo bufo. The sequence continues at coordinate 100,101,867 of NC_053399.1, forward strand.
CTTCCTCCAGAAAGCCGAAGCTCTTCCAGTCTTCTCAGGGAACTAAAACACTGTTCTTGAAGGATAGTGATAGGATTCTGGGAGAGATCTAGTCGTCGAAGATGAACTTGAGAAACCAGTGCCTCTTTAGGTACTGAGGTTAGGTTACACTGGGTCAGCGAAAAGGAGGAAAGATTCAGTCCAGACAGACTAAGTGGACCAAGATTCTTGAGGAAGGGCCAGTGATCCATATCCAGTACTCTCAGGAGCGGCATCCCTGAAAACGAGAGATCATACAGCACTGTACTGGTAACGCCACCCAGCCTTAGTTCTGAAAGACGTGGAAGAGCAGCAAGAGCATGAGTTGGTACAGTGCTCAGTTTGGTCTTCTCCAGCCCCAGTCTCTGCAACAGTGGCATTCCTAGGAAAGCCCCTGGAGATATGAAGAGTAGTGGATTGTCACTGACCTCCAGGTGTCTAAGTTCTTTCAGCCCTCGAAATGTCTGATCCAGCAGAATGACCAGTTGGTTCGCTCGCACATCCAGCCACGTCAGATCGGGCATGCCTGTAAAGACCCCGGGGGGGAGAAGTTTCAGATGATTATGATGAATTAACAGAATGCGTATGTTTGGCAAGCCACTAAAGGCTCCTGGTTCTATGCGGGATACGTGGTTGTTGCTCAGGTCTAGTTCTTGCAAATACTGCAGATGGATAAAAGCTCCATGTGGCACTGACCTGATACGGTTATAACTAAGATCCAGGAAATGGGAAGTCAGAGGGATTTCTACGGGGACTAGGTTCAGCAGCATGTGTTTGCACAGGGTAGCATTGTCAAGGGCAGGACAGACGCAAGGCGGAGGACAACAGGAACACGAAACGAAAAGTAAGATTCCAATAGAGAAAAGGAGGACTGGTGAATGCAGACTCCGCGGACACCTCCCGACGTCCATCTTCACAGAGAAGGAGTATATTCAGGAGTGGACATGCTGGTGATTCATCTGCCGTTCTCCAGATCTGCAGGTTTAATTCAAGCAAAGTATTAGTTTCATGTCCTTTACGTATACCAACGTGCTCTTAGCATCTCCACCTAAAATCAAAATAACCACTTGTAAATGATACTCTTTTCCTTGCTGTCCTAGGCAGTCAGTGTCACTAAGCTTTCCCATATTCCCCAGCAGTAGCCTCTATGTTAATCAGCGACATCACTGCATGACAGATGGAAGTGGAAAAAGCAAAATCTATACGTGTAGTCTGAAAAATGATCCCGCTCTTCTTGAGTTTAGTTTCTGCATTACACAAATGGGATATCTGATAGTTTATACAAAGGGGCTCCAAGTATTGTATTACATTTTAGCTAGGCTGGCCATATACCGCTGACAGCTATTAATCCTGACCGCTGAGCATACATGTGTCCTCAATGGGAAGCTACTAGGCATCTATGGATTGGAAAGTTGTGTTCTCCCCAAATGTCTGCTGTTGGGGGAAAGTCGAGAGGACCCCATACACTTTAGACATTTAACCAGAATCAGTGGGTTTCACCAACATTGGCCGGCTTGACATAAATACTAAGTTTAAACTACAGCAGTGGCTGGCAACCTGTGGCTCTCTGCCTCCTGCAAAACTACAACTCTCAGCGGTTAGGTAACACTGGGCGTTGCAGTTTTGCAGCAGTGGAAGATCTATAAGTGGCAGACCACTGGTCTACGGTAAATCTCAGAACACTTCTATATGGGTACAGGCTGTCTTTTCAGGTCGTGCTCCATGTTGTTCTCGTGAAATGGTTTACAAGACGAAACCTACTGGTTCCTCGTAAACTCGCACATGTTGCAGTCTCTATAATCTGGCCTATTAGCGCGGCAAACGGAGGTTAATAGGCTGTCTCTGTCCTCCCTGGCAAATGATCCCTTGCGTGTCACAGAAGCAGCAGAGAAAGTCCCAGTGTTCCTCTTGTTAACGGAGTTTCTGATGGCATCATCGTGAAATCTTAGCACCCCTCCTGCTGAATATTTAATCTGCTAATTTTGTTGGATCCTGGCTGGCAATGCGAGACAACCTGCGACTCGAGATGACTGTACCCAGGAAAATATGAAAAGAGGAGATGAGGTTTCCTCCGGCCCGTTTGTATAAATGGTGAACAAAGATCAGCCGACCATATGTCTGAGCGTCAGACCTCCTACATACAAATATACCAGTCTGTGTCCTTGGGGGAGAAGCTATGGGTCATTGGAAGACTATTTATAACCAATATAAAAGAAAGCAGCACCGCAGAGCACCATGACCATAGGCCAAAAGGAGAAACTGTCTGCAGCAAACGTATGAGGAATACCGACACCGAGAAGCCTGAAGACCAAACATCTACAGAAAATCTGCTCCATGTTCTGGAGGAGAGCTTGGTAGCCACCATGCTTTTCTGTCTGACTGGAGCTAGATGATACTAGTTACTATATTGGTATAACCTAAATCTACATGCATTTGTAACTAGTCCAGTGTGCTATGGCTGCCTGCCAGGTACTCAGCCTAGAAAGCAAGATTTCTGTCTGGAAAAGTGACAAGTCAGAGGTCCACCGGATCATTTCAGCTCTCAGTACAAGGAGACACCAGAGTGGTGTGCGTTTCATTGAACACAGCAGCATAAACTCAAATCTTGGCTTACTAACAGCTCTGGTGGTCGAGAACTCTAACTAGAATATCTAGATGACCTGTAAGGAATAGTCTTAGGCTATATTCAGACATGGTGGATGAGCTGCTGATTTTATGCAGCGCAATTGCTCAAGAAAAATCTACAGCGGAGTTTAGTACACATTGCAGAATAAATTGACCTGTGAAGTGGATTTTTTGCAGCCTATCAATTTATGCTTTAGTAAATGCGGGCCACGGTGTCAGATGTGTGAGCCCGGCCATAGTGCGATACAGTGATGAATGAAAAACTTTAATTCTGGACTGGAAGTGAAGTTCTGTCTGGACACTGCTTCCTCTTATTATCATTTTCTAGGAAATTTAGCATAGGGTATTTACTTACAGTGAAGACCTCAGGACAAGACAGTCGACCGAGAAGAAGCATGAAGCGAGTGCAGTCAGTTGATTGAAACTCAAGGAGATTATCTTCCTGTTCTGTGACAAGAGTGAAACCCAATCTTTATCTGCGTAGCCGGGGCTGAGGAGTTGGAGCTTTCTGCCACTGCTCCTGGACAGCAACAGGGACCTTTTATTTAAAGTGGTATTCCGGTTGTTAGAAATTATCCCCGCTAACTATTAGATCAGCTGGGGTCCTACTGCTGGGACCCCCACCGATCACAAGAACGGAGGCCTCGTACTCTCTGCAGCCCCCTAAAATGAACTGCCGCTTCATTAATTTCTATGGGAATTTCAGAGATAGCTATCTGGAACTTCCATAGAAATGAATGGAGCGGCCACGTGCATGCTCGATCAACCTCTCTATTCATTTCAGGGAGGCTGCAGGGGGTACAGGGTTCTCGTGATCGGTTGGGGTCCTAGTGGTAGGACCCCCACCGATCTAATAGTTATTTCCTATCCTATGGATAGGGGATAACTTCTAACAACCAGAATACCCCTTTAACCGCCCAACAGTCATATTACAATTGGAAAACCTTTCAAAAATGTCACGTTTTGTGCAGACTTTGAATGTATGTCTGAAGTAAATATAGCGGCCACTTAACTCAGGTGACCGAAGTGTGTTTTAACCCCTTTAGTGACAATAATTTCCGCCTTAGGGTTTTTTCTTCAGTTGAGCTATATGAGATGTTGAATTTTATGAGACGTTCTAGTGTTTTAGTAACCATTTAGGGGGGGGGGGGGGGGAGAAAAAAAACATAAGAAACATCTTGTGGGATTTATTTTTAAAATCACAGAAATATAGTGGCAAATATGGGGGAACTGCTCAAACCCCAAACACTGTAGCGTGTTTTACATTGGGGGAGCAGTCCCACCGCATGTGGACCGCGGCAAACGACCATCCCCAGCAAAAAATGCGTACAATGGAGGATGCCGGCGCGGTCCACATGCACCACAAAGGCATCCTACATAAAACGGAGCATTGTGCGGATGAAAATATAATTATATAAATCACAGAAAAAAAGCACCAAACTGATATGCCACTGACTATACTGGCTAGTCATAAATGCAGATATTAAAAGCTGAGACTTTTGCCAATATATTCCTGTCAGGAACATATCGGAGCCCATCATGCACCACGTCACGGTCTCTCAGCTTGGCAAGGGTACAATGTGAATTAGTTGTCCTGCTAGGCGGTTGTGTGGAAGCTTGGCTGTGAGCTGGATTTCATCACCTTCAGACCGTGTTCACACCATAGTTAGCGTAGTGGTAGGACCCTTGCCATGCTGAGAGACCGTGACGTGGTGCATGATGGGTTCCGATATGTTCCTGACAGGAATATATTGGCAAAAGTCTCAGCTTTTAATATCTGCTTGTATGACTAGCTAGTATAGTCAGTGGCATATCCGTTTGGTGCATTTTTTTCCTGGGATTTATTTTTACATTGTTCACTGTGTGGTATAAGCAATATGATATTTTTATTCTGTGGGTCAGCAAATTTATGTCATTTTTATTATGTTATACCTGCATAATAAAAACACAAGTTTTTTTTTTTTTACAAAATACTGTATTTTTCACTTTATAAGATGCATTTTTTCCCCCACCAAAATGGAGGGAAAATGGCAGTGTGTCCTATAAATCAAATACTAGTGAGCCTTTCCATTATGGAAGAGCTCATTAGTATGCAGGATGCACGGGGAGCAGTGAGTAAAGCGCTGCTAGTGCTGGCTGTACCCACCACTCCCTGGTTTTCTCTGGGCCCGCGATGCACCGTCCTGGGTACAGTGTAAGGACGTTGGGTGTCAGTTTTAGACTCCGGTCTTAATAACCTCTGCGCTGGCGGTGGATCTGCCGAAGTAGAGGTGCCGCCTCTACATAACTTCGGTGCATCCACTACCAGCTTCCTTGCTGGCATAAATTTAGAACATTTCCTACACCTAAAACAGACGTAGAAAATGATAAATGAGATGGGCCTGCAGGCCCACCCTCTTCCCCGCCGACTCCGAAAAAAACCTCCCAGGCTGTGAGCTCTGCGCTGCGATTGGCCAGCGCTACAGCCTAGGAGAAGGAGACGCCCAGCAGAACAAGGGCAGTCTCCGCCTACTATAACTTACTGAGCGAAGATACCGGAGGACATAATGGGTGAACGGAGCGGCGCCCAGGGATAATAGTAAGTGCAGTGAGATCCCTGGGCGCCGCTGTATATGCTCACAATGTTTTTTCAGGTGAAAGGTCCTCTTTAAATTGGGGATGTAGCCTATAGAAGTTAGGTTGGGACTCAGTGAAATTAGCCGAAACGTAATTGTCAGCTTTTAAACAAGACCAGGCCCACAGCTTTAGCTCCTACAGAGCCTGAGATATGAATGGTTAACGCAGCCTTCCCCCTTACCCTGCTGCTTGAGCAATGGGTTAAACTGTTAGTTCCTTTTCTCAAAACTCAAGCTGAGCTGGGGAAAGTGCGGATGCGATGCGATTTTCACTGATGGTTGCTAAGGAGACGAGGGATGAGCGACCCGGAACCCCATTGACTTGATTATTTTCCATTATAACATGGTTATAAGGGAAAATAATGGCATTCTTTAATACAGAATGCAAAGTCAAATGTCAATTGAGGGTTAAAAAAATTATAAAAACATTACTCACCTCATCCACTTGATCGCGCAGCCGGGATCCTCTTCTTTGTTCTTCTTGAAGGACCTGCAAAAGGACCTTCGCTGACGTGGTGAGCTCGATGACGTCATCAAAGGTCCTTCAAGAAGAACAAAGAAGAGGATCCCGGCTGCTCGATCAAGTGGATGAGGTAAGTAATGTTTTTATAATTTTTTAACCCTCAATTGACATTTGACTTTGCATTCTGTATTAAAGAATGCCATTATTTTCCCTTATAACCATGTTAGAAGGGAAAATAATAAAGTCAACAGAACATCTAACCCTAACCCAAAACTTCAGTGAACAAGTTCGGGTCTGGGTACCACATTAAGTTTTTTATCTCGTGCGTGCAAAACGCGCGTGGAAAAAACTGGACAACTGAACGCAGTCGCAGACAAAACTAAGTGAAATTGTGTCCCTACTCGCTCGGGTTTCCTGCAATGCACCCTGAACGCATCCGGCCCTCACCCGCGACGCCCGTGTGAAAGAGGCCTTATCGTGGAGAACGTTTTCACTGCTGAAGACTGAACTATTTTTTTCTTCCAGTTGTTGAGGCACCAACCTGTCTTTTAGGTGACCATGATCGTGTTTAATGTTTCTTATAAGGACTAGGATTATGGAGCTATCTCTGTTAATCTGACCTCCCACTGACGTTGCTTCCCTCCTTTGCATTTTGTCCAGCACCAGGTCATCTTTATTATTTCACCTTCCATAGTCCACACATGACCATGACTATCAGTGCTGAAGCTCAGCTGCCCCTGGTTTTGCTGTATCGGTTTATCATACAAGCAGTACATTGTCCACGTAGGTTGGTCAGTACAGTGGTTGTCTGAGATGAGGAAGGCCGTAGATGTAATTTGTTTTTATAAAACATAATACAATCCAGTATTTTGCCTTGCATCTGATTATTCTCTAACCGTTTCTCCCCATGAAAGGCTGATCTCCAAGATTCCTACTATAGGAACCAATGAGCGAAAGCACTTTTGGTGATTTCACCAAAATTTAGTGCGGAAGTAAATGACGAAAGAAACTCATCAGGATCAAAAAAAATCCACACAAGAAAGATAAAGTCTACCCTAAGTCCTATTTCACACAAGCGATAAGGTGTCAGGTTCTGATCAGAGAAAAACCGATGACGTTTTATCATTTTTTTTCTGCGATTGCGCTGTTTCAGTTTGTTCCACGCGGATGCAACCAGTTTTTTTATGCATTTTTCACGCGTGTGAAGAATAACCCTCAACATCTCCTAGCAACCATCCGGATGCCTTCTGTTTTTCACGCAAGCCCTATGCATTTCGATGGAGTCAGGATTGCATGAAAAACCCCACAGTATAAAACATGCTTCTATTTTTCCTGAACACATTGAAATGAATGGGTCAGGATTCAGTCCAGATGCTGTAAACAACACACGGCACCCGGAGGGAAAGCTCGCCGTATGAAAGAGCCCTTAAACTGTCAGTAACTGCAAATGATAGAAAAACTGAATAATCTGACTTATAGTGAACAGCTTCGATGCCTACTTACCTCTCAGGGATTTGGCCAGTGGTCTATAGGTTTTGGCAAGCTGTGGATGATGAGTGAGTGAAACATAATGTCATGGACATCCTTATTCCTGTGCGGTCCAGCACCCGAAACCTTCCTGCCTCCGTCCCACTGATCAGCTTTATGAATTGACTGGATGTCGATTAGTACCAGAATGAAGCTTGCCTGAGACATCTGGAAAGCAGGCTCCAGGCTGAGACAGACATGCTACACCTATAAGCCATTAATATTTAATATCCTCTGCCCTTACTGAAAGGGGAAGACATGCATAGGTACCACACCGAGATTCAGTGATGTGTGACCAAACAGGATGTCCTCGGCCCCAGCCGTCTGCTGTAACCCCCTCGCAGGATCTCTGATCTGCCTCCAGTCATCATTTAGGTTGTTTATTAAAAACATTCTATATCTATACTTTATCTTTGGGCAGTTTGATGATGCTTCTAGAGCTGGATAGTCGATCTTCATCTTCACAATGACAATGATAAAACCTTTTTATGTCACAGAATCAGCTAGTCTGACACTTTTTGATATGGAGGTTATGCTTTAAGTGCGGTTAGGTTGCCCCATATGCAGGAAGCCTCCTAGACAGATTTGTTTTTTATTCATAGTTACAACCACTCTACACTATACACTGGTTTTTCCGGCATATGATTTGGTGGCATTAGAAATCATTCTACTTACTTTCCTTCGAAATCAGAAGATGTCCAGCAGTGCCATCTGCTCAGAACTGGCCAGAAGTGGTCATGTTGTAGATAGTTTGTTCAAAGTGACATACCGGGACATTTTGTCTACAGTACATATGTCTTCTATAGAGAAGCAAGACTCTAATCTTTTGTATATGATCCTTTGTAATTTATAATAAATATCTTTACCAGTAAAAATGTCAAAAGTAATTCTCAGGGGAACTAAAATGCCCTTTCAGATGATCGGACAAAGGAGCATTCATAAGGACGTTTTATCCCCAATCATTGCCCATTATACACATGGCAATGATCATCTTGTCAGCTGGCAGGCATTGAAAAGGTTCACTGATTGGCAATGCATGTCCCCATGTAAACAGGGATGCCCTACAGACAACATGCAGCCTGAAAGAAGACAAATTATCATACTAACTACTGTTCGCCCCCCTTTAAGTTTGCTTCAGTATACGTCAAAGGTCTTGTAAACATACACTGATCGACTTGTCATATTGTCCATGTAAAAGAATGCTTAGCAGAAAATTTCTTAAGCTGGAAACCCACAAGGAACTTAAAAATTCCACTGGTAATATTATAAAGAATTAATTTTATTATTAAAAAAATAGAACACAAATAGCTTATTGGTCATCGGCCATATAATATGAGGGAAATGAAAACACTACTCCTTTCATTTGCAAACTTTCTGCATGGGCTAATAGATCCCTTTATCTTGTCAGGGACCTATATATTTCTTGTTTTAACATCAATAGTTAATGCTTGAAACTCTCATATAATCATATAAAACATTTGGTAATTACTGTATCATTCCTTACATCCTGGGTTTTGCCCAGGCCTGCCATAGGCTATAATATAATGCCCTCAGATTCTAGGATCCAGTCATAAGCTCTTCATTAACCAACTAGGTGGTTGTCAATGGAACATGGACGTCTAAATAAGATCATTTCTCTACTGGATAGGTATAAATAGATTCAGACTACACAGAGAGCCCTTTATGTTTCAGGATAGTTGTCCTCCAGTGCACAATGTTATTCAGGGACATGGGGATGTCGTGACAGGAGATGTAAGCTGTGAGCAAATGGGATGTCCAATTCTGCTCATTAATTTTCAGTCTCTGAGATAAATAACTCCTTATACAGAGGAGGGAATCGCTCCCATGCAATTCTTGGGTACATCTGTCTGAAGATGTTCAGCTTTTCCAGGTGGAGCTGGCAAATGCTGGAGAGTTTCTCCTTTTCTGGAAGCTGAAGACATGGGAAGAATAAAAAAAAAAATTATCTAAAAGAGGATTATAGAATGCTGTGGTCACATGAAGAAGAGACGTGTGAGGATTATATAGAGCTGTGGTCACATGAAGAAGAGACGTGTGAGGATTATATAGAGCTGTGGTCACATGAAGAAGAAGAGACGTGTAAGGATTATATAGAGCTGTGGTCACATGAAGAAGAAGAGATGTGTGAGGATTATATAGAGCTGTGGTCACATGAAGAAGAAGAGACGTGTGAGGATTATATAGAGCTGTGGTCACATGAAGAAGAAGAGACTTGTGCGGATTATATAGAGCTGTGGTCACATGAAGAGACGTGTGAGGATTATATAGAGCTGTGGTCACATGAAGAAGAAGAGACGTGTGAGGATTATATAGAGCTGTGGTCACATGAAGAAAAAGAGACGTGTGAGGATTATATAGAGCTGTGGTCACATGAAGAAGAGACGTGTGAGGATTATATAGGGCTGTGGTCACATAAAGAGGAAGAGACGTGTGAGGATTATATAGAGCTGTGGTCACATGAAGAAGAAGAGACGTGTGAGGATTATATAGAGCTGTGGTCACATGAAGAAGAAGAGACGTGTGAGGATTATATAGAGCTGTGGTCACATGAAGAAGAAGAGACGTGTGAGGATTATATAGAGCTGTGGTCACATGAAGAAGAAGAGACGTGTGAGGATTATATAGAGCTGTGGTCACATGAAGAAGAGACGTGTGAGGATTATATATATCTGTGGTCACATGAAGAAGAAGAGACGTGTGAGGATTATATAGAGCTGTGGTCACATGAAGAAGAGACGTGTGAGGATTATATAGAGCTGTGGTCACATGAAGAAGAGACGTATGAGGATTATATAGAGCTGTGGTCACATGAAGAAGAGACGTGTGAGGATTATATAGAGCTGTGGTCACATATAGAAGAGACGTGAGGATTATATAGAGCTGTGGTCACATGAAGAAGAGACGTGTGAGGATTATATAGAGCTGTGGTCACATGAAGAAGAAACATGTGAGGATTATATAGAGCTGTGGTCACATGAAGACGAGACGTGTGAGGATTATATAGAGCTGTGGTCACATGAAGAAGAAGAGACGTGAGGATTATATAGAGCTGTGGTCACATGAAGAAGAAGAGACGTGTGAGGATTATATAGAGCTGTTGTCACATGAAGGAGAAGAAACGTGTGAGGATTATATAGAGCTGTGGTCACATGAAGAAGAGACGTGTGAGGATTATATAGAGCTGTGGTCACATGAAGAAGAGACGTGTGAGGAATATATAGAGCTGTGGTCACATGAAGAAGAGACGTGTGAGGATTATATAGAGCTGTGATCACATGAAGAAGAGACGTGTGAGGATTATATAGAGCTGTGGTCACATGAAGAGACGTGTGAGGATTATATAGAGCTGTGGTCACATGAAGAAGAAGAGACGTGTGAGGATTATATAGAGCTGTGGTCACATGAAGAAGAAGAGACGTGTGAGGATCATATAGAGCTGTGGTCACATGAAGAAGAGACGTGTGAGGATTATATAGAGCTGTGGTCACATGAAGGAGAAGAGACGTGTGAGGATTATATAGAGCTGTGGTCACATGAAGAAGAGACGTGTGAGGATTATATAGAGCTGTGGTCACATGAAGGAGAAGAGACGTGTGAGGATTATATAGAGCTGTGGTCACATGAAGAAGAGACGTGTGAGGGTTATATAGAGCTGTGGTCACATGAAGAAGAAGAGACGTGTGAGGATTATATAGAGCTGTGGTCACATGAAGAAGAAGAGACATGTGAGGATTATATAGAGCTGTGGTCACATGAAGAAGAAGAGACATGTGAGGATTATATAGAGCTGTGGTCACATGAAGAAGAGACGTATGAGGATTATATAGAGCTGTGGTCACATGAAGAAGAGACGTGTGAGGATTATATAGAGCTGTGGTCACATGAAGAAGAAGAGACGTGTGAGGATTATATAGAGCTGTGATCACATATAGAAGAGACGTGAGGATTATATAGAGCTGTGGTCACATGAAGAAGAGACGTGTGAGGATTATATAGAGCTGTGGTCACATGAAGAAGAAACATGTGAGGATTATATAGAGCTGTGGTCACATGAAGACGAGACGTGTGAGGATTATATAGAGCTGTGGTCACATGAAGAAGAAGAGACGTGAGGATTATATAGAGCTGTGGTCACATGAAGAAGAAGAGACGTGTGAGGATTATATAGAGCTGTGGTCACATGAAGGAGAAGAAACGTGTGAGGATTATATAGAGCTGTGGTCACATGAAGAAGAGACGTGTGAGGATTATATAGAGCTGTGGTCACATGAAGAAGAGACGTGTGAGGAATATATAGAGCTGTGGTCACATGAAGAAGAGACGTGTGAGGATTATATAGAGCTGTGATCACATGAAGAAGAGACGTGTGAGGATTATATAGAGCTGTGGTCACATGAAGAGACGTGTGAGGATTATATAGAGCTGTGGTCACATGAAGAAGAAGAGACGTGTGAGGATTATATAGAGCTGTGGTCACATGAAGAAGAAGAGACGTGTGAGGATCATATAGAGCTGTGGTCACATGAAGAAGAGACGTGTGAGGATTATATAGAGCTGTGGTCACATGAAGAAGAGACGTGTGAGGATTATATAGAGCTGTGGTCACATGAAGGAGAAGAGACGTGTGAGGATTATATAGAGCTGTGGTCACATGAAGAAGAGACGTGTGAGGATTATATAGAGCTGTGGTCACATGAAGGAGAAGAGACGTGTGAGGATTATATAGAGCTGTGGTCACATGAAGAAGAGACGTGTGAGGGTTATATAGAGCTGTGGTCACATGAAGAAGAAGAGACGTGTGAGGATTATATAGAGCTGTGGTCACATGAAGAAGAAGAGACATGTGAGGATTATATAGAGCTGTGGTCACATGAAGAAGAAGAGACATGTGAGGATTATATAGAGCTGTGGTCACATAAAGAGGAGACATGTGAGGATTATATAGAGCTGTGGTCACATGAAGAAGAGACGTGTGAGGATTATATAGAGCTGTGGTCACATGAAGAAGAGACGTGTGAGGATTATATAGAGCTGTGGTCACATGAAGAAGAGACGTGTGAGGATTATATAGAGCTGTGGTCACATGAAGAAGAGACGTGTGAGGATTATATAGAGCTGTGGTCACATGAAGGAGACGTGTGTGAGGATTATATAGAGCTGTGGTCACATGAAGAAGAAGAGACGTGGGAGGATTATATAGAGCTGTGGTCACATGAAGAAGAAGAGACGTGTGAGGATTATATAGAGCTGTGGTCAAATGAAGAAGAAGAGACGTGTGAAGTTTAGATAGGGTAGTTGCATACAGATTTTTTTTGGCTATGATCTGTTACTAAGGTAACAAAGTCTTACCTTTGTTAAAATGAACTCGCGACGTGTTCTGTGAAGTAAGTTTCTAAAGGCCAAGTGTATCTTCCTGTATAGAGTATCCACCTTGTGCCTCTCTTGTAGCCAGGGGAGGCCTATGAAAAGTCAGAAAATTTTGGATTCACATAGAAATGTAGAAATGATTCTGATTATTCAACAACTGGAAAAAGCCTAAATGGCCAGTAAGGATCATCAAGAGAGAAACACTTCGGTGAGGGTGCCCGTTGGCCCCCACTGGTCAGATACTGATGATCTTGGTCAGGGATGGCCAATCTACAATTCTCCAGCTGTTGCAAAACTACAATCCCAGCATGCCTAGACTGCCTACAGCTATCAGCCTACAGCAGGGCATGGCGCGGAGAGCCACAGGTTGGCCATCCCTGATCTAGGTCATTAGATAAAAAGTGTCAGAAAACCCCTTTAAGAAAGCTGTAATGGATCCAGAGATCTCCCCATTCATTGCTCCAATTGGTCTGCTACATTTATTTCAAGCTGGTAGGGGGGTGTTTACGTTCTCAGTGGACGTGTCTGTAACGGTCACAGCCTCTAATATTAGATAGGGTTGGTGGCATTTGAAAGATGGACCAGATACATTATATTGAATAACTTCGGGGCTACACCCAATTTTTTATTACATGCATTTACAAATGTATTCCGATCCAGGAATTGTTTTGAAAAAAGAAGAAGTTAGTCGACATTCTACACCACTGTGTTACTGGAGTTAGATTCAGACCATTTTTTAAACTAATTAAAGTCCTAATTGTTAAATCTGGAATGAAACTGACATAGCTCTCCATCACTGGAGAGAGTGGTATAAAAATGGCAAAATTTCACAAATTAGCGCAAATAAACGTAAAAGTCACAAAACTCTATTTGTGATTTTTTTTTTTAAGCCAGCATTCTGGGGTGAAGGGCTTGATAACTCCCCCATGTCTCTAGAGGGTGCACGTCATGTTCCATGTGCAGCCCAGTGTATGATCACAGCCCTGGTATATACTTGTGTAAGTGATCAGATGGCTTACTGGGATCGAGCAGGGTCAGGGCACTGAAGAAGGCCATTTCATGTTCAGAGAGGTTGAGTGCACAGAGTGACTGGCAGAACTCAAACATGGAACTGATGAGATCATGGCAGCCTGAAAGAATAAAGGAGACATTCAGTGTATTTTACAGGAGATTACAATTTTGTAAAAAAAAAAAAACAGAACACTAGAATCAGAAGCGTCTTACCTAAAGAATGGAAGAGCTCCAATTGTGCATATTTTCCCTCAAAAAAGACAGTGCTATTGTACCAGTTAAAGGCTCGGCTCATTCTAATCAACAGCAGCTCCATTGCGCCTACGACACAGAAAAGGGTGGTTAATTGGCTTTTGTGGGACTGGAAATGTGCAGTTATAATCCTCTCATCCAGACTCTACGACCTCTGCTACCTGCTTTCAGAAGTACAATCTGATCGTTTGGATTCAGGTCCATAAAGCCACTGAGCCGCTTTGCAAATTCCACAATATATTGAATGGCATCTGTAATGTGACAGACACAGCGTTCCCACATCTGGTCCATGGGCTGCATAGAGACAGGAGGTTATGTGTGAATAGTGATGGTCCTAGCGATGTCACTGTTAATCATTATTCACTCAATGTCATCATTAGCTGGTTACCTTTTGCTGTAAGCTCTGCATTTCTTCAGGTGTGAACGTTTCCCATCTCAATATCTGAAGGTTCTCCTGACGAAACTGGCATGTCTCTTGGTGTGCAAACACCACATTCTGCGTTAGCAGTTCTGAGGTATACCGATACCATAAGAAAGCAAAGAATAATTTAGTGTACACTGAAAATAATAAAAATGATAGTGCTAGGGTTAGATTGAGAGTAGACCGACTCACCCAGCTCTGTGGCTGATAGCAGGCACTCCGGAGGCAGACAGCTGCTGAAGTTGAGGCTGCAGAATGATTGCAGATTGTGGAAGACATTGGGTCTCAGCTGCTGTTCTCGGAGAAAGCTTTTCCTATTTGTAGCTTCTGTCTGTGCCTTTTCTGGGGTGTGGAGCATGAGGGGTTCCCTCTGCAGTTGCATTCTAGTCAGTGAACAGTTACGCGGGGCGAAGGAGGAGTCCCACCTGCTGTGACCTATCCATGCAGAAGGTTGGGTGGAATGAGGCAGCTCTGGTGTTGTAGTGGATGGTTGTTCAGCCTGGTTTTCAGAACTTTGTAGGCTTCCAGAGATCTCTGTCCTTTGCTCCTTCAGAAGTTTTTGCACCTCAGCTTGTAATATAGCCCTCTGCTTTTTTGACATGCGCCCAAACTTAACTGCTAAAAAAAAAAAAGTTGAGGATGGTAGAAATTATAAAAGGGTTTGGCCACTGACTAACAGCTGTTGATGAATGTGTTTGTACGATGATTATATGGCATTTACTAATATAGACTTTGTTGGTATTCTGCACTATTTTCTATATTTCATAAGGTATTCTCTCTTGTTGGCCAAGTATTTTGTGCTGTCCACAAAATGGCTGCTGATGGAGGGTCATGTGACCAGGCAAATCACTCAGTCTCCTCCATTAAAATATACTACACCTGTACTAAACTCTCAACATTGCAAGTGCAGATGGAAGATGTGGTGTATTTGGGGGAGAAGGCTGAGGGATGAGTTATTTTTGCATAGTCACATGACCCTCCATCAGCGGCCATCTTATGGACAGGACCTCTGTGGCGACAGCATAGAAGATTTGCCCAACAAGGGGACATGACTTATAAAATATAGTAAACGGCACAGAAAGCTATATTAAGTGTCTTATAGTTTTACATACACATTGGTCGAAAGTGGCCAACCCCTTTAATGTTTAGTTTACAGTAAAAAGTTCATTTAATTTGAGCAGCCAAGCACTTACAATATATTTGCCTGTTCAATCCCCTGATGCCCCAGTGGTCCCTGCAGCAATGATGTGCGGTACGTGCAGCCGGTGGCCTCAGTGGTGATGGTGGTATGTACGGCCAGTGATTGACTGCAGCGATGATGTGCGGTACGTGCAGCCGGTGGCCTCAGTGGTGATGGTAGCATCTACGGCCAGTGATTGACTGCAGCGATGATGTGCGGTACGTGCAGCCGGTGGCCTCAGTGGTGATGGTAGTATGTACGGCCAGTGATTGACTGCAGCGATGATGTGCGGTACGTGCAGCCGGTGGCCTCAGTGGTGATGGTGGTATGTACGGCCAGTGATTGACTGCAGCGATGATGTGCGGTACGTGCAGCCGGTGGCCTCAGTGGTGATGGTAGTATGGACGGCCAGTGATTGACTGCAGCGATGATGTGCGGTACGTGCAGCCGGTGGCCTCAGTGGTGATGGTAGCATCTACGGCCAGTGATTGACTGCAGCGATGATGTGCGGTACGTGCAGCCGGTGGCCTCAGTGGTGATGGTGGTATGTACGGCCAGTGATTGACTGCAGCGATGATGTGCGGTACGTGCAGCCGGTGGCCTCAGTGGTGATGGTAGCATCTACGGCCAGTGATTGACTGCAGCGATGATGTGCGGTACGTGCAGCCGGTGGCCTCAGTGGTGATGGTAGTATGTACGGCCAGTGATTGACTGCAGCGATGATGTGCGGTACGTGCAGCCGGTGGCCTCAGTGGTGATGGTGGTATGTACGGCCAGTGATTGACTGCAGCGATGATGTGCGGTACGTGCAGCCGGTGGCCTCAGTGGTGATGGTAGTATGGACGGCCAGTGATTGACTGCAGCGATGATGTGCGGTACGTGCAGCCGGTGGCCTCAGTGGTGATGGTAGCATCTACGGCCAGTGATTGACTGCAGCGATGATGTGCGGTACGTGCAGCCGGTGGCCTCAGTGGTGATGGTAGTATGTACGGCCAGTGATTGACTGCAGCGATGATGTGCGGTACGTGCAGACGGTGGCCTCAGTGGTGATGGTAGTATGTACGGCCAGTGATTGACTGCAGCGATGGTGTGCGGTACGTGCAGCCGGTGGCCTCAGTGGTGATGGTAGTATGTACGGCCAGTGATTGACTGCAGCGATGATGTGCGGTACGTGCAGCCGGTGGCCTCAGTGGTGATGGTAGTATGTACGGCCAGTGATTGACTGCAGCGATGATGTGCGGTACGTGCAGACGGTAGCCTCAGTGGTGATGGTGGTATGTACGGCCAGTGATTGACTGCAGCGATGATGTGCGGTACGTGCAGACGGTGGCCTCAGTGGTGATGGTAGTATGTACGGCCAGTGATTGACTGCAGCGATGATGTGCGGTACGTGCAGCCGGTGGCCTCAGTGGTGATGGTAGTATGTACGGCCAGTGATTGACTGCAGCGATGATGTGCGGTACGTGCAGACGGTAGCCTCAGTGGTGATGGTGGTATGTACGGCCAGTGATTGACTGCAGCGATGATGTGCGGTACGTGCAGCCGGTGGCCTCAGTGGTGATGGTAGTATGTACGGCCAGTGATTGACTGCAGCGATGATGTGCGGTACGTGCAGCCGGTGGCCTCAGTGGTGATGGTAGTATGTACGGCCAGTGATTGACTGCAGCGATGATGTGCGGTACGTGCAGCCGGTGGCCTCAGTGGTGATGGTAGTATGTATGGCCAGTGATTGACTGCAGCGATGATGTGCGGTACGTGCAGCCGGTGGCCTCAGTGGTGATGGTAGTATGTACGGCCAGTGATTGACTGCAGCGATGATGTGCGGTACGTGCAGCCGGTGGCCTCAGTGGTGATGGTAGTATGTACGGCCAGTGATTGACTGCAGCGATGATGTGCGGTACGTGCAGCCGGTGGCCTCAGTGGTGATGGTAGTATGTACGGCCAGTGATTGACTGCAGCGATGATGTGCGGTACGTGCAGCCGGTGGCCTCAGTGGTGATGGTAGTATGTATGGCCAGTGATTGACTGCAGCGATGATGTGCGGTATGTGCAGCCGGTAGCCTCAGTGGTGATGGTGGTATGTACGGCCAGTGATTGACTGCAGCGATGATGTGCGGTATGTGCAGCCGGTGGCCTCAGTGGTGATGGTAGTATGTACGGCCAGTGATTGACTGCAGCGATGATGTGCGGTACGTGCAGCCGGTGGCCTCAGTGGTGATGGTGGTATGTACGGCCAGTGATTGACTGCAGCGATGATGTGCGGTACGTGCAGCCGGTGGCCTCAGTGGTGATGGTAGTATGTACGGCCAGTGATTGACTGCAGCGATGATGTGCGGTACGTGCAGCCGGTGGCCTCAGTGGTGATGGTAGTATGTACGGCCAGTGATTGACTGCAGCGATGATGTGCGGTACGTGCAGCCGGTGGCCTCAGTGGTGATGGTAGTATGTACGGCCAGTGATTGACTGCAGCGATGATGTGCGGTACGTGCAGCCGGTGGCCTCAGTGGTGATGGTAGTATGTATGGCCAGTGATTGACTGCAGCGATGATGTGCGGTACGTGCAGCCGGTGGCCTCAGTGGTGATGGTAGTATGTACGGCCAGTGATTGACTGCAGCGATGATGTGCGGTACGTGCAGCCGGTGGCCTCAGTGGTGATTGTAGTATATATGGCCAGTGATTGACTGCAGCGATGATGTGGATGCCACTTCATCGCAGCAGTGTGTGTCCCTTGCATTGGCAAACATGTTATTTTCTACGAACGTTGATATTGATGGCATATCCGTAGGTAGGTCATCAATATCATATTGGCGGGGCCTGGATACCCAATCAGCTAGCAGGTGTCTTGGCCACAGGAACTAACACAATGGCCCAGATTTACTAATCCTAAAGATGGTGTAAATGCAGCAGACTTATCACAGGGGCTCACATCTGGCACAGGAATAGACGCCTTCTCTGACTTTTGGTTGGCTTACTTTGAGACAGATTTTTATGTCAGAATTGCAACACAAAATGGTGCATCTTGAGCCCTGCCCCTTTCCTGTGAAGCCCCACCCCTTCTCCTAAGTCCCACCCCTTTGCCAAGCAAAAATCAATGTAGAAACCCCAGATGTGTCAGATTGTGCCAGTCTGGGCCTCTTTTTTGTTTTTAGACAGATTTTTGGTGCAGACACCCAGTAAGGCGACCTTCACACTAGCATTTTTGCTGGACCCGGCAGCTTCCGTTACTGGTAATACATCTGCATCCATTCTAAACAGATCCGGTTGTAGTATCTTTAACATAGCCAAGACGGATCTGTCATGAACTCAATTGAAAGTCAATGGGGGACGGATCAGTTTTCTATTGTGGCAGAGAAAACGGATCCGTCCCCATTGACTTGCATTGGGCGTCATGACGTCTTGCTCCGCATCCCAGGATGGAAAGCAAAATACATCATTGTTGCGGTTTGCTCTCCGGTCTGGAAACGCAACTAAACGGAACGGAATGCATTCTGGTGACTCTGTTCTGTTCAGTTCAGGTTTGTCCATATTGACAATGGGGACAAAACGGAAGCGTTTTTTTGTCCAGTATAACGTAAAACGTAAACGCTAGTGTGAGAGTAGCCTCGGGGTACTTTACAGATCAGCTTGTTAATGAAGTGTGCGGCTGATGATGACGACACAAGACGTCTCTCACCTCCCATCTATCATATCAGCGATCACGCAGAGCGGAATGCTCCATGTCTCTGTACTGAGCCATTGAAGGCAGATATCGGGTTCTTACCATCACGAGACATGCCCAAGGATAGACATTTCTGCAGCCGGCAGTGCTGGCATCGGTTCCTACTGGAGCGGTCGATGGGACAGCTTTGTTGCTGGCTGCATGAGTAAATCGGCTTCCCCTGCTGACTCCGGCGGAAAAAGCCCTGCCAAATAGTGCAAGCATTAGAGATGACATATATTCACCCTGGTTTCAGATGAGGAAACTGCTGAGGTTAGTACTGACATGTCAGCTGAAATGATAAATGTATGACCACACACTGATCAGTGGGGGCTCCAGCAGTCAGACCCCCAGGGATCATACGTGAGCTGAGCTGCACATCAGCAGCACAAACCTCTCTCCTGTATCAGTGCAGATAATAACATAGTTCTGTGTGTCTGCAGTTCATCCTACATAAAAGTCTATTCTGCAAACTATTGTAAAACCTATGATAAGTATTAGCTCTGGACAGGTTCTCAGCCAGTTATTGTAAATGGGAATATTTTAATTCACATACAGTAAGCAGAGATAGTGAGTAAGCTGTTCTCACTGTATGATGATATAAACCAGATAACCCCTACTGTCCGACCTCTGATGTGTCCTCCTGTCTTACCTTGCATCCTTCACATGTTATTACTCCATAGTGGATCCCAGAAGATTTATCTCCACAGATTTTGCACGGAATTACTTCAATTTGGGCTGCAAAAAAAACCAGAAGACATTCACGTGTTTCTCTTTCCTCTGACGCCTCAAGTGGCGCCTCCCACAGTCCACATTGCTGCCTCTCAGATGCTTCTGAGTCTGAGTAACCATTCTACATTACTATGGAAATTACCTTTATTTTACCTGGGGTGGAAAGTGTTAAGATTGAAAGTGTTAACTAAAAAAAAAACTATGATGAGAAATACAAGACTTGCATCAGCCAAGCAAACCCCTTCTCACTGGCTGTGAAACCTCAGGCATCCGGTTACGTCTTATTCATCTTCTCCAGTCCTGGGGACTGCACAAATATTTGCATAGACGAGTTTTCCACTAATTGATCCCTTGGCTAATATTTACCATAATAATAAATGAAGTCTTCATGTCTCTATCACCAGTGATACAATCCGTAATGCAAAGCGCTACCTACTGGATAACACAGGGAACTGCAGCCGAACTAAGACCGTTCTGCTATCTCAGACCTGTTACAGATTGTCTTAAGACCATGGCATTATAGCATTCCTATTACTGCTATTAGACCCAGATGCTCTACGAGTATAGATGGTATACCTTTTAGGGTGCATTCACGCCACCATATGTAGTTTGCTGTCTGCAAAAAATACAGAGGTCGTCTGTGTTGCATCCATTTTTTTTGCAGATGCAAAACTGTCAAGAATAGGACATGTTCTATCTGACATACGGATGCAGACAGTTAATTTTTTTGCAGACCCATTGAAATGAATGGGACTCCATCTAATCCACAAAAAATGTGGATCGGATACAGACCATAAATGCGGTCGTGTGAATGGGGCCTTATACAGATGCTAAAACAGAAGGTACCAAAGTAAGAAGACAAGCAGAGAAATATATAGTGTTGGCAACCTAAAAGACTATAACAGACATAAATGTGTTAAAAAAAAAACCTCCATGGTGGGTTATCAAGGTTTATGACCGTGTTGCGAAATAACAGAACTAGGTTATGAGCATATCGACTTCGGATGAAACAGCAGGAGCTCCGTACAGTATTAGAATGTATTGGCTCAGGTGAGCCGAAGTTATTGCTTTGCAAAGTCTCGCGAGACTTCGCGCAATAACATCATAAATTAATTTGTACTGTAAAAAACCATTTCCCGAACTTGGGTTCGGTTCCATCCTTGGAGATGGGTTTTTACAGTACAAATTAATTTATGAAGTTATTGCGCGAAGTCTCGCGAGACTTTGCGAAGCAATAACTTCGGCTCACCTGAGCCAATACATTATAATATTGCATGGAGGTCCGTACAGTTTTAGAACAAAGTTTTATGCAAATTGACTTCGGATGTTTCATCCGAAGTCGATTCGCTGATCCCAACGACAGAACGTGGTACATAGCACCCTCTAGAGGCCGGGTTCTTTAGTGCAGACCACAGAGTTTCATGATTCATATTGCATCATCATGTTAAATTATCAGAAATATTTGTAATAATTTAAACAGATTAAGGGCTCATGCACACGAACGTATTTTCTTTCCGTCTCCGTTCCGTTTATTTGCGGACCGTATGCGGAACCATTCACTTCAATGGGGCTGTAGAAAATGCTGAAGTTAGTCCGTGTGCATTCCGTTTCCGTTTGTCCGCTTGGCCGTTCCGCAAAAAAAAGTAGTGCAGGCCCTATAATTGTCCGCAAATCATGGTCCAAGGCCCCATTCAAGTCAATGGGTCCGCAAAAATATCCGTATGTCATCCGTATTTTGCGGATCCATACTGTAGAAATGCTATGCTCAGCCCATATTGCTCATGTGTTTGGTGATTAATAAGTTACCGTTTCCGTTTCCAATCCGCAAAAAAACAAATCAAATACGGAAACCATACGGTTATGTTTTGTGGAATAACAGAACGGAAGAGGACTTAAATCAGAGAAAAAAAACTCAGATGCGGACAAACGGATGCGTGAAAAGCGGACCACAAAACAATAACGGTTCGTGTGCATGAGCCCTAATTGTCCCCTTCCCCTTTTCTTCCTTTTTTTTTTCTTTTTTTCTTTTTTTTCTTTTCTCCTTTCTCTCTCTTTCGCTCTTTCCTCTTTTCCCCTATTCCTCTCTCTGACGGGACGGGGGGGAGGGAGGACACTGGACGCATCGCAAGGGGGACGGGGACGGGAAAATATGGGACTGGGGGGTAAAGGGGAGTTAGTTTAAATTATATTAAATGTTAATGATTATTTTCTTGGTGTTTTTTTTTCTCTTTATTACTTCCTTGTATATTAATAAAGTTGTTGAATTAAAAAAAATATATAATAATTGTCACGTTGATGGTATCACACTAAAGTTAGAATTGATAAGCATTCGCAGCATGCTCCTGTGCACGCGCTTTACAGAGGACCCTGATCTTGCTCTTTCTGGTCCCTGGCAGATCCAAAATGTGACGTCACATTTGGGTCACGTGCATGCTGCAGCCATTTTGTATGTTAAACATTTTTATACACAGGTGAAAGGTACAGTTGGTCGGCATTCAGGAAGTGGTAGTCGTAGTAGAACAAAATACCGACACTCACTTTTCTTTGAATTGTTTTTACTTCAACAGGCAGTTTACAGCACTACAGTGCTATTTATACCCAGGCCTGTAGATATAAGAATGGGGAATCCTCTAAGTCTAGAGAAAGGAGGTTTCTACACCAACACAAAAGAGGATTCTTTACTATAAAAGCAGTGAGACGTTGGAGCTTTCTCCCTGACGAGGTTGGGATGGTGAACGCAGTAAAAGAGAAGGGGCTGGGATTCCCGGAGTGTAATAATCTTACAGGTTATAGTTAGTAGATTTTTGGAGAAGGGTCAATGATCCAGGGAGTTTTTCTCATTGCCAGACTGGAGTTGGCAAAGAATAATTGCTTCAAAGATGAGGAAATTGACTTCTACCTGTTTTCCTTCCTCTGGATCAATTTAACAGGATAAAAGGCTGAACTGGACGGATATATCAGTTTTTTCCAACCTAAGGCCTCGTGCTCACAGCCTTATTTGTTTCTCTCCACAAAAAAGGATCCTGGAAAAACATTCTAACGGATTAAGAAATTGGAGGAACTGTCAAGTTCGGAGGAAGCCTGATAATATGGGGTTGTTTCACAGCCAAATCGGGTTGTTTCACCAGGATCGATGGTGGTCTCAATGCTGAACTAGATGTATCTTACATGACGAGTTACTTCATACACTTGAGTACTATGGGTATGAAAAGGACGACATAGTGTTCCACCAGTACAACAACTCCAAGCATACGTTGAGATTGGTGACTACAACAACTCCAAGCATACGTCGAGATTGGTGACTACAACGACTCCAAGCATACGTCGAGATTGGTGAAGAAATGGTTCAGTGACAATGCAGTTGAGGTGCTGGATTAGACCCCACAGTCCCCAGACCTCAACCGAATCGAAAATTTGTGGATAGAGTTGAAGAAAAAGCTGTATTCGTACCCAAGTGAGTCAACTAGTATGCATCAACATTGGGAACGTGTAGAAGAGACCCGGGAACAGATTTCGGTCGAGACATGCTTGAATCTGATCGAAAGCATGCCCAGAAGGATTCAAACAATGTTGAAAGCCAAATGTGGATTTACAAAATACTAACAAAAGAATAGAAATTAAAATTTAGAATTTTAGGAGCAAAACAGTAACAATGCAGTTACATGACAAGAATCTGCATAACTAATCATATGCTAAATAGTTGTAAGTCTAATTTATGTATGAGATAGCCAAGAGGATTAAATGATGGTAGTCTTACGTTCGAAGCTGTACCAGATGGAGCGTGAAAGTCAAAAGTTCAAAACATTGCTACCCTTTTGCTCGTTAGTGTAAAGTGCTTCTATAATAGAGCCTTATACAGTGCTTCTATAAGAGAGACAGATACACTGCCTCCATAACAGGTCCAGATACACTGCCTCTATAACAACCAGATACACTGCCTCTATAACAGGTCCAGATACACTGCCTCCATAACTGGTCCAGATACACTGCCTCCATAACATGTCCAGATACACTGCCTCTATAACAACCATATACACTGCCTCTATAACAACCAGAAACACTGCCTCCATAACAGGTCCAGATACACTGCCTCCATAACAGGTCCAGATACACTGCCTCTATAACAACCATATACACTGCCTCCATAACAGGTCCAGATACTCTGCTTCCATAACAGGTCCAGATACTCTGCCTCCATAACAGGTTCCAGATACACTACCTCCATAACAGGTCCAGATACACTGCCTCTATAACAACCATATACACTGCCTCTATAACAACCAGATACACTGCCTCTATAACAGGTCCATCCATATACACTGCCTCTATAACAACCATATACACTGCTTCTATAACAGGTCCAGATACACTGCCTCCATAACAGGTCCAGATACACTGCCTCCATAACAACCAGATACACTTTCTCTATAACAGGTCCAGATACACTGCCTCCATAACAGGTCCAGATACACTGCCTCTATAACAGGTCCAGATACACTGCCTCCATAACAGGTCCAGATACACTGCCTCCATAACAGGTCCAGATACACTGCCTCCATAACAACCAGATATACTGCCTCTATAACAGGTCCAGATATACTGCCTCCATAACAGGTCCAGATACACTGCCTCCATAACAGGTCCAGATACACTGCCTCCATAACAGGTCCAGATACACTGCCTCCATAACAGGTCCAGATACACTGCCTCTATAACAGGTCCAGATACACTGCCTCTATAACAACCATATACACTGCCTCTATAACAACCATATACACTGCCTCCATAACAGGTCCAGATACACTGCCTCTATAACAGGTCCAGATACACTGCCTCTATAACAGGTCCAGATACACTGCCTCTATAACAGGTCCAGATACACTGCCTCTATAACAGGTCCAGATACACTGCCTCTATAACAACCATATGCACTGCCTCTATAACAACCAGATACACTGCCTCTATAACAGGTCCAGATACACTGCCTCTATAACAACCAGATACACTGCCTCTATAACAGGTCCAGATACACTACACTGCCTCTATAACAACCATATACACTGCCTCCATAACAGGTCCAGATACACTGCCTCCATAACAGGTCCAGATACACTGCCTCTATAACAGGTCCAGATACACTGCCTCTATAACAGGTCCAGATACACTGCCTCTATAACAGGTCCAGATACACTGCCTCTATAACAGGTCCAGATACACTGCCTCTATAACAACCATATGCACTGCCTCTATAACAACCAGATACACTGCCTCTATAACAGGTCCAGATACACTGCCTCTATAACAACCAGATACACTGCCTCTATAACAGGTCCAGATACACTACACTGCCTCTATAACAACCATATACACTGCCTCCATAACAGGTCCAGATACACTGCCTCTATAACAGGTCCAGATACACTGCCTCCATAACAGGTCCAGATACACTGCCTCTATAACAACCATATACACTGCCTCTATAACAGGTCCAGATATACTGCCTCCATAACAGGTCCAGATACACTGCCTCCATAACAGGTCCAGATACACTGCCTCTATAACAGGTCCAGATACACTGCCTCTATAACAACCATATACACTGCCTCCATAACAGGTCCAGATACACTGCCTCTATAACAGGTCCAGATACACTGCCTCTATAACAGGTCCAGATACACTGCCTCTATAACAACCAGATACACTGCCTCCATAACAACCAGATATACTGCCTCTATAACAACCAGATACACTGCCTCCATAACAACTACAGTGCTTCTATAACAACCAGATGCAGTGCTTCTATAACAGAGCTTTACAAGGGGTGTTTAATAAGTTATCTACACTAGTATGTTCTGTCAGGGTTGGAGGGCTTAGCTTGTCTGTGCAGGTTGAGACATGTCTGGACATGCAACACACACAGTAGCAGTTCAGTCTGATGAAAGCACTGGAAATGACATGATGGCAAGTGCAGTACAATGTGAGTCTACAAAAAAAAGTGAGAGATTTGGAGCTTTGTTCCGTGATTAAATTCCTTACAAAGGAAGAAAAGACACCTACAGAAATCCATAAAAGGATGATTGCTGTATATGGTGATGATGGACCTTCCTACTACCAAGTAAAGTTTTGGCCCAAGCAGTTGAAATTGGGTAGCTAATTAATTGAAGATGACACCTGTTCAGGGCGACCTGTCGAATCATCTTTAGAGGAAACGTGCCGTACAGTGGAGGCCGTAATTTTGGAAGATTGTCGGGTCAAAGTCAGTGTTATAGCTCATGAGTTAGTTATTTCACTTGACACAGTTTCCAGTATCATTCGTGATGTTTAAATGTCAAAGATAAGTTCCCAGTGGTTACTACGAATGTTGATGCCTGAGCAAAAAACTTGTTACCAGCAATTTAGCCAAGAGAACTTAGACATACATAGAGAAAATCCAGGAGACATCTATTCCCAAATCATTATGGGTGATGAGACATGGGTCCACCACCCTGATCCTGAGACCAAACAAGAGTCCATGCAATGGAAGCACAAGGGGTCACCAACTCCAAAGAAATTTTGTGTGCAGCTGGATAGATCATGGCAACCGTTTTTGGGGATACAGAAGTCATTTTATTACTAGAATTCATGCCACACAAGACAATTCATCGAGACACCTATGCTTCATCAATTAAGGCATTACTCATTTATGAGTTTAATAAAAGAATTACATCTTTATGACAATTCTATCCAATTTGCATAATAATTTGGAACATGGTGTATGACAGAGCCGGATACAGTGCTTCTATAACTAAGCTATGTACAGTGTTTCTATAATACAGCTTTATACAGTGCTTCTATAACAGAGCCAGATACAATGCTTCTATACCAGAGCCAGCATACCCATAACAGTGCCACAGTGCTTCTATAATAAAGCAAGACTAGCCAGACCCATTGCATTGTTAACCTGAACCCCATAAGCCAGTTTGACATCACCAATATGTTCACATAAAGTAGGCATATTCTAATATACATATACAGTTGCAAGAAAAAGTATGTGAACCCTTTGGAATGATATGGATTTCTGCACAAATTGGTCATAAAATGTGATCTGATCTTCATCTAAGTCACAACAATAGACAATCACAGTCTGCTTAAACTAATAACACACCAAGAGTTAAATGTTACCATGTTTTTATTGAACACACCATGTAAACATTTACAGTGCAGGTGGAAAAAGTATGTGAACCCTTGGATTTAATAACTGGTTGAACCTCCTTTGGCAGCAATAACTTCCACCAAGCGTTTCCTGTAGTTGCAGATCAGACGTGCACAACGGTCAGGAGTAATTCTTGACCATTCCTCTTTACAGAACGGTTTCTTTTCAGCAATATTCTTGGGATGTCTGGTGTGAATCGCTTTCCTGAGGTCATGCCACAGCATCTCAATCGGGTTGAGGTCAGGACTCTGACTGGGCCACTCCAGAAGGCAGATTTTCTTCTGTTTAAGCCATTCTGTTGTTACTTTACTTCTATGCTTTGGGTCGTTGTCCTGTTGCAACACCCATCTTCTGTTGAGCTTCAGCTGGTGGACAGATGGCCTTAAGTTCTCCTGCAAAATGTCTTGATAAACTTGGGAATTCATTTTTCCTTCGATGATAGCAATCCGTCCAGGCCCTGACGCAGCAAAGCAGCCCCAAACCATGATGCCCCCACCACCATAATTCACAGGTGACATGAGGTTTTGATGTTGGTGTGCTGTGCCTCTTTTTCTCCACACATAGTGTTGTGTGTTTCTTCCAAACAACTCCACTTTGGTTTCATCTGTCCACAGAATATTTTGCCAGTACTGCTGTGGAACATCCAGGTGCTCTTGTGCAAACTGTAAACGTGCAGCAATGTATTTTTTGGACAGCAGTGGCTTCCTCTGTGGTATCCTCCCATGAAATCCATTCTTGTTTAGTGTTTTACGTATCGTAGATTCGCTAACAGGGATGTTAGCATATGCCAGAGACTTTTGTAAGTCTTTAGCTGACACTCTAGGATTCGTCTTCCCCTCATTGAGCAGTCTGCGCTGTGCTCTTGCAGTCATCTTTACAGGACGGCCACTCCTAGGGAGAGTAGCAGCAATTTGTCTTACCGTGGACTGATGAACAGCAAGGCTTTTGGAGATACTTTTATAACCCTTTCCAGCTTTATGCAAGTCAACAATTCTTAATCGTAGGTCTTCTGAGAGCTCTTTTGTGCGAGGCATCATTCACATCAGGCAATGCTTCTTGTGAAAAGCAAACCCAGAACTGGTGTGTGTTTTTTATAGGGCAGGGCAGGGCAGCTGTAACCAACACCTCCAATCTCATCTCATTGATTGGACTCCAGTTGGCTGACACCTCACTCCGATTAGCTCTTGGAGATGTCATTAGTCTAGGGGTTCACATACTTTTTCCACCTGCACTGTGAATGTTTACATGGTGTGTTCAATAAAAACATGGTAACATTTAACTCTTTGTGTGTTATTAGTTTAAGCAGACTGTGATTGTCTATTGTTGTGACTTAGATGAAGATCGGATCACATTTTGTGACCAATTTGTGCAGAAATCCATATCATTCCAAAGGGTTCACATACTTTTTCTTGCAACTGTATACAGGGGTGCACCTAGCCTTTCTGCTGCCTGAAGTGAAAACTGAAACAGCACCCCCCATGTCAATTTCTTAACCCCATTGCCACAATGAAAGCGCTCATTGCCCATGGCCCTTCTGCTGCCCCCCTCTTGCCCATACCTGTTTCTGCCTGAGACGATAGCCTCACCTGGCCTCATTGGTGGTGCACCCCTGCGTATATATGTAATAGTAATATTGTGTAACGTCTTGTGAGGCTCCCTTACACTAGAGCTTTAGTTCACGTCCTATACTTGGTTCTCCATGACATTTTCTTTATATACACTGTACAGTGTTAGAGAGGGTGGGTAGCATATCTCACTGCGTCTATTTTTAGAGGATTCAGTTGTAATCTGCAGCCTCACCTCCTGATCCCCGCTGTGTCCTGTGGTCTGATTGTAGTGTGAGTCTGTACGTTGGCTCCAGGTGCTACAAGCTCTTAGAAACTCGAGTGGGACGTTGAAGAACAGGGTTTATTTACAGTGCTCTGCAGCTGGATGTGACTGCTATATTTGTATCTAGTCCTTGCAGTGATCTGTCATACATTTCAGGACAGTTCTTTTCACCTTGCCTCGTGTGCAGCATGCAGATGTGCTGTATTATTGAAAGGAAATTCATGAGCTTCCATCCAGGTATTGCTGATTTCAAGCTTCAGCTTTGCAGCCTGCTTTGTGTTTTACAAATCCCAGAAAGTTCTGGTGTGGTGTTTGTTTAGCATTCGACTGCAACTGTGGAGAAATTGCAATGATGAACGGCGAACTCCTGTGGCAGAACGGCTGTGATGATTGCCTCTGACAGATAATTGTTTATAACACAAATATACTGTATTGGCACATACCCTCTAATAGAGCTAAAAAATTTAAAATATATATATATATAAAATACATAAAAGGAAAAAATATAATAAAAATATATTTTATCAAAGAAAAAGGTCATAACATGGTAAATATTTATCTTCATAACTATAGCAGCCTGTACAATAATATATAACACATTCTTAACCCTTTCCTAGTTACTTACTCTAAATTGGCATACAGCTACATCAGTGGGTGGCACAGGAGCTGTGCTTTTGCCATCTGCAGTTTGTTGCTGGCAGGCACTAATTCCTGACTATACTGACAATACTGAGGCATTGTAGGAGTGATCCAATAATTGCAGTGTGAAGTCCCATAGTGAGTAAAAAAAAGTTTACCGTATTTTTCGCCCTATAAAACGCACCTAGGTTTTTGAGGAGGAAAATAAGAAAGAAAAAAATTTGAACCAAAAGGTGTGCTTTTGAACAAATGGTGGTCTGTGGATGACGCTGTTATGGGGGATCTGTGGATGACACTGTTATGGGGGATCTGTGGATGGCACTGTTATGGGGAGGGGGATCTGTGGATGGCGCTGTTATGGGGATCTGTGGATGACACTGTTATGGGGGATCTGTGGATGGCACTGTTATGGGGAGGGGGATCTGTGGATGGCACTGTTATGGGGAGGGGGATCTGTGGATGGCACATATATAGCATCCTATTATGGGGAGGGGGATCTGTGGATGACACTCTTATGGGGGGATCTGTGGATGGCACTGTTATGGGGAGGGGGATCTGTGGATGGCACTGTTATGGGGAGGGGGATATGTGGATGGCACTGCTATGGGGAGGGGGATCTGTAGATGGCACTGTTATGGGAGGGGGATCTGTGGATGACACATATATAGCATCCTATGATATATATGTGTCATCCACAGATCCCCCCATAACAGTGTCCCCCAATAAACCACGCCCCGCCACTCACAGCAGTATTCATATGTAAACTGTAATCCTTAACCTCTTCTTAACTTTAGTTAAAGTAGCGCTATCCCATGTACTGCTTCTTACTATCAAGCTCCCGTACCGTAGCAGGCAGAGCGGCCAGCAGCGTAACGTCACTCACTCACGTCACGTGCCTGCTCCCCCTGCTTCATTAATGAAGCGGGCAGAGCAGACACGTGACATGAGTGACGTTACGCTGCTGGTCGCTCTGCCTGCTACGGTACGGGAGCTTGATAGTAAGAAGCAGTACATGGGATAGCGCTACTTTAACTAAAGTTAAGAAGAGGTTAAGGATTACAGTTTACATATGAATACTGCTGTGAGTGGCGGGGCCCATGTGAGAGTAAAGTGACTGCCCCGGGCCCCGCAGCGATTCCAACAGTTGCCAGCCTCTTCTCCCTCCCCCTGATACATCGCCGCGCTGTGCAGCATCGCAGCCGGCGATGTATCAGTGTTATCGATGTAAAATGGCAGCATTCTCCCCATAAAGACGCACTGCCATTTTCCCCCCACTTTTGGGGGAGGGGGAAGAGTGCATCTTATGGGAAAAAAATACGGTACATAATTTTGTTTTCCTTTAATTATTGGCTTTATTTTACAAAAGTATAAAAAACACATACTGGTATATGGTATAGCTGGAATTGTAAAAACATATAATAAAGTTAACGATGAATGACATAAGAAATGCAAAACCAATGGCAAAATATTTTTTTTCAATAAAAGTTCATCAATAATTTACAGTTGTGTTCAAAATAATAGCAGTCAGACCTCACTAACCTGATCAATCACTGTTTTTGGTAGAAATGATATTTCTACATGGCAAATAATTTACTATCAGGTGTAGTAGAGTAATAGAAACCCAACAGACCCAACAGTCAGGACATGCATGCTGCTGATTCTCTGTAATTTAATCACTTATTGAAAGGAGCATGTTCAAAATAATAGCAGTGTGGAGTTTAATGAGTGAGGTCATTCATTCTTTGATAAACAGGTGGCAATTATTGCCCTTATTTAAGGAAGGAAGGCAGCAGATGTTGTAGATGCCGGTTACAGTGCATTTCTCTCTGAAATTCTGAGGAAAATGGTCGTTCCAGACATTGTTCAGAAGAACAGCGCACCTTGATTAAAACGTTGATTGGAGAGGGGAAAACATATAAAGAAGTGCAGAAAATGATCGGCTGCTCAGCTAAAATGATCGTAAATGCTTTAAAATGGCAACGAAAACCTGAAAGACGTGGAAGAAAGCGGAAAAACTACCATTCGAATGGATAGAAGAATAGCCAAAATGGGAAGGACTCGGCCAACAATCCGCTCCAGGAAGATGAAAGAAGGTGTAAAGTTCCCTGTGAGTCCTGTTACAATGAGAAGACGCCGATGTGAAGCCGAGCGATCTGTAAGAAGCCCCCGCAAAGTCCCACTGCTGGAAACAAGACGTGTGCTGAAGAGCTTACAATCTGCCAAAGAGCACATTGACGGCCTGAAGAGACATTCTGTGGACTGATGGAAGTAAGATTGTTCTGTTTGGGTCTAGTGGCCGGAGACAGTTTGTCAGACGACCCCCAAACACTGAATCCAAGCCCCAGTAGACTGTGAAGCATGGTGGACAAGCATTATGATATAGGGATGTGTCTCATACTACGGTGTTGGGCCTATTTATCACAGACCAGGGATCACGGATCAGTCTGAATCCATCAGAATACTTGAAGAGGTCATGCTGCCTTATGCTGAAGAGGAAATGCCCTTGAAATGGGTGTTCCAACAAGACAACGACCCCAAACACACCAGTAAACGGGCAACATCTGGGTTCCAGACCAACAAGACTGACGTTATGGAGCGGCCGGCCCAATCCCCGGATCCTAATCTAATAGAAAACTTGTGGGTGACATCAAAAATGCAGTCTGAGGCAAAACCAAGAAATAGAGAAGAACTGTGGAATGTGGTCCAATCATCCTGGGCTGGAATACCTGGTCACAGGGGCAGAAGGTGGTGACTCCGAGCAGCACCGACGTCCAGCCGTTCTCAGAGACAGCGGGTATACAACTGAAATATTCACTTTTCTTAATTCTTTTTTAGAGGAACAACACAAATTTGATATTTTTCTTCATGTTTTGATTAGGAATAGAATGTGTAGTGTTCCCAATGCATTTGTGGGGATGAAAATAGAAGCTATTAGAAGGATTTTGAGCTTTATTTTCAACACAACTGTATACGTACCTTAAAATGGTTCTATGAAAGCATATGCAAAAAAGTCAAGCACTCCTATGGCTACATCGACAGAAAAATTAGATAAGAATCAATACTTATCTTAGCCCGCCATGTCTCGGTCCTCAAGGATACAGCTGTATTCTGGCGTGTCCTTGTGGACCAAGACATTGGGGGCTAAGTAAGTATTTATTCTTATCTAATTTAATGGATCAGTATATTGGGACCCACTCTCCCTTTTTTATCTGATCTGTGTTTTTATTTTGACCCAGCGGGAAGAGGCTGTTTTGGGTCTGTGCGGTTATCGGCACTTGACTGTGGCCTCAGATACTGGGATCATAATTTGTTGGTCCCCTGATGAGTTGGACTAATGTCCAACGAAACACGTTGGGACGTTAACTAAGGACTAATACTTCAATTGGTAACAGGGCCCTCCACCACAGTGTGACGAAGCTGGGCAGTCTCCATTGCTGCGCAGGGACAAGGAGGACCTGTTAGGTGTCCACGGGCAGCTGTGGGATTCTATTGAGGATATTCTGACCGCCATCTTAGGGTATATCCATTGTAGGGTCAGACTAGTTGTAAGAGACCCAGTACTAGTCTCCCCATTATCCCTAGCTCCTGGTTACCAGTGGCGCAGCGAGTGGTGTTTATCTGATGCATCTAAGGATTTATCTTCTAATTAGATTAAAAGTTACGTTTTAAGGTATCCATTTACAATTGTACATTTTGTGTTCCAATTCCTCTAGAATGGAAAAAAAAAGCTATTTTTCAAAAAGTCATCATTAAAAGTTTCCTATTGTGTCTACAGCTTCAGTGCAGAGCTATGCATCTCCACGGTAACAGACTACAAACAATCCCTGTGTAGTCTGATCCTGCAGTCATGCACCCTACTATTTGTTGAGATTCCTGCTGATTTACCAGGTGTATGTTAAGAAGTATTGGACCAATGGCATCTGGATCAGACTACACAGGGCTTACCGTATTTTTCATCCTTTAAGATGCACCTACCTATAAGACTCACCTAGGTTTTAGAATAAGAAAAAAAATATTTTTCATCAGACCTTAGATAAGACCCTCAATGTTAATAAGACCCCCAATTAGACCTCAGATCGGACTCCCAATGTTAATAAGACACCCAGTCAGGGCTCAGATTAGACCCCCATGTTAATAAGACCCCCATTCAGAAACTCAGATCAGACCCCCAATGTTAAGACCCCCATTCAGACCTCTATATCAGACTTACCATTCCTGCCCCAGACGCTGCCACCTTTCTGGGGATCCAGCGCTCTTCCTGCTGCAATGTGCTGTGTCCCGACGCCGTACAGCATGAGGTCACAGAGCGCCGACGTCCTCATTAGTATTCGCTCCATAAGACGCACTGACATTTTCCCTCCACTTTGGGGGGAATAAAAGTGCGTCTTATATGGCGAAAAATCTGTTACCATGGAGATGCATAGGTCTGCATAGGAGCCATAGACTATTTGTAGGGTTGTTTCTCATTTAAATGCATTAGAGCGATAACAATTAGCTGCAAAAGTCAACAAAGACTTAAAAATGGCTGAATCTTTTTCCTGCATTATCTGCATATAAATAATTGATATGGATTAATTGCAAAAATTGGCTAAAAACTGTGCACATAGAGAAATGTCCACATTATTACAACCCTAAGTCTGTATAAATCTCTGTAGACTGCAGGCGGCTCTACCTGGGACAAGGTAAGCGTGTTTCTCACACTGCGCTCGTTGCATTCAGGTACACAGCAGTATTTCCAATCACTACATAGAGCAGCGGCCCCTGGACAGGATATTTCACAACTCAACCCCCCTAGAACAGTCGTGTAATAAGCCAAGGTTTTTCCTGTGGGTGTCGAAGCACCAAAGTGACAGAATAGATTTCCTTCTTAGTCAGCAGAGCCGACCTGCGGCCAGTTATTACTCAGGAGCCGCTGACAGCCTGAAGTGACGGTAACTCTCCCTTTTATCTGCTTCGTCCTGACGGGAACATGAACCCCAAAAAAGGTCAGACTGGCCCCAGCTGCCAGTGCCAGGCAATATACCCGTGTAGCAGTCTTCTGTGATGGCGGAGCTTTGTCCCCCTGTTTCTGACACCTTCTCAAATTGGTCACCAATTTATGGGAGAATTTACGTACCAGCAGCAGTCTACATACAAGCAGCAATTTACACAATCCCTTGGTCAGATTTTGTAAAGCAGCGGCACTCATAGACCTTACAGGGAACTTTCCCGGTGGGCCGATGCCCAGGGGGCCGGCCGGTGGAAGTTTTTGGGGATGTATTTTGTGCTGCAGGCAATGTTTTGTGATGGACTGTGGTATTTGGCTCTGTCAGGCGGTATAATGGGCCACAATACGGTATTGCTGGCCCTGTCTTCCATCAGTTTGGACCCAACTACAAAACGGGGCCACTTTTCGTATTTTTTCCAGGGCCACTATATAAGCTCCCAGCCCGCCCCTGGTGGTACTGCTGCTACTTCTGCTGGTTCCAGCGTTCACGTGACTGATCACATGATCGTCAGGATGCCAATTTTACGAAGGCAGCTGCCCAGTTATAGAGTAAAATAATAAAATAACAATAATGTCTCCGAATGGGCTTTTCTGACCTCTGAGAGAGTATATAAAAGAAATGTAGAAAAAACTAATAGAAATCAAATAAAAAACACTCATAGGAACCAGCCCTGCCCGTATCATACCGCTAGTCAGGACCTGATTAGACGTATAATATATCAAAATGTATGGGAGGTGATGAATGCCATAAATAACCCGTTTTGGGGTAATACCATATTATTACAAGGACTAAAATGTAAAAGAAAGCATATTTTTTCAGTTTTTCAAACTATAAACCTACAAATTATCGAAAAAGCGATGGATATGGAAAGATACCCGTTCCGTATCACTTCAAATGATAAAAAAAAAAAGTTATAACCGTTAACCCCTAAACCACCTCCCGACCGCCTAACGCAGGGATGCGTCCTGCGGGCGGCCGGGTTATTCCTCCTCGCGTGAGCCGAGATTTCCTGTGAACGCGCGCTCACAGGAGCGCGCGTTCTCAGGATCGCAGCGGCGATCATTCACTGGCAGGCTGTAGATGCGATTTTTTTAACCCCAGAAAGGTATATTAGACGCTGTTTTGTTCACAGCGTCTGATATACCTGCTACCTGCTCCTCTGGTCCCTTTTGCTTAGATCGACCACCAGAGGACACAGGCAGCTCTGTAAGTAGCACCAAGCACCACACTACACTACCCCCCCCCTGTCACTTATTAACCCCTAATCACCCCATATAGACTCCCTGATCACCCCCCTGGAAGGCTCCATTCAGACGTCCATATGTGTTTTGCGGATCCGCACATTGCCAGAACTATATAGAAAATGCCTTTTCTTGTCCGCGATTGCGGACAAGAATAGGACATGTTCTATAGGCTCTACAAAAAACGCAGTGTTCGCCTGATCTTGTGCGCACACTTGCGTTCAGTCCGCCCCACCGCAGTGACAGAAATTATTTATTTTCTGATCACTGCAAAAACACCGTAAAATCGCTGCGGCGCTATAAAGATCAAAGATTATTTTTTTTGGCACAAGTTAGCGGAATTTTTTTTGTTTTTGTTTTTTGTTTTTTCTTACAAAGTCTCATATTCCACTGACTTGTGACAAAAAATAAAATCTTACATGAACTCACCATACCCCTCACGGAATCCAAATGCGTAAAAATGCCCTGTGAAATCCTAAAGGTACTCGTTGTAATTTGAGCCCCTTTACGCACCTAGGCTGCAAAAAAGTGTCACACATGTGGTATCGCCGTACTCAGGAGAAGTTGGGCAATGTGTTTTGGGGTGTATTTTTACATAAACCTATACTGTGTGTGAGAAATATCTCTGTAAATGACAACTTTTTACATTTTTTTTATACAAAGTTGTCATTTACAGAGATATTTCTCTCACCCAGCATGGGTATATGTAAAAGAAAAGACACCCCAAAACACATTCCCCAACTTCTTCTGAGTACGGCAATACCACATGTGTGACACTTTTTTGCAGCCTAGGTGCTTAAAGGGGCCGAAAGTCCAATGAGTACCTTTACCCTAAGTTCACACCTGAGCGTTTAACAGCGCGTTCCTACGCGCTGTAAAATGCACAACAAGGAGAAACCAATGCTTCCCTATGGTAATGGTTCTCACCTGGGCGTTTTACAGCGCGTACGATCGCGCTATAAAACGCCCGACGCTCATTACAAGTACTTGAGCGTTTTTTGGGGCGTTTGTCGCGCGTTCCCGTACATAGACTTTCGGGAACGTGCGACAATGTGTGTTCGCTTGTCTCTGTATGCGCGCTTGTAAACGCCCGTACAATCGCGCATACAGAGCGCTCCTTTCAGAACGCTCAGGTGTGAACCCGGGGTTAGGCTTTACAGGGGTGGTCACAATTTAGCCCCGTCCAAAATGCCAGAACAGTAAACACACCCCACAAATGACCCCATTTCGGAAAGTAGACACCCCAAGGCATTCGCTGAGGGGCATAGTGAGTCCGTGGGAGATTTTTTATTTTTTTGCCAGAAGTTAGCAGAAATGGAAACTTTATTTATTTATTTTTTCCTCAGAAAGTGTCATTTTCCGCTAACTTGTGAAAAAAAATTAAATCATACATGAGCTCACCATGCCCCTCCGCGAATACTTTGGGGTGTCCTCTTTCTAAATTGGGGTCATTTGGGGGGTATTTATACTATCCTGGCATTCTAGCACCTCAAGAAACATGACAGGTGCTCAGAAAGTCAGAGCTGCTTCAAAATGCGGAAATTCACATTTTTGTACCATAGTTTGTAAACGCTATAACTTTTGCGCAAACCAATAAATATACACCTATTGCATTTTTTTTTTATGAAAGACATGTAGAACAATAAATTCTGACACAAACTTGTATAGAAATGTAATTATATTTGAACAATTTTACCAGAAAAAGTTTAAAATACACTTTTTTTGAGAAAATTGCGGTCTATTTTGATTAATATCAGAAAAACAAAAAATGCAGCAATCAAATACCACCAAAAGAAAGCTGTATTTGTGAGAAGAAAAGGAGGTAAAATTCATTTGGGTGCCAAGTTGCATGACCGAGCAATAAACCGTTAAAGTTGTGAAGTGTCGATTTGTAAAAAAGGGCCTGGTCACTAGGGGGGTATAAACCTGTGGTCCTTAAGTGGTTAAAGGCCAGACCTGAAAATGCCTTAATGACCAGACACCGTTTTACAAGTGGCGGCTCGTACGGTTGTACGTTTTTTATATGGTGGACTACCAAAATAATTTTGACATATTAATTTTTGACACATCTTGAGATATCGGGCTCTTTAGTAGTACTGTATGTTTTATTAGCAATTCTTTTCTTTTTTTTGTTTTATTGGAAAACTGGTGCAAAAAAGATTTTATTTTAAATATAGCTCTTTTATTCTTTAAATATTTAAACAGACACCAAAATAAAATATTAAAATGGGTTCCCTTATTTAGTGTTGGTTGTTTTGTTATATAATATATATATCATTTTGTGTGAACAGGGCGATGGTTTTTGTTTTCATTTTTTTTTTTATATTTTTTTTTTGCTTTTAAATTGTTTTAATTTTTTTCAGTTATTTGTATTTTATTATATTAATTAATTTCTTTTCTTTTTTTTATTTATTTTTGGCACATAATATGCCCTCCAAGAGGTCATTAAAAGACCCCCGGGGGACACTGACGTGTTATTTTTGAATTATTTCCACTGTGACTGGCGCATCCACAGAAGTCCCAGGGGAAACACACGGGGTGATCAGGGTCTGTTGATGCCCCTGAGACAACCCGCTATCACATGATTGCAGGAGCTTTCATTCTGATCCATACATGTACAGGGGGTTAAACTAATGCGTGGTAAAAATGGGTAAACTGTGTCTGGTCCTAAAGACAGAAATTACCCTGAACCAGTTAAGCGGATATCCTGGCTCGTGACCCCCCTCAGACAGTGAGTATGGATCAGGAGGGGAGGCAGTCCGTGGGGTATGAAAATCACAACCCCTGGTAAGTCAAATTTTATATCGTTTTTTTTTTTAAATATATACTTTATTATGTTTTGACATAGAAATATGAAAACATGTATAGGAGCACACCCCGTAGATCCATTCAGAAATATTGATGTAGAAATTCATCCCAGTAAAATGTAATTGAAAGCAGAATTAGATTGTAAGGGTAGGTGGTCAGTGACGTCCGCAGCTGGTGGTGGACATGCTGCGCTTCCTCCTGGCCGGCGCCGTATACAGTGTCTACAGAAAAGCCTTTCATCAATTTCCCACATTTTACACCTCGCTTTACATAGATGTAAACATGTGTAGAACATGTAATACATTAGGCCCTGGTCATGTATGACACACATGTGCAGTTATCTGAGGTAGAAGCTGAGAGCAGCCATAAAGTGTGTCAGCCGAGCACCCACCACCGCAGCCACAGGTGCCGAAGTGTAACTGCTATTCATCAAAGGGACAGGTGATGTGAGGACGGCTACAGCCCAGCACATGTCACTGAAGAGCTGACAATCTAACCCAGCCCCGCTATATTTTTTCACAGTCCGCAAAACAGGGTTCCGTTGTTCCGTGATCCATTTCTGTTTTTGTTTCCGTGTGTCTTCCTTGATTTTTGGAGGATCACCAGACATGAAGGAAAGTGAAAAAAAAAAAGTCAAGCTTGCCATGCAAATGATAGGAAAAAAACGGACGCGGATGACAATCTTGTGTGCCTCCGTGATTTTTCACGGACCCATTGACTTGAATGGGTCCGCGAACCGTTGTCCGTGAACAAATTAGGACAGGTCATATTTTTTTGACAGACTGGGATCACGGACGTGGATGACAAACGGTGCATTATCCAAGTTTTCAATGGACCCATTAAAAGTCAATGGGTCCGCAGAAAATCACGGAAAATAGAACAACGGACACGGAACACAACAACGGTCGTGTGCATGAGGCCTAACTCAAATACTGTATGTGAACCAAGACAAGGACTCCTAGCCCTGTCTCCACACAAAATCATAGTCCATAGTCTATATTCAACAAAATCTTCTTTGTGTCCATGGTCTACGGCTGACATATGAAGATCATTATCTAGAAGGACAGACCAGTGACCGTCAGTGTATCTGAGTATATGTGTCCAATCAATATTACAAGAAGTAGTAGATAGATAGTTATAGATAATTATACATATGAGATTGATATATGATAGGAATATACTATAGGTAGGTAGGGAGATAGATAGATAGATAGGTAAAGAAGAATCCAAGGCAGCACACAGATATCCGTGAAAAAAAGGGTATTTTATTCACCCATGTGTAGACATGGCTGTCTACACATGGGTGAATAAAATAGCCTTTTTATCACGGATATCTGTGTGCTGCCTTGGATTCTTCTTTACATATCTATCTATCTATAGTATATTCCTATCATATATCAATCTCATATGTATAATTATCTATAACTATCTATCTACTACTTCTTGTAATATTGATTGGACACATATACTCAGCTGGATCAAAGTCCGTGGTCCGTTTCAAGGAATTGCACCGTCTGAGATTTGTGTGCTGCTCATCTATTTTCTATAGATAGATAGGAGATAGATAGATAGATAGATAGATAGGAGGAAAAAAAGACAGCAGCACAGTCAGACAATCCCTCTGATAAATCCAAAAACACTAGATGAGGCAGCACTGCAGGTCTGGTGAAGTAAGGGGGTCACCTGTGTATTCCCAGCTTTCACCAGAGCTGCAGTGCTGCCTCATCTAGTGTGTTAGATAGATATGAGAGATATATATTTATATATAAGATAGATACATATAAAATAGATACTAGATAGATAGATGGACAGATAGACAGACAGACAGATAGACAATATATAGATATTAGATAGATAGATAAATAGGAGATAGATAGATAGATAGATTATAGATAATTAGATAGATATAAAATAGATAGATGATAGATATTAGAAAGATAGACAGACAGATAGATAATATATAGATAGATAATAGATAGATGGATAATAGATAGATAGATAATATATAGATAGATAGATATATAGATAATAGATAGATAATAGATAGATAGATAATATATAGATAGGTAATAGATAGATAATATATAGATAGATATATACCGTAGATAGATAGATAATATATAGATAGATAGATATGAGATGGATATACAGATAGATAGATATTGGTCCATACAGATGTAGCAGAGGTAATTTTCCCGATGTTTTGAATGGTGATAAATCTCCTAGTAGAGATAACGCAGCATGTGCTGCCTGCAGTCCCATGTAACAGCACAGATAACACATGGGATGGAGTAGTGTCTTGTACACGGCTCACTGTTGTGTTCTGTGACGTGTACATACATGTCATTACTATGTAGCGGTGGGATCCTGTGAAGACAACTGATTGTCTTGATAATTATAATGTGCGATATTACCGAGAAAGGATGTAACAAGCGGATCCTGATCGACGAGGAAACCCTGGGGACAGAATTAGGATCAGGATCCGTCAACAGTAACCAAAAAATCTGGAACAAAACCCAAGGAGGCCTAAAAACAGAACCAAATAACTGTGTGTACAGGACCCGATAGTCACTGGATGACACTGACTATTATACACCTCGTCTTCAGAAGCAGGATATGTAATACATCGGGGGGTCACTTAGTTACAGTTTTGTGTTATGTGCAGCTTGATGCTACAGTCCAGGGATGTTATAGAAGCCCCTCGTCACCTCTCACGTCTCGCCCTGGATACTGCCTGCATTTTATCCACATTTTTGCTACTATCATAATAATATATAAACATATATTTTTACGATAGTAATGGAAATGTATCACCTGCATCGGACTGATGAGAGTTGTCAGGTTTTGTATAGTTCTGCGAGGATCCATTATATGGCCCTGAATCCTCCTCCGTCACACCCCATAATAAGAATCAATGGTTACAGCACGATGCAGCCACAGGTTGTCCTCCTGGTTCAGCACAGTCCGTCTCCATGAGATGCCCCCTGGACTGCCTGGGCCCACATTAGTATTTTATTGCCATATGATATAAAAGTGTGTATGAGAAATATACATTACCCCCATCATCCTGACATTTATCATCATCTTACAATTATTCCTGCATTTTGCTTGATATTAATAACAATCCTACTTAAAAAAAACTACAGATAAAACAGCAGAAATGAATAGAGAAGGGTGGCAGCTAAGTCTGATCTGGGTCATACCTCGTATGTTTGACATCGTCCTCTGCTTCTCTTGTACCCAAAACATCTAGTCCTTAACGTGGTCCTCAGATCGCAGGTGATATTCTTAGGTGTCACCAGGTAAGGAGCCAATAGTGCTGAGGGGGCTGGGCTGCCCCATCAGCAGCAGCCAATGATTGATAGCAATCAGAACTTCATCTATACCTGGGAGTGGCACAAGGCCCCCTACAGGTGGCACATGGAAGAGTAGGCACCACACATGCCCTTTGGCTGTGCCTCATGTTTGTTGGCACAGCTGTACAGGATCTTATAACCTCCTAAATAGGATGAAATGAACAAGTGACACAATATCACAGTAAGCGTCAGCGAGATGTGCAGAGACAAGGACGCACCTGCAAGGGCACAGCTGGAAGCGTCTGGTGAATGTATACGTATACAGGAGAATTCCTTTAATTGGACAGCTGATAATCCAGACTTGCTTCAGAAAGGGTGATTAATGTGTCAGGCCATGAAAACCCTGTCTGTGTCCCACCCGCTATTTGTAAAAGTGTTGGGGGTGTCAGAAAAAGGAGAAAAGTCGCAAATGAAACGATGTTACATTCCAACCAAGGTCTCTATTCACATACAGTCGTTTGGTCAATTAATATATAGAGTAAATATAGCAACTGATTAATACAAACCAGCTTGGTAGCCAGGGTACAAGATGGGTGGTGATGGACAGTGACCAGACCAGAGCCAGTGTACTATACCCTTCTCTGTCCGTGTGTATTTCATGCTTAGCAAGGCTGTATGACATGGACAG
The DNA here is from genome assembly GCF_905171765.1 of Bufo bufo. Taxonomy (NCBI): domain Eukaryota; kingdom Metazoa; phylum Chordata; class Amphibia; order Anura; family Bufonidae; genus Bufo; species Bufo bufo. Next base: position 100,144,479 of record NC_053399.1, read on the forward strand.
AGCTTAAAATTCACCTCTAACCTTCAATTTACAGATGTTACTGATAGGCAGGCGGACCACACACCCAAGCACATCGCCCGCCTCGTGCCCATGATGCCCTGTGACAGCTGGCGGGATGTTCAACAAGATACATGTCATTTCACACCTTATAACGTGTTAACCACAGTGCACTAAAATGTAGACCCCGGCGTAACCGCATATGTTCTTTGAAATAGCTTACAAAGCAAATGCAGAACAGCAATGAATATTGTCCAATTGAAAGTAACAGGAAAGTAGAACATTATGTAGACTGCAGGGAGTGATAGAAAATAACAAGAATTACAGAGCAGGATAGAGAGGGAAGAGAAGGGTGATAGACAGCTCACAGAAGCAATAAGAACAATACATAAAGCCTACTAGAGAGGGAAAGACGTAGGTTTAATCTCCTATTATAAATTTTGTCCAGATATAATGCACTAAAGGCTAAAACAAATAATATAACACTGTCCCATATATACAAGAATATGACTACTATAATACTGCCTCCTATGTACAAGAATATAACTACTATAATACTGCCTCCTATGTACAAGAATATAATTGCTATAATACTACTCCTATGTACAAGAATATAACTACTATAATACTGCTCCTAAGTACAAAAGTATAACTACTATATTACTGCTCCTGTGTATAAGAATATAACTACTATATTACTGCTCCTGTGTATAAGAATATAACTACTATAATACTGCCCCCATGTACAAAAATATACTATAATTCTGCTCCTATGTACAAGAATATAACTACTATAATACTGCCTCCTATGTACAAGAATATAACTACTATAATATTGTTCCTATGTTCAAAAATATAACTACTATAATACTGCCTCCTATGTACAAGAATATAACTACTATAATACTGTTCCTATGTACAAGACTATAACTACTATAATACTGTTCCTATGTACAAAAATATAACTACTATAATACTGCCTCCTATGTACAAGAATATAACTACTATAATACTGTTCCTATGTACAAGAATATAACTACTATGGCGGAGCCTGGATGTGTAGCTGGATGGCTGCAGATTGCTGAGCTCCTCATCCTTACCGGCGAATTAACCCCTATATTAAGCTAACAGCACAGCTCTGATGGGCAAAACGGGCAAAGATCGTTCCAGGGATCAAGCGGATCCTATTCCTGTGAAATCTAGACAGCCCGACATGGATCAATTCCTGCAAAGACATGCAAAGCTTCGGTCGGCTCAGACCCCCAAGATGGCGCCCGCTCCAGCCCAGGCATCTGACATGGAGGAAGACACAGATGGCGGGAGTGTCTCAGATGCTTCCACTTGTAAATCGAGGAGGCAGAGGGGCTTATTCACAAAAGCGGCACTCCTGGAGGTGCTTAACTCGGCCTTAGCTCCGATCAAGAGTGATTTATCAGAGATTAAAGAAGATCTCCGGAGCATGGGTCACCGGGTGTCAGACCTGGAGGGCGCGCAGGAGGCGGCTCTTCAGAGAGAAGAAAAATCTTACAGAGCGATCAGCTCCCACACTGACCTGCTCAACGAAGCGCTCCTGAGGGTCGAGGACCAGGAGAATCGGAGCCGCAGGAGGAATCTCAGGATTCGCGGGCTCCCAGAATCCTTCGCCAGCGAAGCGCTGGAGAAAGTGGCGCAGGAGATATTCGCCGACCTGCTGGGCCCTGAGAGAGCGGAGAGAATAATTATTGAGAGGATTCACCGGGCGCTGAGGCCTAAGCCAAAGAATACAGAACCCCCACGGGATGTCATCTGCGGCCTCCTCAGCTTCATCGACACCGCAGCGATCATGAGAGCCGGCAGAGAGAAGGAGCAGCTGCAGTATGGAGGTACGCAGATCATGTTTTTTCAGGATCTGGCCCCGTCCACGCTTGCTAAACGGCGCATCCTCAAGCCGCTTCTAGATGCCCTTAGAGCTGCAGCTACCCCGTTCCGGTGGCTATACCCGTTCGGGATTGCGGTCCTCAGAAACGGACGCCAGATCTCCATTCGGTCGCCGAAAGACCTGCATGCCAGCTGGGCTCAGCTGGGGTTAAGCCCAATCGAAATTCCATCATGGATGCCGGCCGACATGGAGGATCCACCTCTCCCGCCACCTCATGCTGCTGAATGGCGCCCTGTCTATAATAAAAGGTCGCCCAGGGCTAGGGCTGAAAAGTTTGATCACCCTCCTACCTGAGCATAGAAGATGCCTGAGGAGTTTTCCTTTCTGTTCCTGTTCCAAGTGCTGTCCCTGGGACTGATTGCCTGGTGGTGCAGTGAGCTGGAGCCTTTCTGTTCCCTGAGGGCTTCAGGCCTGATCCCAGGCCAGTCATGTCCGCCTGTTGCGGAAATAATGTATTGGACTGCAGTTATGGTCTGATCCATTTACAGTTCTGGACCTTGCCTGTTCCCTGCTCGTTTCTTGATATGCAGGGGTTAACCCGGTTTTACCTTCGGGTCACCCCCTTTTCTTTGTGAGATGGCCAGTAAAAGGCCCTCTATAGCTCTGCGGGACCCCCCGCCTGACAGACCCCGGCTGGTAGCCGTGAAGAGAAAGGGTCATACTGTCAGGTGCTCAGTAGAGCTTTCTATGCAGAATGTATTTGCACTATTGTTTAATGTCTTACCTGTTTGTCTCCCCTCCTTCCCTCTTGTGTCCCCCCCCCCCCCCTCCCCCACCATCAGATGTCATATATTGTATTTTCAGATGCTGACTGTATGCTTTCTATTTCAGAATGTCGTCTATTGTGATTTCTTCCTTTAACGCCCGGGGAATGAACGAGCCTTGCAAACGATCCCAAATCCTGGCCCTTTTACAGAGGGATAAAGTATCTATAGCATTCTTCCAGGAAACCCACTTCAGAGAGGGTAAGATCCCCAAATTGCCCCCCAAAAGATTTTCCCAATGGTTCCACAGCACGTATAGTTCGGCTAGCAGGGGTGTCAGCATAGCGATCCACAAGCAGCTCCCCTTTAAGCACTCTGCCGTTTCTGCAGACCCTGAGGGTCGTTACCTGTTTGTTAAGGGCACTATCGCTGACACTCCTGTTACCCTGGCAACTGTATATGCTCCCAACAGAGGGCAGGTTGCTTGGCTCGTTCAGACCCTAGGCCTTCTATCCTCCTTTAAGGAGGGAATGGTTATTTTAGGAGGTGATTTTAATGCTACCCTTGATCCTACACTAGATTCCTCAAGTGGGAAGTCTGCCATTACACATGCCCGTTTGCGGCGCCTTAAACTGGCCCTACAGAGGTTGGGGGTTTTAGATGTCTGGCGCACCACGAATCCCACTGGTAGGGACTTTTCCTTTTATTCGGCTGCTAAACTATCTTACCATAGATTAGACTATCTATTTTTATCCAAATCCTGTACTAACAGAGTTATCAATTCCCACATAGGGAACATCACCTTGTCTGACCACGCTCCGGTATTTTTGAGTGTGTCCCTGCTGGACCTCCCAAAGAGGGAATGGAATTGGCGCATAAATGAGACCATTATCTCAGACCCCTCCCATGCTGCTAAATTATCCTCTATCATAACTAACTTCTTCACAACTAATACTTCAGGCCCTGACGCTCCCTCTCCTTCCATTATTTGGGAAACCCATAAAGCGGTCCTGAGAGGGGAACTAATAGCCTTAGGTGCACATATTAAGAAACAGCGGAATCAGGGTGTGGCGACACTTCTCTCCCAGATCCAGGCCCTAGAGCTAACGCACAAAGCCTCCCAGGCCCTTAACTGTGCCTTGGAGCTCTCGGAAGCCCGTACTAAGCTTAAGAACCTGCTAAATGTCACGTCAGCTAAGCTTTTACTTAGAGCCAAATTCCGCTCATATGCTCACGGGGACAAAGGGAATAGGCTAATGTCCGCTTTAGTGAAGAAACAAAAAACGGACTCCTTTATTGCTGCAGTTAAAGACGACAAAGGCGTCCTTCATAAAGGAACTCCAGACATAGCAAAGACCTTTTGTGCTTTCTATAGGGACCTATACAACCTTAAAACACCAGATAATATGTCGCCAGCTCAATTAGGTGAGGCATCTGAGAAGTTTCTCTCCTCCCTCCAGTTACCTACTATTACCCCAGCTCAGTCAGCCATGCTCTTATCTCCTATCACAGAGGATGAAATTGGTAAGGTTCTCTCCTCCATACCCTCAGGGAAAAGTCCAGGCCCCGATGGTTTTACCATCTCTTACTATAAAACCTTTAAGCAGACCCTAATTCCCCATTTTAATACCTTATGTAACCACTTACTCCAAGGGGGCTCCCTCCCTCCCCAATCGCTTTCAGCCCATATCACGGTAATCCACAAGGAAAATAAGGACCCCCTAAATTGCGGGAGTTACCGCCCTATCTCGCTTCTAAATACTGATGTGAAGTGGTGGGCAAAAATTTTGGCTCAACGGATTCAGTCGGTTCTCCCTGGCATTATCAACGAGGAGCAGGTGGGATTCGTCTCTGGCAGGCAGGGGAGTGAAAATACGGTCCGTGTCATACAATTGATCACGCATGCTCGTCAGCACTCAATACCTTTAGCTCTTCTCAGTACAGATGCAGAGAAGGCCTTTGACAGGATCAGCTGGCAATTCATGTCTCGGGCACTGTCGAAGTTTGGCCTTCCGGACCAGTTCATCCAATCCGTTTTCTCACTTTATTCGCTCCCCTCTGCCAGAATACGGATTAATGGGACACTCTCTCCAGCTTTTCCCATTACTAATGGGACGAGGCAGGGGTGCCCACTCTCACCTGCCCTCTTTGTTATTGTCATGGAGACCCTGCTGGCCAGGATCAGGCAAGATCCGGACATTAAGGGGATCACCTTGGGGTCGCATACCCACCTAACGGCCGCTTTTGCAGACGACCTTTTGGTCATAACGTCCAACCCTCTAGCCTCTTTCCCCAGACTTCAAGCCCTTTTTGAAGAATATGGAGCGGTTTCAAATTTTAAGATCAACTATACTAAGTCACAGGCCCTGAATATTTCTTGCCCATCCGCTACTGTAGACACGCTTAAAGGTTCCGCTGCTTTTTCGTGGGCCAATAAGTCAATCCCTTTTCTAGGTACCCATACCTCAGCAAAACCAGAGGATCTTTTTGAGTTAAATTATGTCCCTTTACTGAAATCCATTAGATCACACTTACACTCTCTAAAACTTCCGTTTATCTCTTGGATTGGGCGGAAAAACTTCATTAAAGCTTTTATTGTCCCCAGACTGCTCTACCTCATCCAAACCCTCCCTATCTGGCTACCCCATTCCTTCTTTGTGGAGGTCCGCAGGGTCATCTCAACCTTTGTCTGGTCTGGTAAGTCCCCCAGGTTGGCTTATGCCACTCTCACTCGGGAGAGGAGGTTGGGAGGCTTCGGCCTACCCGACATCTACCTTTATTACAAAGCATCAATGCTAAACAGAGCTTTGAGCCTCATCTCTTGGCGCCCTCTCGGCCTTGTCTCCCGACTAGAGTGTGATTTGCTTTCGTATAGGGACAAGTTAGTTCTATGGGGCTTACGCAAATGTACTGCTAATAATAAGTTTACCTCGCCCTTATGGAAGGGTCTGTTACTGGAATGGACTAAACTATATGGGTCCTCGACCCTTAGGTTTCCAAGTTTGAGTCTCCCCTTAGATCTGCTGCAGGCATATGTTCACCCTACCACCTCTAATGCAACAGGAATTTGGGCTATACTAGCCAACTCTAAACTGAAAGACATCATAACTGTATCAGGTGCCTTAAATTGGAGTAAAATATATGAAATCCCTAGGGTTCAGGGAGCCTCCTTCCTAGCGCTTATGGCTTTTAAGAAGGATGTGGCGCTTTTGGAATCTTTTCCCAGGCCTACGGGAGATCCCTCTTGGTTGGAGGGGAAAATCTCTAACGCCCTTCGCCCCAAGAAACCTCTCTCCACATTCTACAAGGAGCTACTCTCCTCCGCACCTCCAGATCTGTGGTTCCTTGCAACCTGGGAGAAGGAGCTGTCCCTGTCCCTGTCAGAACCTGAAAAAGCCTTCATCCTCACACACTCACATGGTTTCAACCGTTGTATTAGAATACAGGCAAACTCTTATAAATTACTTACAAGATGGTACAAGACACCGGAATTCCTTCACAAGCTCAATCCCGCTATCCCAAACGGTTGCTGGAGGTGTGGAGGAGACATTGGTTCTCTATCTCATATTTGGTGGAGCTGCGAGAAAATAAAACCGTTTTGGGTTGAAGTAGAAGCAGCTATTAACAGGATATGCAATAGTCAGATTACCTTAGATGCAAAACTCCTGCTGCTCTGGTGTCCAAATGGCACGCTAACCCCCTCAAAGCATAATCTACAAACCATGCTTATTACAGCAGCTCGACTGCTGATCCCTCTATTATGGAAAAACGAATCAGCTCCCTCGTTCTTGATGTGGACGGAAAAAGTTGATCAACTATATCGGTTTGAAGAATTAGCCCACTGGGAAAATCACTCTAGAGCAGTTTTTGTTAAACTATGGTCTCCTTGGAAGCTATACCGCAAATTCTAGGCTTAGATATGTCTTGACTTAAGATTTTGATTGACATCCAACTTTCCCCCTTCCCTCTCTCTCCCAACCCACCTTCCTTTGTCTTGTTAGCCCCCCCCTCGTCAGATATTTGTTTACATGTGTCACTTTATTATTTGAAGTCGTGTATGCAATCACCTTGAATGCATTGTGTTTGCTGACTATGCACTTATCCAGCTGCGTCTGGACACAAGATGTTTGTCTCTCTACATGACTGTGTATTTTTTCTCAAATAAAAAGAAATTTGACAAAGAATATAACTACTATAATACTGCCTACTATGTAGAAGAATATAACTACTATAATACTGCTCCTATATACAAGAATATAACTACTATAATACTGCTCCTATGTACAAGAATATAACTACTATAATACTGCTCTTATGTACAATAATATAACTACTATAATACTGCTCCTATGTACAGGAATATAACTACTATAATACTGCCTCTATGTACAAGAATATAACTACTATAATACTGCTCCTATGTACAAGAATATAACTACTATAATACTGCTCCTATGTACAAGAATATAACTACTATAATACTGCTCCTATGTACAAGAATATAACTACTATAATACTGCCCCCTATGTACAAGAATATACCTACTATAATACTGCTCCTATGTACAAGAATATAACTACTATAATACTGCTCCTATGTACAAGACTATAACTACTATAATATTGTTCCTATGTACAATAATATAACTACTATAATACTGCTCCTATGTACAAGAATATAACTACTATAATACTGCTCCTATGTACAAGAATATAACTACTATAATACTGTTCCTATGTACAAGAATATAACTACTATAATACTGCTCCTATGTACAAGAATATAACTACTATAATACTGCATCCTATGTACAGGAATATAACTACTATAATACTGCCTCCTATGTACAAGAATATAACTACTATAATACTGCCTCCTATGTACAAGAATATAATTGCTATAATACTACTCCTATGTACAAGAATATAACTACTATAATACTGCTCCTAAGTACAAAAGTATAACTACTATATTACTGCTCCTGTGTATAAGAATATAACTACTATATTACTGCTCCTGTGTATAAGAATATAACTACTATAATACTGCCCCCATGTACAAAAATATACTATAATTCTGCTCCTATGTACAAGAATATAACTACTATAATACTGCCTCCTATGTACAAGAATATAACTACTATAATATTGTTCCTATGTTCAAAAATATAACTACTATAATACTGCCTCCTATGTACAAGAATATAACTGCTATAATACTGTTCCTATGTACAAAAATATAACTACTATAATACTGCCTCCTATGTACAAGAATATAACTACTATAATACTGTTCCTATGTACAAGAATATAACTACTATAATACTGCCTACTATGTAGAAGAATATAACTACTATAATACTGCTCCTATATACAAGAATATAACTACTATAATACTGCTCCTATGTACAAGAATATAACTACTATAATACTGCTCTTATGTACAATAATATAACTACTATAATACTGCTCCTATGTACAGGAATATAACTACTATAATACTGCCTCTATGTACAAGAATATAACTACTATAATACTGCTCCTATGTACAAGAATATAACTACTATAATACTGCTCCTATGTACAAGAATATAACTACTATAATACTGCTCCTATGTACAAGAATATAACTACTATAATACTGCCCCCTATGTACAAGAATATACCTACTATAATACTGCTCCTATGTACAAGAATATAACTACTATAATACTGCTCCTATGTACAAGACTATAACTACTATAATATTGTTCCTATGTACAATAATATAACTACTATAATACTGCTCCTATGTACAAGAATATAACTACTATAATACTGCTCCTATGTACAAGAATATAACTACTATAATACTGTTCCTATGTACAAGAATATAACTACTATAATACTGCTCCTATGTACAAGAATATAACTACTATAATACTGCATCCTATGTACAAGAATATAACTGCTATAATACTGCCCCCTATGTACAAGAATATAACTACTATAATACTGCCTCCTATGTACAAGAATATAACTACTATAATACTGCTCCTATGTACAAGAATATAACTACTATAATACTGCTCCTATGTACAGGAATATAACTGCTATAATACTGCTCCTATGTACAAGAATATAACTACTATAATACTGCCTCCTATGTACAAGAATATAACTACTATAATACTGCCTCCTATGTACAATAATATAACTACTATAATACTGTCTCCTGTGTACAAGAATATAACTACTATAATACTGCTCCAAGAAACAATACTCTGTCCTCCTTCTCCTTGACCTGTCCTCTGCCTTCGACACTGTTGACCACTCCCTTCTGTTGCAAACTCTCTCATCTCTTGGCATCACCGACCTGGCCCTCTTCTGGATCACATCATACCTCACAGACCGGACGTTTAGCGTCTCCCACTCTCGCACCACCTCCTCATCTTATTCCCTCTCTGTTGGTGTCCCGCAAGGCTCTGTCCTAGGACCCCTGCTCTTCTCTATCTACACCTTTGGCCTGGGACAGCTCATAGAGTCCCATGGCTTTCAGTATCACTCCTACGCTGACGACACGCAAATCTACCTCTCTGGTCCAGACATCACCACCTTACTATCAAGAATCCCACAATGTCTATCTTCTATATCATCCTTCTTCGCCTCTCGCTTTCTAAAACTTAACATGGATAAGACAGAATTCATAATCTTTCCCCCATCTTGTTCAACCCCCTCAACAGACCTATCTATCATGATCAATGGCTGCACACTCTCCCCGGTCAACAAAGTCTGCTGCCTCGGAGTGACCTTGGATTCTGCCCTCTCCTTCAGACCGCACATCCAAGCACTTTCCACCACCTGCCGCCTCCAACTCAAAAACATCTCCCGCATCCGTGCTTTCCTTAACTTCGAATCTGCAAAAATTCTTGTACATGCCCTCATTATCTCTCGCCTAGCCTACTGCAACATTCTCCTCTGTGGCCTTCCATCTAGCACCCCTCCAATCTATCCTCAACTCTGCTGCCCGGCTAATCCACCTCTCACCCTATTACTCCTCTGCCTCTCCCCTCTGCCAATCCCTTCACTGGCTCCCCAATGCCCAGCGAATTCACTTCAAAGTACTAACAAATACATACAAGGCCATCCATAACCTGTCGCCTCCCTACATCTCTGAGCTACTTTCCCGATACATCCCCACACGCACTCTCCGATCCTCACAAGACCTCCTTCTCTCCTCTCCTCCTATTGCCTCTTCCCACAATCGACTCCAAGATTTCTCCCGTGCATCCCCCATACTCTGGAACTCGCTACCCCAACATATCAGACTCTCACCTACATTGGAATCCTTCAAAAGAAACCTGAAAACCCACCTCTTCAGACAAGCCTACAACCAGTGACCCTGCTGCCTCTATACCGCCATGACCTACTTAACTCGCACCTACTGTGTCCTTCTCCCATAGTATGTAGATTGTAAGCCCTCACGGGCAGGGCCCTCTCTCCTTCTGTACCACTTTGTAACTTGTCTTGTTTATGATTAGTGCAATTGTCTGTATTATGTATGTGCACCGCTCATCATATGTACAGCGCTATGGAATGAATGCCGCTTTAATAATAAATAATAATAATAATGTACAAGAATATAACTACTATAATACTGCCTCCTATGTACAAGAATATAACTACTATAATACTGCTCCTATGTACAAGAATATAACTACTATAATACTGCCTCCTATGTACAATAATATAACTACTATAATACTGCTCCTATGTACAAGAATATAACTACTATAATACTGCTCTTATGTACAAGAATATAACTACTATAATACTGCTCTTATGTACAAGAATATAACTACTATAATACTGCCTCCTATGTACAAGAATATAACTACTATAATACTGCTCTTATGTACAAGAATATAACTACTATAATACTGCCTCCTATGTACAAGAATATAACTACTATAATACTGCCTCCTATGTACAAGAATATAACTACTATAATACTGATCCTATGTACAAGAATATAACTACTATAATACTGCTCCTATGTACAAGAATATAACTACTATAATACTGCTCCTATGTACAAGAATATAACTACTATAATACTGCTCTTATGTACAAGAATATAACTACTATAATACTGCCTCGTATGTACAAAAATATAACTACTATAATACTGCTCTTATGTACAAGAATATAACTACTATAATACTGCCTCCTATGTACAAGAATATAACTACTATAATACTGCTCCTATGTACAAGAATATAACTACTATAATACTGCTCCTATATACAAGAATATAACTACTATAATACTGCCTCCTATGTACAATAATATAACTACTATAATACTGTCTCCTGTGTACAAGAATATAACTACTATAATACTGCTCCTATGTACAAGAATATAACTACTATACTACTGCCTCCTATGTACAAGAATATAACTACTATAATACTGCTCCTATGTACAAGAATATAACTACTATAATACTGCCTCCTATGTGCAATAATATAACTACTATAATACTGTCTCCTGTGTACAAGAATATAACTACTATAATACTGCTCTTATGTACAAGAATATAACTACTATAATACTGCCCCCTATGTACAAGAATATAACTACTATAATACTGCCCCCTATGTACAAGAATATAACTACTATAATACTGCTCCTATGTACAAGAATATAACTACTATAATACTGCTCCTATGTACAAGAATATAACTACTATAATACTGCTCCTATGTACAAGTATATAACTACTATAATACTGCTCCTATGTACTAGAATATAACTACTATAATACTGCTCCTATGTACAAGAATATAACTACTATAATACTGCTCCTATGTACAGGAATATAACTACTATAATACTGCTCCTATGTACAAGAATATAACTACAATAATACTGCTTCTATGTACAAGAATATAACTACTATAATACTGCTCCTATGTACAGGAATATAACTACTATAATACTGCTCCTATGTACAAGAATATAACTACTATAATACTGCCTCCTATGTACAAGAATATAACTACTATAATACTGCCTCCTATGTACAAGAATATAACTACTATAATACTGCCTCCTATGTACAGGAATATAACTACTATAATACTGCCTCCTATGTACAGGAATATAACTACTATAATACTGCTCCTATGTACAAGAATATAACTACTATATTACTGCTCCTATGTACAAGAATATAACTACTATAATTCTGCTCCTATGTACAGGAATATAACTACTATAATACTGCTCCTATGTACAGGAATATAACTACTATAATACTGCTCCTATGTACAAGAATATAACTACAATAATACTGCTCCTATGTACAAGAATATAACTACTATAATACTGCTCCTATGTACAAGAATATAACTACTATAATACTGCTCCTATGTACAAGAATATAACTCCTATAATACTGCTCCTATGTACAAGAATATAACTACTGTAATACTGCTCCTATGTACAAGAATATAACTACTATAATACTGCTCCTATGTACAAGAATATAACTACTATAATACTGCTCCTATGTACAAGTCTATAACTACTATAATACTGCTCCTATGTACAAGAATATAACTACTATAATACTGCTCCTATGTACAGGAATATAACTACTATAATACTGCTCCTATATACAAGAATATAACTACTATAATACTGCTCCTATGTACAAGAATATAACTACTATAATACTACCTCCTATGTACAAGAATATAACTACTATAATACTGCCTCCTATGTACAGGAATATAACTACTATAATACTGCCTCCTATGTACAGGAATATAACTACTATAATACTGCTCCTATGTACAAGAATATAACTACTATAATTCTGCTCCTATGTACAGGAATATAACTACTATAATACTGCTCTTATGTACAAGAATATAACTACTATAATACTGCTCCTATGTACAAGAATATAACTACTATAATACTGCTCCTATGTACAAGAATATAACTACTATAATACTGCCTCCTATGTACAGTAATGTAACTACTATAATACTGCCTCCTATGTACAAGAATATAACTACTATAATACTGCCTCCTATGTACAAGAATATAACTACTATAATACTGCTCCTATGTACAAGAATATAACTACTATAATACTGCCCCTATGTACTATAATATAACTACTATAATACTGCCTCCTATGTACAAGAATATAACTGCTATAATACTGCTCCTATGTACAAGAATATAACTACTATAATACTGCTCCTATGTACAAGAATATAACTACTATAATACTGCTCCTATGTACTATAATATAACTACTATAATACTGCCTCCTATGTACAAGAATATAACTACTATAATACTGCCTCCTATGTACAAGAATATAACTACTATAATACTGCTCCTATGTACAAGAATATAACTACTATAATACTGCTCCTATGTACAAGAATATAACTACTATAATACTGCTCCTCTGTACAGTAATATAACTACTATAATACTGCTCCTATGTACAACAATATAACTACTATAATACTGCCTCCTATGTACAGGAATATAACTACTATAATACTACTCCTATGTACAAGAATATAACTACTATAATACTGCTCCTATGTACAAGAATTTAACTACTATAATACTGCCTCCTATGTACAGTAATATAACTACTATAATACTGCCTCCTATATACAAGAATATAACTACTGTAATACTGCTCCTATGTACAAGAATATAACTACTATAATACTGCCTCCTGTGTACAAGAATATAACTACTATAATACTGCTCCTATGTACAAGAATATAACTACTATAATACTGCTCTTATGTACAAGAATATAACTACTATAATACTGCTCCTATGTACAAGAATATAACTACTATAATACTGCTCCTATGTACAAGAATATAACTACTATAATACTGCTCCTATGTACAAGAATATAACTACTATAATACTGCTCCTATGTACAAGAATATAACTACTATAATACTGCCTCCTATGTACAAGAATATAACTACTATAATACTGCCTCCTATGTACAGTAATATAACTACTATAATACTGCTCCTATGTACAAGAATATAACTACTATAATACTGCTCCTATGTACAAGAATATAACTACTATAATACTGCTCCAATGTACAAGAATATAACTACTATAATACTGCTCCTATGTACAAGAATATAACTACTATAATACTGCTCCTATGTACAAGAATATAACTACTATAATACTGCTCCTATGTACAAGAATATAACTACTATAATACTGCTCCTATATACAAGAATATAACTGCTATAATACTGCTCCTATGTACAAGAATATAACTACTATAATACTGCCTCCTATGTACAGTAATATAACTACTATAATACTGCTCCTATGTAGAAGAATTTGGATCTCAACAAGTAGCGACATTTTCTGCAGTTGACCTTTAGTTTAGGTTGTGTAGTGCGGTGTAGTGTTATCCAGGTCGCTGTGTTGCTTCACATCTTTCCATACGGGGTTTGCTTTGCTGCTTGTTACAGTAACTGTCTTTAAATCTACGTAGGGGAATCCCATTGTATCTGAGTTAGAGTAAATTTGTAGCCACTAAGATTTCACCAGAATATTTCCAGGATTGTCTGAAAATAGTGTTCATCTCTGATTTACAGACCAAACAATCTTTCTGGTGTTCTTCTTGAGCTTGGTCTTATGCCTGTAACAACCATGTAGTATGCAGCATTAGAAAATCACCAGCAGGACTGCTGCGATCTTCGGTTTGAGTCTTGAGCTTATTATGTGTGGTGCTGTCTCAGAGATGTCCACATTATGTACAGTATGTCTACTAAGAGCTTCTTCACCTAACTTCAGTCTTCTTACTGCTGTATCCCACATCGCTTCTCAACTGGTCTAGGATGTAGTTCACACTTGGTGTTAATGACATATGATAGATAGAAGAAGATAAAAGACTCTATGTACAATCTGTGACCTCACTTAAGGCTACATCCACACCTGCGTTAGGTGGTATCTGCACAGACAGATCCGCACCTATAATGCAAACGATTGTATCCGTTCAGAACGGATCAGTTTGCATTATGAAGAACAAAGTCAAAACGGATCTGTCCTGACTTTACATTGAAAGTCAATGGGGGACGGATCCGTTTTCAATTGCACCATATTGTGTCAGGGAAAACGGATCCGCCCCCATTGACTTACATTGTAAGTCAGAACGGATCCGTTTGGCTTCGCATCGCCAGGTGGACACCAAAACGAGGTGGAACGGAGCCAAACTCATGCATTCTGAACGGATCCTTATCCAGTCAGAATGCATTGGGGCTGAACTGATCCGTTTTGAACCGTTTGTGAGATCCCTGAAACGGATCTCACAAACGGAATTCAAAACGCCAATGTGAAAGTAGCCTGAGTTGCTGAAGGAATATCAGAAAAAATAGGGCTGGGTCTAAGGAGTGACCCTGTGGTCTTTGAGGAAACTATGCCTAGAAAGTGAGACACAGCAATATATTATGGCTTTCCTTATCATTGGGGGAGGGGATGGGGCGCAAGCTGTGCGACATTGGTCAGCCAGATTAGACACAGGTGTTGGCCTATCCCGGGGTCCAACCAGTTTGTTAGCCTCCTAATATGCCTTTTCATGGCGCTCATTGTGTCTTATTGTGTTTTTATTGCCCTTATATGCAAGCACGTCCAAGACAAAGCAGAAATTGAATTTTACAGGTTTAACAATGCTACCTCTCTTGGTTCTGCCGATAATCTGATTGATGGACGACAGGTCACATGACTATGGTGTCTCTTTCTCATGGATAGTCTAAGAGCGTAAACAGTGCCTTCGCTGGAGATGAGCTTATACATACATAACTGAATACAGTCAATGGTAGTTCAACATAGCTTGTACTTCAGACAGGTATGCCTGCATTGCATTTGGACAATACTGCTCCACCCAGCTTTCCTCAAGCCTAATAGTGCAGCTTCCATCTTCCCTGGTATGTCTGCATTGCATTTAGACAATACTCCTCCACCCAGCTTTCCTCAAGCCTAATAGTGCAGCTTCCATCCTCCCTGGTGTAACTGGCCAGCTAGGACCTTTCCTAGGTTGCTAGTATAGCTTATATGTGTATACAGCTAGACATGCCAATAGCCTTAATACAGTTCCTATGTTTATGTGTTAAAGACAAAAGCAGAGTTATTTACTGTGACATCATGTTTTGGATGTCATATAACTGTTATATTTTTAGTTCACAGAAGCAGAAAAAGATAATATGCCTTTAAGGTTCCTTTTGTAATGTAAGGTAAGCTCAGTGACACAGCAGAAACAACAGAAAGCATAGTGTTAATCTGTTGTTGCTGGGCAGAAGTCTAGACTAATCACAGCCAGCTTCTCATACAGCAAGAGTTTTCACCAATTACAGCCACCCTCACAGACAGCCTGTCTGGGAATTCCCCTAGCAGGAGCTGCTGGAATCATTATTCACCAGAGACAGGAGCTGAAGAGACATTCACTCCACTGAGAGCTGAGTTTTATGGGAACAAGATGCCAAAAATAGGTATTTAGAACAGTTATATAATGTTCATATTGTTACACTTCCACCAAATCAAATTCAATTGCAAATGCAAATTGCAAATGCAAATTGCAAATACAAATTGCAAGCATTCAGATTCCATATTGCAATACAAATTGCATACAACCATACCAGATCATACTCAACCAATCTGCAAATAGTCACTGCTAACTGCATACTGCAAGTAGAACTATTAGTTAGACCTCAGATATAACTCTCAGAGAGATCATAAAGTGCTTAAATAACTTGAAGTGAGAGTACAGATACTGAAGAGAGAAATATATCCACCATTTTATGTTGAATGACAAGATTGAACAGTTAAACCACCATCTGATGCATACCGCCATTTTGTGATATCTTTTCAACACGTGTTTTGTACATGGACTATCTGCTGTGGAAGCGGCAGTGTTATATATGAAGAAAAGTTGAAGTTAAAAAAGAAGTTATTTGAATAATTTGGTGTGCTCTTTAAACCTACTGTTTCCATAGAACGGCGCTAGAGGAATTACAGAGTAATGCTCCATTCACACATCCGCAATTCCATTCCGCATTTTGCGTAACGGAATTGCGGACGCATCCATTTCTATGGGGCCACACGATGTGCGGCCCCGATCCGGAATTGCGGACCCACGCTTCCGGGTTCGCAATTCCGATCCTGAAAAAAATAGAATATGTCCTATTCTTGTCCGCAATAGCGGACAAGAATAAGCATATTCTCTTAGTGCCGGCAATGTGCGGTCCGCAAAATGCGGAACGCACATTGCCGCTGTCCGTGTTTTGCGGATCCGCGGATACGTAAAACACACACGGATGTGTGAATGGACCCTTAATGAGTTTGCCTCATAGGCTGATTTTAATTAGCATGAGTATAAAGCTTAGTTTGCTCTGCATGCATGTTGGTACTTATAGTCCAGCATGCAGACGGAACCTACACCCCCTGAACTTCATGGTCGCTGTCATGGCACTTAACAGGTTGAACTTAGGGTTAGGTTCCCGTCTTACAGAGATCGCCTTGACGTGCGGCAGACGGCCTCAAATAATTTTGTACAAAATGATTTGCCAAGCATCTCTAATTTATAAGCATAGCATAAACAATATAATTCATTTTTGTACTTTATTTGATTTGCTGTTGCATTGTATGTTATGTTCTATGTTGTGTTTTCAGCCATGGCGACGTGCGCCTGCGCACTGGGATGTGCTGACTATTACCCTCAGAGGGCGAAGTGATAGCGCTCCTCAACTGGCACAGTAAAGAGCGCATTAGAGCAGCGGAGCGCCAGCATATACCGCCACGTAGCAACTATTCCCTGAGTGAGCAAGCAAAGACACCTCAGAGGAGCTACCATAGAGGCCATAGAACGTGTGCATTAGTCAAACTGCAGTCGACTCTTAAAGTGGCAGAACGGCAAAAGCAAAATAGTCAGAGAAAGGGCACCAACGCTCCTGCGATCCCTAGAGAGAGAAGAGACGCATGGTGGGAGGCCAAAGTCCAGAGCTAGAGTGCTCGCACCGCTATCCACAGAGAGACCATGTACTGCAACCAGCTAGTTTCTCGCCACTAGGCCCAAGGTCTGCAGCAGTGTATCCAAGCCAGTGCATCGCAAGTCAGCACAAAGAATCGCAAGTCAGCACAGAACATCGCAAGCAGTGTATCCAAGCCAGCGCATCGCAAGTCTGCACAGAGCATTGCAAGTCAGCGCAGAGCATAGCATCATATCAAGAAAAGACATGTCTCCCTAAGGTCAGAGCTTTCCTTTTATTACTTATCATTGCATTTTTGTGTTCAATAAATACTTTAAAGTAAAACAAAGGACAGTTTGTATTACACGGACTCTATTGCATTTAAAGTGAAAGTCATTTATTGCCTGCATTTATTGCTGTTACATTTAAAGTGAAAGTAATTTATTTCTGCATTTGTCAATATTGCATTTAAAGTGAAAGGCATCTTAATATTTGTATTGATTGTTATAGTATTTAAAGTAAAATGTCTGAGCCTAGTATTACCATGCCACTGTTAGAGGATGCAAAGATAGATAGAGTAGAAGTTGAAGAGCAAGGGAACCTGTCTGAGGTAGAAGATTATTTTGCAGCTTTAGTCTTGCCTCAAACAAATATAGCCCAAACAGATGAACTAAGACGTTCATCACATGCCAGAAAACCGACCCCAAAGATGCTGAAAAATTTGGAGCAAGAAGCAGCATTAAAAGGAAAAAAGTTTGCCAGAATGTATGAGAAGTGGAAATCATACATTAAAGACATTCGTAGAAAGCTAAAGCAAGAAAGTATAAAAAGGAACTTGACTGATATGGTAGAGACGGTAGAAGAATCTGAATCAGAGCTTATGGCAGCATATGTCAACCTGCGGTCACTTACGGCACCTTCCCAGGATATTGTAAGGAACATGGACACATTTACTGCGATCACTAAAGATTTAGTAAAGCTCATTAGAGAACTATCATCTGCAGCAAACTATGATGAAGTTAAAGCAAGAAGTAGAATGAACAAGCTTTTTATGAGAGACTATGCTAGGTCCTTAGGGGGAACCACAATCTCAAGTGTGACTTCCTTCGCTAGGAGAAGTGCCACCCACATATCAGAGTCCTCAAATACTTCAGCCAAAAGAAAGGAATTAGCTGAACAACTTGCTGTCAAGAAAGCAGAAATTGAGATGGAAGCTGCCATCGAGGCGCAGCGTCAACTGATGTCTGAAAAGCAATCTGAAAAGGATGCACAACACCATCAGATGGAAACTGAAATGGATGCACAACGCCATCAGATGGAAGCTGAAATGGAGGCACAGCGCCATCAAATGGAAGCTGAAATGGAGGCTGAATTGAAAAGTCTGGAAAGGCAGAAAGATGTTAAGATCATAGAAGCCAGACTCAGAGTACATGAGGAGGATATGAGTCAGAGTAGTCATAGGTTCAAATCTGTACTAACTGAAGAAAAAGACTCCCATTATATGCCCAGGAGAATAGAAGGAAATCTCCAGCATGTAGTGAAGAAATAAGTTATTATCCTTCCATCCCTGCTCATAAAAACAAAGAGAGGCCTACTCCAGTGTTAGGAAAAAGGTGTGTGAATTTACCCTTTATCTCTACCTGAAAAGATAAAGAAAAGGACTCGCCTAATTTAGAACTAAGTGAGAAAATAGAACCGGATGATTCTATTCCTAGATGCCATGGCAATTCTCAGGAGAATGTCCCAGCAAGACCACAGAGAACAGTCCTAGCTAGACTTCCCGTTCCAGAACCTACTGTATTTTCAGGGGACGTACTGAAGTTCATAGAGTAGAAGGCAAGTTTTGAAATGATCATTGAGCATCATTGCTTCAGTCCAGTTGACAAGTTAATCTACCTTCAGAGATATGTTGGTGGAGAAGCCAAGGAAGTTCTTAAAGGTAACTGCTATAGAAAAGACGAAGAAGCCTACAAACAAGCTTGGGAAAAATTGAATGCAAGATATGGTTATCCTTTCTTAGTACAAAGAGCCTTTAGAGAGAAACTGAATAACTGGCCTAAAATTGATCCTAAAGAACACTTCAGACTCCAAAAGTATAGTGACTTCCTGCAAGCATGCAGCAATGCCATCCCACATGTTCAAGGACTGGAAGTACTGAACGACTATCTAGAAAACCACAGGATGCTAACTATGCTACCTGAAGAAGTGGCTTCTAGATGGAATCGCCATGTGACTAAACAGTTAGATCTAGGTAAGAACTTCCCAAGTTTTAAAGAGTTCCCTGAGTTCGTCAATGAGGAAGCACGGATAGCATGTAATACAGTAACATCATCTATGTCTTAAAATCCTTAGAAGAAAGGCCTGCAAGAGAGATAAGACGTGCAAGAGCAACTAGCTTTGCAACCAACGCAGCGGCTAAAGGTCCAGATACCTACGAGAGCAAGTTCAAAGTCACTACTGGGATCAGTATAAAGACAGAACCGACAAATCTTCAGACTACCTTCAAGTGTATGTTCTGTGGAGAGAACCACTCCATACATAAGTGGCAACAATTGAAGGAGAAGTCCCCAGACGATAAGAAAAAATTTGTGCTGGATAACTAACTCTGTTTCGGATGCCTAAGAAAAGGCTGTGTTACTAAGGAGTGTAAGAAAAATGCCACATGCAGCGTTTGCAAAGGACGCCATCCTGCACCACTCCATCCTGCACCACTACATGAAGAACGTCCAAAAAAAGATAAATCCTCAGTATCAGGAAAGAAAGTATCGGTATTCTCTTGCAGAGTGAGGGAAGGAGAAAGCAATGGCACATCAATGGTTGTACCAGTGTGCATATTAAATCCTAAAAGGAGGAACAAGTAAATAAAGGTATACGCCTACTGGATGCCCAGAGTGATGTCACCTTCATTGATCAAGAAATATGCAAGAAATTACAAGTGGCTACAGAACCAGTGACGCTCAAACTCACCACAATGATGGGGAGAGACACATTAGTGAACAGTCAAAGGGTCAAAGGGCTAGAGGACTTCATTCAAACTGAACATTAGATCTACCTCCAGCTTATACAAAAGACGATATACCTCTAGATCGAGATCGCATACCTACCTGTGAAACAGCCAATGAATGGGAGCACCTGTCATATCTCATGAAATGTCCCCGCTGAAGGAGTTTGGTGTTGGACTGTTGATAGGCTACGATTGTCCCGAAGCCTTGGTACCACGAAAGGTAATCACAGGAGGGAAGGGTGAACCCTATGCGGTTCAAACTGATCTAGGATGGGGTGTTGTTGGAGGAAAACAGCAGATCGCAAACTCAAGACAGGTGACAGGATTGTGTCATCGAATATTTGTCCAAGAGTTACCAACTGTAAGTCCAGCAAAAGTAATCAAGATCCTTGAATCCGACTTTGCAGATATAAGTTCTAAAGAAAAGAGTGTATCCCAAGAAGACATAAAGTTCGTACACACTCTAGAAGAAAATATTCAGCAGAATCAACAAGGTCATCTTGAAATGCCCTTACCTTTTAGAAAACATACTTGTCTGCCAAATAACAGAAATCTTGCCCTAGCAAGATTGAAATGTTTGACGAAAAAGATGGGAAGAGATTCAAATTCCAGCAGGATTATTTGAAATTCATGGAAGGCATCCTTGAAGAAGGACATGCAGAGAAAGTTAATAATCAGCCTAACGAAGGAGAAGTGTGGTACATCCCACATCAAGGTGTTGCATTGATAGATCATCTACTAAAAGGACCAGATCTTACAAACACTCTGCCTGGAGTACTCTGTAGATTCAGAAAGTAGCCCGTATCGGTCATGTGTGACGTTGAAAAGATGTTCCGCCAGTTTCATGTGAGAAATGAAGATAGAGACTTCCTGAGGTTTTTTATGGTGGGAGGACGGAGATACAGATTCAGAGCCAGCAGAATACAGAATAAAAGTACACTTGTTTGGAGCAGCATCATCACCAGGTTGTGCCAATTATGGTATGAAGTACCTGGCTAATCGGAATGAAAAGGATTGCCCATCAGCAGCAAATTTTCTTAAGAAAAACTTTTATGTAGATGATGGTCTCGAAAGTCTAGAGTCTACAGAATCTTCAATCAAACTAGTGAAAGAAAGCCAAGAGTTATGCGCAAGGGGAAACCTGCGCCTTCACAAATTCATCTCAAACAACAGAGAGGTACTGGAATCCATCGATGACTCTGAACGTGGAGCAACAATGAAGAATGTAGATCTGAATTAATATCATCTTCCAGTTCAGAACGTACTTGGATTGGGATGGAATGTAGAGAATGACAAGTTCTTCTTTGAAGTATCTATTGAAGAGAAAGTTGCAACTAGACGAACCATTCTTTCTGCAGTGTCTTCTATATTTGATCTAATGGGATTCTTGGCCCCAGTAATCCTCAGAGCAAAATAAATACTGCAAGAATTATGCAGACAGAAGTTGGGATGGGATGAGCCATACCTGAAAATTTGAGGCCAAGGTGGGAGAGTTGGATAAGAGACTTGCAAAACTTCAGAGAAGTTCGGATACCCAGATGTTTTGTACCTCATGGTTTCGGAAAGTCCAGAAAATAGAACTTCATCACTTTTCAGATGCCATTAACTTCACTTTTCCTCCATTATAAATTTATGCTCAAAACATACAATTCGGCTCTCAACATTGCCAAACAAAAGTACTTCACCTCTCTCTTCTCCTCACTCTCAAATAACCCAAAACGACTCTTTGAAACTTTTCATTCCCTTCTAAGCCCTAAAGTTCCAGAACCTGTAACTGACCTCTGCGCTGATGGCATTTACTTCAGAGACAAGATTGGCAGTATCCGGCAGGAAATAATCTCCCAGTCCCCAAATAATTTCAATCCTCCTCCCTCCAATTCCTCCACATGCTCTCTCTCCTCTTTTGACCCTGAAGAAGTCTCCAGGCTTATCTCTTCTTCTTGACCCACAATGTAACGATCGGTGCTCGGCTGAGTTGGACTGCTGTGAGTCACGTTACGCCGGCCACGTCATGTGACTCACCAGCCAGGACTATTTAAAGAGGCAGCCTGCTGGCCACAGGTTGCATGTGAATAAGGTCTTTTAATTTAGCAAGTTCTCTGTATTGGTTAACATTGTACCTTAACCTCGGCTCTGTTTCCTTGACCCCGTTTCTGCTGTTTTCTCTGAATTGACGTGACCTTCTGGAATTCGGGCCTTGGCTTATGTTTGTTGTGATTTGGTTATTCCTTTGTACTGACGTGACCCCCTGGTACTGACCTCGGCTTGTTTTGACCTTGCTTACTCTTTTATATGTATCTTTCGTCCTGTATTTTGACCTCTGCTTATATTTGCATTGTGTATTTACCCCTCCGTGCCTGCCTGTCACTTTGTTTATTATTTTCTCTAGTTTCATTGTTCCCTTTAAGGCCCAGCACATACTCAGTTTAGGGAACGTCGTCCAGTTGTACACCGTCACCTAGGGCGGACCGTGCAAGTAGGTAGGGACAGAGGTGTAGGTTGAGCTCAGGGCTGTGCACGCTCTCTCGCTCCGTAACATATTCACATGCCTTACTCCATTATGGACCCAATACTAGTGCTTACTGATCAGGACCATAACCTCGCACAAATAGTACAGGAATTGGGGGAAAGATTACAGCAACAGGAGTCAGTTCAGACTCTACCTGCATCTACTATATCTGCACAGCACGTTGAACCCCGTGTTAAGTTGCCAGATCGGTTTTCTGGTGACCGCAAATGCTTCCTTGCATTTAAGGAGAGCTGTAAGCTGTATTTCCGCTTACACCCCTATTATTCTGGTTCTGATCAGCAGAAGGTTGGGATCGTGATATCTCTATTACAAGGTGACCCACAGGAATGGGCATTTTCCCTGCCTACTGACTCCCCGTGTCTTATGTCTGTCGAAACACTTTTCAGGCCCTAGGGGTTCTTTATGATGAACCGGATAGGGCGACCGTGGCTGAATCCCAGTTGAAATCCCTCGACCAGTAGGAGTATTGTACTCAATTTCGGAAGTGGTGCGTTCCCTCAGGCTGAAATGAGCCTGCTCTGAAATGCCAGTTTAGGTCAGGACTCCCCGAAAGTCTTAAGGACATGTTAGTTAGCTACCCCTGTCCTGACACTTTAGAACAAACTATGACTCTAGTTGTGAGACTGGACAGACGCATTAGGGAACATCAGCGGGAGAATCTGATCTTTCCACAGGCTATGACCAAACCAGACTCGTTCCCTATAGGGGTCAAGGCGGAAACCCCTCTGGAGGAGCCATGCAACTTGGAATGACTAGGAGAGACCAACATCACCAGTGCGGTACTTGCTTCTACTGTGGCAACTCCGACCATTGGGTACGACAATGCCCCAAGGTTCCTCCTCCCGGAAGGTCACCTAACCCGGATGTCTTAAAGAATAAGGTACTTCCAGAGGTGGTAAGGAAAAAATTATTGGTACCAGTGACAATCTCTTTGGGCTCAAATAAGGATTCTGGGGAAGCCTTTATTGATTTGGGTTCCGCCTCTAATTTTGTTGATTATAAGTTTATTCTCTCTATGGCAATACCTATGTTGGCTCTCCCTAGTCCTATCCACATTATTGCCATTGACTCTACTACTTTGGTGGGTGGGACGGTTAAGTTTTGTACTACTGAGATTACCTTGACTGTGGGGGCTTGTCACGCGGAGATTTGTTATTTTCTTATTTTAGAGAATTTACCAGTGGAGATGGTTTTGGGCATGCCATGGCTCCAACTTCATAACCCTGTTAATAATTGGGCTATGGGCGAAATTGAGAAATGGGTTCCTAAATGTTTTTCTGATTGTCTACCGATTGTTCAAGCTGGAATCACGATTGAGTCCAAAACTCTCCCTCCGTACATTAATGATTTCCTTGATGTTTTTTCCACATTTGATAATAAAAGCCTGCCTCCCCACAGATCTTATGATTGTGCTATTGATATCGTTGCAGGGTCTACATTTCCTAAAGGCCGCATTTATAATCTATCCGGTCCGGAGCGGATTTCTATGAAGGAGTATATCAAGGAAAGTTTGATCAAAGGTCATATCAGACCCTCAGTGTCACCCATGGGGCAGTGTTCTTTTTTGTGGAGAAAAAGAATGGAGGTTTAAGACCCTGTATCGATTATAGGGAATTAAACAAAATCACTTTTAAGAATCAATATTCCTTACCGTTGATTCCTGAGTTATTCAATCAGGTGCTTGGGGCATGTTGGTTTTCTAAGCTGGATTTAAGAGGAGCTTACAACTTGATTCGTATTAGGGAAGAAGACGAGTGGAAGACAGGCTTTAACACTCCTGAGGGTCATTTCGAATATTTAGTTATGCTGTTTGGTCTCTGTAATGCGCAGGCGGTATTTAAAAATTTGGTTAATGACCTTTTCAGGCAGTTTATTAGCAAATTTATTATTGTGTACCTGGATGATATCCTGATATACTCACCTAGTTAGGAATCCCATGTCATCCATATCAGACAAGTGCTGGAAGTCTTTAGGGAGAATCAATTATTTGCTAAGAAAGAAAAATTTATTTTTGGGTTACAGGAAATCTTGTTTTTGGGTCATGTACTTACCCCTCAATCTTTCAAGATGGATCCGGGAAAAGTACAAGCCATTCAGGAGTGGGTGAGACTTTTCTCCCTTAAAGCGTTACAACGCTTCCTGTGGTTTGCTAATTATTACCGAAAATGTATTCCAAAAAATTCGGTAATCGATAAACCTCTCACCGACCTAACCAGGAAGGGGGCGGATCTTGTTAATTGGCCATCTGAGGCTATAGAAGCCTTCAAAACCCTCAAGAGGTTTTTCAGCGACGCCCTGGTCTTGATTCAGCTGGATCAAGAAAAACCTTTTATTGTCGAGGTAGATACATCGGAGGACGGAGTAGGGGCAGTGCTCTCTCAGGGGTCATCTAAACTTACTAACCTAAGGCCATGTGCGTTTTTCTCTTGGACGTTCTCCCCTACCGAGTGAAATTACGACATCGGGAATCGAGAGCTGCTCGCTATTAAATGGGCTTTTGAGGAGTGGCAATATTTTTTAGAGGGGGCTCTGGCTCTGCATTGCATCACTGTTCTTACGGATCATAAAAATCTATTGTTTTTGGAATCCGCTAAATGTTTAAATCCTAGACAAGCTAGATGGGCGCTGTTCTTTACTCGTTTTAATTTTTCTATTACTTTCAGGCCAGGAAGTAAAAATTTAAAAGCTGACACCTTGTCCCGAAGTTTTTATGCCTTTCAACCTCCAGACACTCCTCCAGAACCGATTTTGACAGCTGTATCATTGTGGCCTCAATATTGTCCAATCCTACCACTGAAATTGAGGCGGCATAACATCTAGCTCCAGTACAGTCCTCCAATGATAAGTTGTTTGTTCCAGGTCATTTACGCCTTCGGCTTTTGGGTGAGTGCCATAATTCAGTATTGTGTGGACATCCCGGTGTTAATGCCACCAAGGAACTCATTTCCAGGCCCTACCAGTGGCCCGCATTATCGAGGGGTGTCAACTCGTATGTGTCTTCATGTGAGGTGTGTGCTAGAGCCAAAACTCCCAGAACTCGCCCGGCTGGTGAGTTGCAACCATTACCCATTCCTAGTAGACCATGGTCGCATATTTTCATGGATTTTATTACTGACTTGCCTCCCTCTGAGGGTAAGTCAGTGGTATGGGTAGTGGTCGATAGATTTAGTAAGATGGTGCATTTCGTCCTATTGGCTAAGCTTCCTAATGCTAAGACTCTGGCCTCCCTGTTTGTGGATCATGTGGTACGTCTGCACGGGATTCCAGAAAATGTTGTCTCCGATAGAGGTATTCAGTTTGTTTCTAGGTTTTGGCGAGCCTTTTGTCATAAATGTGATATTGCTTTGTCTTTTTCTTCTGCTTTTCACCCTGAAACTAATGGTCAAACCGAACAGTTGAATCAGTCGTTGGAACAGTTTTTGAGATGTTATATTGCTGACAACCAACAGTTGTAGGTGCGGGATCTATCCCTTGGCTGAGTTTGCTATTAATAACCGGGTGAACTCATCCACTGGAGTGTCGCCCTTTTTCTGTAATCTTGGCTTCCATCCATGATTTAATTCACAAGTTCCAGAAGCAGATAAATTGGTTAGAGAACTGTGCACAGTCTGGGACCAGGTTCAGTCGAACCTGAAGAAAGCCCAGGAGGTTCAGAAAATCAAGGCTGATAAAAGACGCACTCATGTGGTGAATTTGGTTGTGGGTGACAAGGTATGGCTATCTGCCAAAAATCTGTCTCTTAAAGTGCCATCTAATAAGTTTGCTCCACGATTTATTGGTCCTTACGAGATTATTAAAGTTATTGACCCTGTATCTTTTAAACTAAAACTACCTGACTCCTTTCGCATCCACAATGTGTTTCATAAGTCTTTACTAAAGAAGTATGTGTCACCTGTCATTCCTTCACAGGAACCCCCGCCTCCAGTGGAGGTTTCCAGACAAATTGAATTCGAGGTCTTAAAGGGAACCTGTCACCAAAAAATTGCTTATTAAGCTGTTCAGAGTACCTTATAGTGCTACATAGTAGTGTCCTATTGCACTTTTTCTTCGTTTTCCAGCATTTAGCCTCATTGAGAAATCAATGTTTTATTCAGCTGCTGCCCCGTGCTTCAAGTCAGGCTTGAAGTCAAGGGGGCAGCGGCCTAGTCGTCTCCAATCCTGCTCTCCCCGCCTCCCACCGCCTTGATTGACACGCCGCATCTCAGTGCCGGGACCGCGTTCTCAGCCCGCATGCGCAGTAAAGGGCTGCTGTAGCGCGATCCCAGCTCCGGCTCGTACACTCAGTCGGCTTCAGTCTCGCTACAGCGCATGCGCCCGCCAGCCTTACATACTCGCGCCCCGCATCTTCTCTACCTGTGCATACAGAGCGGGCACATTTATTATTTTCTCCAGTTTCATTGTTCCCTTTAAGGCCCAGCATGTACTCAGTTTAGGGAACGTCATCCAGTTGTACACAGTCGCCTAGGACGGACCGTGAAAGTAGGCAGGGACAGAGGTGTGGGTTGAGCTCAGGGCTGTGCACGCTCTCCCCTTCCCTGGCACACAACTTATAGCAGTGATTCTATTCCATCACACCTCCTCCAGTCCCTCTCCCCGGCTGTCAACACTCACCTAACTACAATTTTTAACCTCTCTCTCTTCTGGTATCTTTCCCTCCTCTTTCAAACACTCTATTATAACCCCACTACTAAAGAAACCACCTGTTTCTAACCTCCCCTTCATCTCTAAACTCCTTGAACCACTTGTCTACTCTCACTTAATAAGCTATCTCTCTGCAAACTCTCTTCTTGACCCCTTACACCATACCTTTTGCCCTCTTCAATCTACAGAAACTGCCCTTACTAAAGTGTCTAACGATCTAACAGCAAAAATAAATGGGAACTATTCTCTACTGATTCTGCTGGACCTCTCTGCAGAGTTTAATACCGTAGACCATAAACTCCTCCTCACCATGCTCCACTCAATTGACCTTAAGGACACTGCTCTCTCTTGCTTCTCCTCCTATCTCTCTGGCCGCTCCTTTAGTGTATCATTCGCTGGCTTTTCTTCTTCTCCTCTTCCTCTTGATGTTGGAGTTCCTCAGGGCTCAATACTAGATCCTCTACTCTTCTCCCTCTATACAGCTCCCATCGGACAGACTACCAGTAGATTTGGCTTTCGATACAATCTCTATGCTGACGACACCCAACTATACACTTCATCCCAGGGGGATCCCTGCTTTACTCCAAAACACCAGTAATTGTCTGGCAGCTGTCTCTAACATCATGTCCTCTCTGTATCTAAAACTGAACCTCTCAAAAACTGAACTTCTTGTCTTCTCCCATCTACTAACTCACCTAAACTTGATTTTTCAATTTTGGTCTGCAGCACTATCATAACTCCTTTGCAACATGCCCGCTGTCTTGGGGCCACATTTGACTCTGATCTTTCCTTTGTTCTCCATATTCAATCACTTACACGCTCTTGTCGTCTGCACCTCAAGAATATCACCAGAATCCATCCTTTTCTTACAGGGGAAACGGCAAAAACTCTTGTTGTTTCCTTGATTCATTCTCGTCTTGACTACTGCAACGCATTACGTGAGTTCAAACTTCTCCCCCTCACCCTCAAAGCTCTCCACAGTGCTGCACCTCCATACATCTCCTCCCTCATCTCCATCTACCATCCTACCTGTGCTCTCCACAGTGCTGCACCTTCTACATCTCCTCCTCATCTCTGTCTACCATCCTACCTGTGCTCTCCACAGTGCTGCACCTCCTACATCTCCTCCCTCATCTCCATCTACCATCCTACCTGTGCTCTCCACAGTGCTGCACCTTCTACATCTCCTCCTCATCTCTGTCTACCATCCTACCTGTACTCTCCACAGTGCTGCATCCCCTACATCTCCTCCTCATCTCTGTCTACCATCCTACCCGTACTCTCCACAGTGCTGCACCTCCTACATCTCCTCCTCATCTCTATCTACCATCCTACCTGTACTCTCCACAGTGCTGCACCTCCTACATCTCCTCCTCATCTCTGTCTACCATCCTAACTGTACTCTCCACAGTGCTGCACCCCTACATCTCCTCCTCATCTCTATCTACCATCCTACCTGTACTCTCTACAGTGCTGCACCTCCTACATCTCCTCCTCATCTCTGTCTACCATCCTACCTGTACTCTCCACAGTGCTGCACCTCCTACATCTCCTCCTCATCTCTGTCTACCATCCTACCTGTGCTCTCCACAGTGCTGCACCTCCTACATCTCCTCCTCATCTCTATCTACCATCCTACCTGTGCTCTCCACAGTGCTGCACCTCCTACATCTCCTCCTCATCACTGTCTACCATCCTACCTGTACTCTCCACAGTGCTGCACCTCCTACATCTCCTCTTCATCTCTGTCTACCATCCTACCTGTACTCTCCACAGTGCTGCACCCTCTACATCTCCTCTTCATCTCTACCATCCTACCTGTACTCCCATCTACTAACTCACCTAAACTTGATTTTTCAATTTTGGTCTGCAGCACTATCATAACTCCTTTGCAACATGCCCGCTGTCTTGGGGCCACATTTGACTCTGATCTTTCCTTTGTTCTCCATATTCAATCACTTACACGCTCTTGTCGTCTGCACCTCAAGAATATCACCAGAATCCATCCTTTTCTTACAGTGGAAACGGCAAAAACTCTTGTTGTTTCCTTGATTCATTCTCGTCTTGACTACTGCAACGCATTACGTGAGTTCAAACTTCTCCCCCTCACCCTCAAAGCTCTCCACAGTGCTGCACCTCCATACATCTCCTCCCTCATCTCCATCTACCATCCTACCTGTGCTCTCCACAGTGCTGCACCTCCTACATCTCCTCCTCATCTCTGTCTACCATCCTACCTGTACTCTCCACAGTGCTGCATCCCCTACATCTCCTCCTCATCTCTGTCTACCATCCTACCCGTACTCTCCACAGTGCTGCACCTCCTACATCTCCTCCTCATCTCTATCTACCATCCTACCTGTACTCTCCACAGTGCTGCACCTCCTACATCTCCTCCTCATCTCTGTCTACCATCCTAACTGTACTCTCCACAGTGCTGCACCCCTACATCTCCTCCTCATCTCTATCTACCATCCTACCTGTACTCTCCACAGTGCTGCACCTCCTACATCTCCTCATCTCTGTCTACCATCCTACCTGTACTCTCCACAGTGCTGCACCTCCTACATCTCCTCCTCATCTCTGTCTACCATCCTACCTGTGCTCTCCACAGTGCTGCACCTCCTACATCTCCTCCTCATCTCTATCTACCATCCTACCTGTGCTCTCCACAGTGCTGCACCTCCTACATCTCCTCCTCATCTCTGTCTACCATCCTACCTGTGCTCTCCACAGTGCTGCACCTCCTACATCTCCTCCTCATCTCTGTCTACCATCCTACCTGTACTCTCCACAGTGCTGCACCTCCTACATCTCCTCCTCATCTCTGTCTACCATCCTACCTGTACTCTCCACAGTGCTGCACCTCCTACATCTCCTCCTCATCTCTGTCTACCATCCTACCTGTACTCTCCACAGTGCTGCACCTCCTACATCTCCTCCTCATCTCTGTCTACCATCCTACCTGTACTCTCCACAGTGCTGCACCCCCTACATCTCCTCCTCATCTCTGTCTACCATCCTACCTGTACTCTCCACAGTGCTGCACCTCCTACATCTCCTCCTCATCTCTGTCTACCATCCTACCTGTGCTCTCCACAGTGCTGCACCCCTACATCTCCTCCTCATCTCTGTCTACCATCCTACCTGTGCTCTCCACAGTGCTGCACCCCTACATCTCCTCCTCATCTCTGTCCACCATCCTACTTGTACTCTCCACAGTGCTGCACCCCCTACATCTCCTCCTCATCTCTGTCTACCATCCTACCTGTGCTCTCCACAGTGCTGCACCCCTACATCTCCTCCTCATCTCTGTCTACCATCCTACCTGTACTCTCCACAGTGCTGCTCCTCCTACATCTCTTCCCTCATCATCATCTACCACCCTACTCCTGATCTCCATTCTGTTAGCGTCCTAAGATTAATAACCTCCATAGTTTGTACCTCTCACTCCCGTCTTCAAGACTTTTCTCGAGCTGCACCTACTCTCTGGAATACTCTGCCCCGGAATACTAGGTCAATTCACAACTTCTCCACCTTCGAACGTGCCTTATAAACACATCTTTTCAGGCAGGCTTATCAAGCTACCTAGGTTGTAACTAGGAATTTTCCTGTGTGACGTCACACTTGGGTAAGGGTGCCTGCAAGGATCAGAAGTAATCCAACGCATTTCGTAATATGGGTAAGAGGACAGGCGGAGAAGCTGAGGTGCACCGACGGGCTAGGTCTCAACCCTCAGTGCACTGACGTACTAATCGGCATATGAAATAAAAGTTATTTCTTCGGAAATCGTGCAACAGATTAAAAAAATTGCGGTATCATTTAACTCATCAGGATCAATCCTACCTGTTTTAATAGGGTTGAGCCTGCTGACAGATGCTCTATAAAAAATTAAGTTAAAACCGAAAAGTTTAATGAAAAAGAAAACAGAATAATAAAGAATATGATTATTAAGCTGCCATTCAAGCTTACAAAGCCCTGTCCCTGATGTAGTAAACCTAACTCACCACACAATAGCAGGAAGAATTCAGTTTGTATTTTAGGGTTCATGTTTTACCCCATTCCAAAAGGGGTATTTAACAAAAGGTCTGCTACTTAAAAAGAATCCCTAAAAATGTAAAGCCCAGTTTGTCAAGTTACATCCACTTGAGCAGTAGATTCCAAAATCTTTCTGACGCGTTTATAATTGCGGGGTCCTCCCCTGGACTTGACTGCTTCCTTCAGTGCCCTTGAATTTAAATAAAGTGGCAGATCACAAATGCTAGCTACCGTAGGAGAAGCGAGAGATAGGGGTCTACCATCCTGGAGAGAGGTGAAGGTCCTAGTGGCATACCTCCGCTGATCTAGAATTTATGACCTGTTCAGTAAATTGCTGATAAAAGCTTCAGGCTTGAATAGGCCTCAAAAACTGTGAAAATGACCACAAGTCACAAGTTTTTTTGTAATAAGATGTAGATCTGATTATTTGTAATGTGAGAGTCCTGCGAGGTGTTGGGTGCGTGCCCTTCCCTTGTGGGAGGAAGGGAGAGTGATTGAGGCCAGAGATGTGCCTGGCAGTTATTGTGGTCAGCCGTGATATGCTATATTCAGCTTGGACAGGATAGTTAAGACACCGTGCCGATTACTCAAGACTGCACACCTCCTGTCTGCCTTCCCGGCTTCTGACCTGCACAGTGAAGCTTCCTCTGAGTCAACCGCATGACCTGAGCTTCATGCCTAACCTGTATTGCATAAGCATCCCTTCAGCAGAAGCACTGTCCACGTATCCTGTTCGACAATCTTTCAGTAACTGAACAGATAAGTAACCGCTTGAAGCTCTCCTCGAAGGGAAGTTAACCTCATGGTGACTGCATGAATTATTGCTATTCATTTATATAATTCCATCATAGTGGAGACCACTCTGGCCTGCAGTTTAGAAGAAAAGCTTAGGCTACTTTCACACTAGCGTTTCTATTTTCCGGTATTGAGATCCGTCATAGGGTCTCAATACCGGGAAAAAATGCTTCCGTTTTGTCCCCATTCATTGTGAATGGGGACAAAACATAACTGAACAGAACGGAGCGCTCCAAAATGCATTCCGTTCTCATACCGGAGAGCAGCGCGCTGCGGTTTGCTTTCCGTCCTGGGATGCGGAGCAAAACATGTCCTCTGACACAATAGAAAACGGATCCGTCCCCAATTGACTTTCAACGGAGTTCATGACGGATCCGTCTTGGGCATGTTTAAGATAATACAACCGGATCTGTTCATAACGGATGCAGACGGTTGTATTATCAGTAACGGAAGCGTTTTTGCTGAACCCTGCCAGATCCAGCAAAAACGCTAGTGTGAAAGTAGCCTAAATCTCAAAGCCTGACCATCGAGCTCCGTCTGCCCCATCAAGGGTTGCACTGATTTAATGTGAAGGTGGTTAATAACCTAAGAACATAAACCCTTCATTCTATACTAAGAGATTTGCTTGGGAGTTGTTTGTATCCCTCTCATTCCTCTTTACCTTCTGATGTGTAATCTACTGAGAGACAAGAGCAGAACGGCAAGTGATAGAATGGAGTCACCGATGTCTGTAATCCAAGTGTCTGGTGGAATAAAAACCAAGATAACGTGTGTGATTGTGCGTCATAGTAAATAAGAGAGACTCCTCGGTGTCTCAGACTATGTGGGTTTTGTGAGGTGTCACTTTTAGTCTCAGGGAAAGTGAGGGATGTATTTAAGAGTATATAGATTTATTCTGATAACCGGGGACTAAGAAAAGATGACTCTTCTCATGTCCTCCTTACTACTAACCCTGTTGTAAAGCTGATCATAGACTTTAAACACTGATGGAGGAGACTACTTGTGTCAGTGAAGAAATGGGAATAATCTGCTGTCAGTCACCTCTGTCCCTTCCAAACTCTTCTGTCCCCTACAGACTTCTCTGTCCGTTTCAGATATCTCTGTCCATTCCAAACTCCTCTGTCCGCTCCAGAGTCCTCTGTCCTTTCCAAACATTTCTGTCCCCTCCAGACTTCTCTGTCATCTCCAAACTCCTCTATCCTTTCCGAATTCCTCTGTCCCCTCCAGACTCCTCTGTCCCCTCCAGACTTCTCTGTCCCCTCCAGACTCCTCTGTCCCTTCCAGACATCTCTGTCCCCTCCATACTTCTCAGTCTTCTCTAGCCCACCTGTCCGCTCTAGACTTCTCTGTCCCCTCTAGACTTCTCTGTCCCCTCCAGACTACTCTGTCCCCTCCAGACTACTCTGTCCCCTTCAGACCTCTCTGTCCCCTTCAGACCTCTCTGTCCCCTCCAGACTCCTCTATCCCTTCCAGACTTCTCTGTACCCTCCAGACTCCTCTGTCCCTTCCAGACATCTCTGTCCCCTCCAGACTTCTCTGTCCATTCCAAACTCCTCTGTACCCTCCAGACTCCTCTGTCCCCTCCAGACTTCTCTGTCCATTCCAAACTCCTCTGTCCCCTCCAGACTTCTCAGTCTTCTCTAGCCCACCTGTCCCCTCTAGACTTCTTTGTCCCCTCTAGACTTCTCTGTCCCCTCCAGACTCCTCTATCCCTTCCAGACTTCTCTGTACCCTCCAGACTCCTCTGTCCCCTCCAGACTTCTCTGTTCATTCCAAACTCCTCTGTCCCCTCCAGACTTCTCAGTCTTCTCTAGCCCACCTGTCCCCTCTAGACTTCTTTGTCCCCTCTAGACTTCTCTGTCCCCTCCAGACTCCTCTATTGCTTCCAGACTTCTCTGTACCCTCCAGACTCCTCTAACCCTTCCAGCCTTCTCTGTCCATTCCAAGCTCCTCTATCCCCCCCCCCCCCCCCCCAGACCGTTCTGCCCCCCTCTAGAATGTTCTGTCCCTCCTCACCCCTCTGCTCTTTAGGGACGTGGCCTAAGATGCAATTTTTTGTGCCATGGTTGCTCGGGGTTAGATTCTGTCTCATAAGCCAACCAATATTTGGTATAGAGCCAGACAACAGTGTCTGCCTCTGTCGCACATTTATCATCCAGCCTGATCTCCTGTTATAAATCTGGTGCTGGTCTAGATTGCCGGTCTAAATGTACATCATCTGTACAATTAGTAAATCTGGGCCACTGTATGTGTGAAGAAGCATTATCCAGAATAGTCAGGTACCACCCGGAGATCCTTGTGAGCAACTGAAAAGCCCTTCCCAGTCACACAGCCAAATAGAAAAGGCAAGCAAGAGGAGTTCAGCCATCACATATTGAGCATGGTCACAAGAGCTAGCAATCACAGCTGTGTTGGTAAACATTATCTGTGTGATCAAGCAATTAATTAAAGGTTCACTTGGATGCGCTTGTATCCCGTTCGTTAATTGAGATTCTTGTAACTGATCTGGAATATCAACATGTACTCAACACCTGATAGCCCCGTTATAGTATCTGCACCGAGTGACTGATCTACTGCAAGACCTGGAAGTTCTGCTTCATCACCAACCTCTGCAGCACCCTCCGATGACCGGGGATGATGCCTGCGTTATCATTGCATTGTTACTGAACTGAACAGATACTGGATCTGCTGACTAATGTCCATGTGAACAGCCGACTGCCCCGTAGAAGCTGGTATTGGCGGAAAAGATGACTGATAGGAGAGTCCACAGAAATAACAAGCTCATCCAAGTCATTTGGTAATATTGAACAGGGATTCAGGAAGATAAATGTCATGTCTATGGCTGGCTTATCTCACGTACAGGAGTCATCTCAGGTTAGTTTGCAGATGTATCAAATCTTTTTTTTTGCACAATAAAAGCACACAGAGCTATGGGGACTGGGTATTGCGGATGTGCTAGCGGCCATCTAGCAACCCATGTCCTCATCTCTATACCCAAAATCCCAGTGACAGGTTCCCTTTAAAATGGTTCTTTGGGACCTCCTTAGATTTGGCCAACTTTTCGTGATCTGTGGTGCCCTACTCTCCTCTGATCACAGATGTCACAGGAAAGAAAGATTGATTATTTGAGATTTTAACAAGTCTTATCCTTTGTTCTCCTTTAGAGAAACCACAGTCAAAGGAGTCTAGTGGAGAGTTATAGCGAGCTATATACCTCTCCTGATTAAAAACATGAATATATCAGCCAGGCTAAGAATGCATGTGTTAAGGGTAGTAGTAGGTTTTCAGATCTCTCCAGAGATGTTTCATTGAGGTCAGGGCTCTGGCTGGGCCCATCAAGGACATTCACAGAGATGTCCCTAAGTGATCCTGTGTTCTGTTCTTAGGGGCATTGTCTTATTGCAAGTTGAACCTTTGGCCCAATCTGAGGTCCAGAGCATTCTGGATCAGGTTTTCATTAAGAATATCTCTGTACTTTGCTCAATTCAGCTTTCCTTTCACCCTGACCAGTCTCTCCATGATGCTGCCACCACCGTACTTCACTGTAGGGATCATATTGGGTATGTGATGAGAGACGCTTGGTTTCCTCCAGACATGACACTTAGAATTAAGGCCAAAAAGTTCCATCTTTTTTCATCAGACCAGAGAATCTTGATTTTTTTAACAGTTTGGGGTACCTTTAGGTACCTTTTTAAAAACTCCTTTTTTTTTTTTTTTTACTGAGGACAGGCTTTTTTCTGGCCACTGTGCCATGAAGACCAGATTGGAGAAACGCTGCAGTGATGGTCGACCTCCTGGAAGTTTCTCCCATCTGCACACAGGATCTTTGAAGCTCTGACAGAGTGACCATTGAATTCTTGACCACCTCTGTTGCCAAAGCCCTTCTCATCGATTAGGTAGTTTGTTGGGGTGGCTGTTTGTTCTTCTTCCATGTTAGAATTATGGAGGCCACTGTGCAGCATAAATTATTTTGTCCCCTTTTCCAGTTCTGAGCCTCCACACACTCCTGTCTCTGAGCTCTACAGGCAGTTCTTTCCGCCTCATGGCTTGGTTTTTGCTCTGATATGCATTGTCATCTATGAGACCTTATATAGACAGGGCTGGGTTTTTCCAAATCATCTCCAATCAACTGAATTTACCACAGGTTACTCCAATCAAGTTGTAGAACATCTCAGAGATAATCCAGAGAAATGGGAGGAACCAGAGCGAAATGTCAAGTGTCAAAGCAGAGGGCCTGAATAATTATTTCCAGGAGAAAGGGCCTGAATGCTTATGTCCAGGAGAAAGGGGCTGAAGGCTTATGTCCAGGAGAAAGGGCCTGAATACTTATGTCCAGGAGAAAGGGCCTGAAGGCTTATGTCCAGGAGAAAGGGCCGGAATACTTATGTCCAGGAGAAAGGGCCTGAAGGCTTATGTCCAGGAGAAAGGGCCTGAATACTTATGTCCAGGAGAAAAAGCCTGAATACTTATGTCCAGGAGAAAGGGCCTGAAGGCTTATGTCCAGGAGAAAGGGCCTGAATACTTATGTCCAGGAGAAAGGGCCTGAATACTTATGTCCAGGAGAAAAGGCCTGAATACTTATGTCTAGGAGAAAGGGCCTGAAGGCTTATGTCCAGGAGAAAGGGCCTGAAGACTTATGTCCAGGAGAAAGGGCCTGAATACTTATGTCCAGGAGAAAGGGCCTGAAGGCTTATGTCCAGGAGAAAGGGCCTGAATACTTATGTCCAGGAGAAAGGGCCTGAATACTTATGTCCAGGAGAAAGGGCCTGAATACTTATGTCCAGGAGAAAGGGCCTGAATACTTATGTCCAGGAGAAAGGGCCTGAATACTTATGTCCAGGAGAAAGGGCCTGAATACTTATGTCCAGGAGAAAGGGCCTGAATACTTATGTCCAGGAGAAAGGGCCTGAATACTTATGTCCAGGAGAAAGGGCCTGAATACTTATCTCCAGACCACATTTTAGTTTTTAATAAATTAGCAAGTATTTATGGGGTAATTTATCAAACTGGTGTAAATTAGAACTGGCTTAGTTGCCCATAGCAACCAACCAGACTCCACCTTTCATTTTTCCAAAGGAGCTGTGAAAAATGAAAGGTGAAATCTGATTGGTTGTTATGGGCGACTAAGTCTACTTTCACACTGGCATTTTGGCTTTCCGTTTGTGAGATCCGTTCAGGGCTCTCACAAGCGGTCCAAAACGGATCATTTTGCATTCTAATGCATTCTGAATGGAAAAGTATCCGCTCAGAATGCACCAGTTTAGTCTCCATTCCGCTCTGGAGGCTGCTTGCAGCGTTTTGGTGTCCGTCTGACGAAACTGAGCCAAACGTTTTCACTGACACAATCTGGCACACTAGAAAACGGATCCGTCCTCCACTGACTTTCAATGGTGTTCAAGACGGATAATACAAACTGATCCATTCTGAACGGATGCAGACGGTTGTATTATCTGAACGGATCCGTCCATGACGGATCAGCACAAAACGCGAGTGTGAAAGTAGCCTAAGCCAGTTCTACTCTACACCAGTTTGATAAATGGCCCTATTAGTTTTCACTTTGTCATTACAAGGTATTGAGTGCAGATTGATGGGGAAATAATTTTTTTTTTCTTGTATGAAGTTTAGGATGGTGCAGTAACTACAGTTGCAAGAAAAAGTATGTGAACCCTTTGAAATTAAATGGATTTCTGCACAAATTGGTCATAAAATGTGATCTGATCTTCATTTAAGTCACAACAATAGACAATCACAGTCTGCTTAAACTAATAACACACAAAGAGTTAAATGTCACCATGATTTTATTGAACACACCATGTAAACATTCACAGTGCAGGAGGAAAAAGTATGTGAACCCCTAGACTAATGACATCTCCAAGAGCTATTTGGAGTGAGGTGTCAGCCAGCTATTTGGAGTGAGGTGTCAGACAACTGGAGTCCAGCCACTGCTGTCCAGAAAAACCATTGCTGCACGTTTACAGTTTGCACATGAGCACCTGGATGTTCCACAGCAGTACTGGCAAAATATTCTGTGGACAGATGAAACCAAAGTGGAGTTGTTTGGAAGAAACACACAACACTATGTGTGGAGAAAAAGAGGCACAGCACATCAACCTCAAAACCTCATCCCAACTGTGAGGTATGGTGGTGGGGGCATCATGGTTTGGGGCTGCTTTGCTGCGTCAGGGCCTGGACGGATTGCTATCATCGAAGGAAAAATGAATTCCCAAGTTTATCAAGACATTTTGCAGGAGAACTTAAGGCCATCTGTCCACCAGCTGAAGCTCAACAGAAGATGGGTGTTGCAACAGGACAACAACCCAAAGCATAGAAGTAAATCAACAACAGAATGGCTTAAACAGAAGAAAATCCGCCTTCTGGAGTGGTCCAGTCAGAGTCCTGACCTCAACCCGATGGAGATACTGTGTCATGACCTCAAGAAAGCGATTCACACCAGACATCCCAAGAATATTGCTGAACTGAAACAGTTCTGTAAAGAGGAATGGTGAAGAATTACTCCTGACCGTTGTGCACGTCTGATCTGCAACTACAGGAAACGTTTGGTGGAAGTTATTGCTGCCAAAGGAGGTTCAACCAGTTCATGTGTTCAATAAAAACATGGTAACATTTAATTCTTTGTGTGTTATTAGGCTACTTTCACACTTGAGACAGTGTTATCCGGCAGGCAGTTCCGTCGTCGGAACTGCCTGCCGGGTCCGCCGATTTTGATGTGACTGAAAGCATTTGTGAGACGGATCCGTCTCACAAATGCATTGCAAGAACGGATCCGTCTCGCCAGTTGTCATGCGGACAGACAGATCCGTCTTGTATTTTTTTTTCACATTTTTACCGGTCTGCGCATGCGCAGGCCGGAAGGATGAATCCGGCATTCCGGTATTTTGAATGCCGGATCTGGCACAAATACATTCCTATGGGGAAAAATGCTGGATCCGGCATTCTGGCAAGACTTCAGTTTTTTTCGCCGGAGATAAAACCGTAGCATGCTACGGTTTTATCTTTTGCCTGATCAGTCAAAACGATGAACTGAAGACATCCTGATGCATCCTGAATGGATTACTCTCCATTCAGAATGCATGGGGATATGCCTGATTGGTTCTTTTCCGGTATAGAGCCCCTGTGACGGAACTCAGTGCCGGAAAAGAAAAATGCTAGTGTGAAAGTACCCTAAGTTTAAGCAGACTGTCATTGTCTATTGTTGTGACTTCGGGTACTTTCACACTAGCGTTTTTCTTTTCCGGTGCTGAATTCCCTCCTAGGGGCTCAAATCTGGAAAAGAACTGATCAGTTTTATCCCCATGCTTTCTGAATGGAGAGTAATCCGTTCAGGATGCATTAGGGCTCTTTCACACTTGCGTTATTGTCTTCCGGCATAGAGTTCCGTCGTCGGGGCTCTATGCCGGAAGAATCCTGATCAGTTTTATCCTAATGCATTCTGAATGGAGTGAAATCCGTTCAGGATGCATCAGGATGTCTTCAGTTCCGGAACGGAACGTTTGTTGGCCGGAGAAAATACCGCAGCATGCTGCGCTTTTTGCTCCGGCCAAAAATCCGGAACACTTGCCGCAAGGCCGGATCCGGAATTAATGCCC
This sequence comes from Bufo bufo, assembly GCF_905171765.1. Taxonomy (NCBI): domain Eukaryota; kingdom Metazoa; phylum Chordata; class Amphibia; order Anura; family Bufonidae; genus Bufo; species Bufo bufo. The sequence goes on from NC_053399.1 coordinate 100,184,738, forward strand.
ATTGGAAGGCATTGATCCGGATCCGGCCTTAAGCTAAACGTCGTTTCGGCGCATTGCCGGAGCCGACATTTAGCTTTTTCTGAATGGTTACCATGGCTGCCGGGACGCTAAAGTCCTGGCAGCCATGGTAAAGTGTAGCGGGGAGCAGCATACTTACCGTCCGTGCGGCTCCCAGGGCGCTCCAGAGTGACGTCAGGGTGCCCCAAGCGCATGGATCACGTGATCGCATGGATCACGTCATCCATGCGCATGGGGCTCTCTGACGTCATTCTGGAGCGCCCCGGGAGCCGCACGGACTGTAAGTATACTGCTCCCCCGCTCCCCGCTCCTACTATGGCAACCAGGACTTTAATAGCGTCCTGGGTGCCATAGTAACACTGAAAGCATTTGGAAGACGGTTCCGTCTTCAAATGCTTTCAGTACACTTGCGTTTTTCCGGATCCGGCGGGCACCTCCGGCAACGGAAGTGCATGCCGGATCCCAACAACGCAAGTGTGAAAGAGGCCTTAGGATGTCTTCAGTTCAGTCTTTTTGACTGATCAGGCTTTTCAGAAAACCGTAGCATGTTGTAGCAAAAATCCGGAACACATTGACTGAACACCGGATCAGCCTTTTTCCCATTGACTTGCATTATTGCCGGATCCGGCACCGTGTGTTCCGTCAAACCGGATCCGGCTTTTGCATGTTAAACCCGAAAAATGTGAAAAAAAAGTTAAAGTCCATAAATGGCGGATCCGTTTTTTCCAATGCATTTTTTTATTGTGATCAAAATCCTGATCAGGATTCAAATGTAATCCGTTTTCACATGTTTTTCCGGATCCGGCAGGCAGTTCCGTTGACGGAATTGCACGCCAGATTCAAACAACGCTGAAGTGAAAGTAGCCTTAGATGAAGATCAGACCCACATTTTATGACCAATTTGTGCAGAAATCCATATCATTCCAAAGGGTTCACATACTTTTTCTTGCAACTGTATATGGCTGAATATCTGGTGGGATTATGGGGGTACTAGTGCTGTAGCTTTGAGTGACGCCAGGTATGATAAGGTCTGTGTCTCTGGGCTGGTGATCACCTCCGTCTGCACATTGACCGTTGTATTGTGTGCACTCTTTACTGACACAAGATGTTATCACATCAGCCATCTCTGCTCGGCAGTGCAGTGTAAGGCGGAAAATGCAGCACTCGTCTATCACCACCACAGACATTGTCACACGACATGAGGGAAACCACACTCACATACCCCCCTCATCTTCTCACTCCTATTAACATGTACCCCTTTCCCAAGTACATCTATGGCCCCCAGGAAACACAGGTGAGGGGTACTAGACCCTAGCATCAACACGATTTACAACATAAGGTTAACTATGATTTCTTGTTATAATCTGTGGAAATAGTAAATATGTGGAAAATTAAAAAAAAAGGTTAATAGTGGGCGTTCCTGGAAAGGGTAGACGACTAAACCCAGACAAGGTCGATGATTATGGTGACCCTAACTTTCCATTGCAGTCATCTTAAGATGGAGAACGTCCTTCCTCCTAGCTCTTTCACAATGGTGATATCCAACCACGTGAACTCCTTATAGTCACAACTGGAGGTCAACCATGTCTAATTCTCTTCGCTGTATAGGCAGTGGACACATTTATAAGAGAAGCAGTGATACAGCTATAGGGGATGCAGCGGCTGCAGACATCTCTACCACATAAGAGGGTAAGAGGATCATAAATGGCACATGGATGGCCCTGGAGCTGTGAAGTGAATGGTAAATCTAAAAGAATAATACACTGTGCCTCAACCACTGAGGGGGATGTTGTTTTACAGGAAAGGGAAGAAGCTTCATTGCAAAGTGTCTTGTCCTGCAATGTGCCAATTCGCACCCAAAATTTTGCCACAAAATTTTGTTGCAAAGTGAGTCGACTAATAGTGTCACCTCCAGCTCTCTGAGAAGCTCTGGTAGACGTTCTTCTGTACCTCTTGCATGATGTTCTTTGTTTTGGTTTCACTTTGTCATCTCTTTTCCTTATCCCAGCTGTCATCTATTTAGACTGATTGCCTCCCTTTATATCCCCTCCCATACTGCCTCACTTTGCGGTTTATACTACTTCCTGGATTGTGTTGACTGCTAGAGCCTGTAACTGCTGGTTCCTCAGATAAGTCTTTTTCCTTTATTTGTGTTTCCGTGCTGGCTTGATTCTAGGTGACCCTAACCCCCTCCGTATTAAGTGCAGGGAGCCGGTGGTCGTGTCCCCTCACTATTATAGGGTTTTCAGGTGTCACACAGTCTAGGTACGAGGGCATGCAATCTTCTATCATAAAGATCTTTGCATGGGCTTAGCAGTCAGGGAGAGCTCTAGGGGTTTTATAGGGCTCACCCATATGTTCCTTAGTTTGGGATCAAGTCAGTCGGATGTTTATTTATAACTTCCAGTTTTCTGCAACACCATCCGTGACATATAGTAACATAGTAACATAGTACATAAGGCCGAAAAAAGACATTTGTCCATCCAGTTCGGCCTGTTATCCTGCAAGTTGATCCAGAGGAAGGCAAAAAACCCTGTGAGGTAGAAGCCAATTTTCTCCACTTTAGGGGAATAAAAAATTTCTTCCCGACTCCAATCAGAATAACTCCCTGGATCAACGACCCCTCTCTAGTAGCTATAGCCTGTAATATTATTACGCTCTAGAAATACATCCAGGCCCCTCTTGAATTCCTTTATTGTACTCACCATCACCACCTCCTCAGGCAGAGAGTTCCATAGTCTCACTGCTCTTACCGTAAAGAATCCTCTTCTATGTTTGTGTACAAACCTTCTTTCCTCCAGACGCAGAGGATGTCCCCTCGTCACAGTCACAGTCAGTATGTACGGGTGACTTGCATTTTTCCTTCCCATGGGCATAACCTTACATTTATCAGTGTTAAACCTCATCTGCCACTTATCTGCCCAAGCCTCCAATCTATCCAGATCCATCTGTAGTAGTATACTGTCCTCTGTAGTATATACCGTATACTGTCCTCTGTAGTGTATATACAGTATACTGTCCTCTGTAGTATATATATATACAGTATACTGTCCTCTGTAGTATATATATATACAGTATACTGTCCTCTGTAGTATATATACAGTATACTGTCCTCTTCAGTGTAAATTACTTTACACAGTTTTGTGTCATCTGCGAAAATTGATACTTTACTATGCAAGCCTTCTACAAGATCATTAATAAATATATTATAGAGAATAGGGCCCAATACTGACCCCTGAGGTACCCCACTAGTGACAGTGACCCAATCTGAGTATGTACCATTAATAACCGACCTCTGTTTTCTATCAGTCAGCCAGTTACTTACCCACATACAGACGTTTTCTCCCAGTCCGAGCATTCTCATTTTATATACTAACCTTTTATGTGGTACAGTGTCAAATGCTTTGGAGAAGTCCAGATATACGACATCCATTGATTCGCCGCTGTCAAGTCTAGAACTTACCTCCTCATAGAAACTGATTAAATTAGTTTGACATGACCGATCCCTCACGAAGCCATGCTGATATGGCGTTATTTGCTTATTTCCGTTGAGATGCTCTAATATAGCACATATAGGTGCTGTATCATTAGACATGAAAGTCTAATGGTGTGCCAGATTTATCACAGTAGCTAAGTTTACACTGTCTACTGCAGGGGTGCACAACCTGCAGCCCAGGGGCCACTTGAGGCCCTCAATACCATTTTGTGCGGCCCCAACCATCTGGTAACAGACATGTATGTCTATGTCTTGTGGCTGCTCACATGTATCTTTCCCATTTTCTCCCATTAGATGGGAGTACTAGAAGTGTAACCAGACATTAATGATGTACATTGTATGTTCAATATGCCATAAATATAGTATTTCAGTCGGTAATACCCCTTTAAGTTTTATTTTCAGCCCTTGGAATTGGTTCCGGCTGACAATGTGGCCCCCAATCAGAAAAGGTTGTGCACCCCCAGTCTACAGTTTAGAGAAGATTACCGTAGTTAATCCGCCCTACAGTCTGCAGTGAGCTCCCCCTAGTGGTGGCTGCAAGCAGACCGAATTCTACCATTCACTTCACAGCCATCCATGTGCCATTTATGATCCTGTTACCCTGTTATGTGGTAGAGATGTCTGCAACCGCTGCATCACTGCTTCTCTTATAAATGTGTCCACTGCCGATACACCGAAGAGAACTAGACATGATTTACTTTACTTCTAAAGTGAGAGGCACAAAAAATGGCTTGTATGTTCTTACAGATTATGCCAGAATTCAGGTGCTGCAACAATAGTACATTTGAGCCTGTATTACCATGGAGTGCAATGTACACTCGTGGCCAAAAACACCCCCAGGTAGAAATGTCAGATTGCTTCAAATGTCTCAGGCAGATGATTAGTAAATGATTACAGGTGTGGTCTGATTAGACACTGTGGCACAAGAGGGCATAAAAGTGCTTCCCTGCTGCCCTATGAAAAGGCTCTTATAGGCTACTTTTGGGTAGTGTACCTCTATGTAAGAGATTGTTGACTGCTAGCCATGCCTCTATGATGCCCTCAAAGACATTTTGCCTAGTTTAAAGACTTTGAAAGGGGCCATCATTGGACTGAGAGAAGCAGAATCGTCATTTCCATGAATTGCCCACCATCTCAGCCATTCTGACCTAGCTGTTAGGATGTTGGGAGCAGTGGTTACGTGAGGGCATGCACACACGGCGAACAGGCTCCGGGTGGCCTATACACACCACCAGTAGAGAGGATCTGCAGATAAGCACAAGCAGCTCCCACAGATGGCCCCCTCATTACAGGGCCCCGGTCTCTGCCTGGACTATATCCGTAATGGCGTCCATTACGTGTCTGCAGTTGACAGCCTGCCACTGTCACCTTTGTTTGCAGTGGTGCCGTGAACGAGAAACCTGGACTGCTATGGACTGTAACCATATAGTCTTTACAGGTTCTGTTTGGGATCCCCACGATGGTCTGTTTAGAGAATGAAGTCCTGGTAGTGAGTGCTTCAATCCTGCCTTTACTGTGTGGTAGTGATACAAAGGATCTAACAGCTCAGTAATATGGGCAGGACATTTTGTATCCAGGCTGGAGGCCGTATCTAATCTTGTATCCAGGCTAGAGGCCGTATCTCATCCTGTATCCACGCTAGAGGCCGTATCTCATCTTTATCCAGGCTAGAGGCCGTATCTCATCTTGTATCCAGATACATATATATACATATGGCGCCCTGTGCCCACTCTGCTAAAGCCTGACATCGCCCATCTATGCCCGACTTTACCAAAGCAGACAGGCAGGAGCAGTGATGTGTGCCGTACATGGCTCATTGCAGCCAAAGGGAGATCCTTCCTCCCATACAGAGAGAGTACGGATTATAAAGCGCTATAGGCACCTGAATTCAGCACCTATTTCTTTAAGGTTTCTAACGGTTTCAGTAGAACATGTACACATTTTTTTATTGGCAAATGGTGGTGTGGCAGGGGAGGAGCCAGGAGGTGGGATCGGCCAGGGGTGGGTAGTGTGCGGGGTTGGGGGCCCAATTCAGACTCTTGCTATGGGGCCCAGTGATTTCTGTGTACGCCCCTGACTATACTCCATATAATTTGGCAAGCGTTGGGAGAAAGAGCAGTCCTGAGGATATCAGCACATTTATCCATGAAGGTATGATGAGGGACTACCCCCTCTGCCGATGTGGCCAGGCGTAATTCGAATAGGATGGGGAGCGACATCTTAAAACATAATGGCAAATCTGATGATGATGGAGTTTTTCAGTGGCTGGGAAACTTGACTGAGCAAATGTAGAAACATCCACAATATCCGCCAGGTGGAGCAGACTTACTGACAACCAGGCCCGGACCATTGATGAAGTTAAACTGGAGGGAAGAGGTGGATTATATATTAAAGAGACCATGAAGGAATGTGGAGAGGCAAAGACAAAACGTGCTTGGCGTGTACCACCATACTATATATGCCACGTAAAGCCCATGGGTCCTAGAAGGGCAGTATTCAAGGGCATGGGAGGCTGGTGCCACAGAAGAGAGTTCGGGTAAATCGGAGCCAGCCATAGCTTTTTGATCTCGGTCCATTTAATGAACGCTTGCTGGAACGCCTCAGAATGGGATCACACAAAGGTGAATTTCCCAATAATACTGAAAAATAACAAGAAATGCGATGCCGCTTACCCTGCCAGATAAAAACATAGCTTGTTGCAGTAGTCGCAGTTCAGATAGGGGAACACGGGTTTGGAGGGTCTCAAAGTAATATAGCAGTTTTAGGAAGAAGAGACCTTTTTAACTGCTGCTTTGTGGCCCAGTAATGGTAAGTACAAGGGCTTCCATTTAGTGAGAAGGGACCTAAGCCCACGGAAGAGGGGAGAGAAATACAAGAATACAGGGAGGCGTACAAAGAGGACATGGTAAGGGAAATTATGTTTGAACTATTCAAGATCTGTCGAAGTATAAGGAGAGGTAGGCCTCAGTTTTTAGAAGTATTTATCTTATATCCGGAACGTTTAGCGAAAATGAGCTTCATTCAGATTAGGGAGCGTGACATAGGGATTAATAAGAGTAAGGAGTTGTCACGGATGTGGTTTGGGTGGAAAACTCCACACCCAGCACAGGAGGGAAGGGGAAAGGAACGAGGCCTGGAAACTAGGGTAAAGGAGAAGGTCACCTCCTAGAACCACCCTAATCCAAATCCTGACTAACTATTAGTATGAACTGACCTTGATGGTAGGAAAGTTCATACACAGGAACCTAGAGCCCTAACATGCCCTGTACGGCCCTGGTATGGTGACAGGACTTGAGACAACCTAGTCCTCCACCAGAAGGATGATTCTCCCTCAGGCCTGGATACAACAGACAGGGGAATACAACAAACAAGATACACACTGTGGTTCTGTTAGCCACGTCAACTAGATCAATAAATCCCAGCTGATCCATATGAATCAAAGTACGTAGTCAGGCGTTTAAACGGTTGGCAAGAATTCGAGTGAATATTTTCAGATCAATTCAAAGTTTTAAACTAAATAAATGTAATTGTACAGGTCAGTTTTATCTCATAGGCAATGCCATGAAAACGAAACTCATTGCATTGTTTTCCAATTCCAACCCATTTGGAACTTTTTTCCAACTTCCTGTTACATTGTATGCAATAATAAATGGTGTCATTACAAAGTGCAATGTGAATCAAAAAATAAAAAAGTTATAGCTCAGGGAAGGCTGGAAGTGAAAATCGCTGCATCCGGAAGGGTTTATATCTCTCACAGTCTTACTGTATGGTGCTCCGTTGTGTGGTAGCAGCCCGCCACCTACTGGGCACACATTGTACAGCAGGAAATAATATAATAAACACAAATTCCACTCTTATAGCAATTATACCAAATTCTGATGTATTCATTTTGTTATATGGACTAGGCCAGAAACGTGAGTGCATTGTATGCGGTATCATATCGGATGTAAAGGAAATGACATAAGTGGGTACAAGTGACCGATACCATAAACAACACAGATTATCATCTATTATTAATGAAATCAAAGGATCTTATGGTTGGAAATGATTTAAAAATCAGTATCAGCATATCTGTAATGTACCAGACTATAAATAATATTCGTTTTAAAAAATATATATTTTTTTCGTTTTGTGATTTTACTTAGTGTCAGTTCATACTGAATTTTTGGCACTGATTTTGGAGCATTTCTGCCTCAAAATCAGCTCCAGAAACTCTCACTCTACAGAAAAAACAACACACTGTACATATTCCATGCTGATTTTTCAAAAGGGTTCTTTGGGCTCTTAACCCTTAGGATACCGGAGATTTTTTCGTTTTTGCGTTTTCATTTTTCTTCCCTATTTTCCCTGAGCCATAACCTTTTTATATTTCCAGTCACATAGCTGTATGAGGGCTCATTCTTTGCGGGACAGGTTGTACTTTCTAATGCCACCATTAATTATGGCATAAAAAAAAGCGGTAAAAAAATTCCAAATGGGGTGGAATTGAAAAAAAAAATCAACTCCTCCACCATTTTAAGGGTTTTGTTCCCACAGAGTTTCGTTTACGGCAAAACTGATCTATGGCCTTTATTCTCTGGGTCAGTACGATTACAACGATACCCCATACGTATAGGTTCTTTATGTCTAAATAGAGTAATTATTTTTTTTTTTACTTTGATACACTTTCTTTTTTACATCACCATATTCTGACCCTCAGAATTTTATTATACTTATGTCTACTGAGCTGTTTAGGGGTTTATTTTTTGCAGAACAATCTTTAGTTTTTATTGATACCATTTTGTAGTGTGCGTGACTTTTTTTATCACATTTTATTTAAAAAAATTGGGTAAGAGAAGCAATGAAAAAATGGCAAATCGGCAATTTTTACCCTTTTTTCCGTTACGCCATTCGCCGAATTGGGATTATTTTTTTTCTATTTTAATAGTATACGGGCGTTTTTGGTCGCAGTAATACCCATGATGTTTATATTTATTTTTATTTAGGTATTTTTTTATTATACAGAAAGGGGGGTGATTTAAACTTTTTATTTTTTTTATTTTTTATGTATTATTTTTTTTAAATAAAATTTTTGATGATTTTGTGGCTCATATATGAGCCTATAAATTATGTTTTTTTAATTTTTAATTTTGTTCTATCAGGGATTTTTAAAATGCAATTTAAACTCAATATTGCTAATTTCTAATAAGGATTGCAGCATGAACACTTTCAAGTGTTCAGCGCAACTACCGATGCCCCAATTGGCCACACGGGGCATCGGTCGGAAGCGCGAGCTTCCGGTATTTTGTGCATTTAGATGCCATGATCTCACTTGGTCACGGCATCTAAAGCATTTAATTACTGCGATTGGTAAGTAGCCGCAGATCTATGCTGTTTGAAACAGTAGAGATCTGCCGGCCATGGCGCCCGCTGCACGTGCGAGCGGGCACCATGTTTACACATCGCTCCAGCGCTGTACATGTACGGCACTGGTAGCAAACGGGTTAATATTGATGGCCTACCCTCAGGATAGCTCATCAATATTAGATTGGCGGGGGTCCGACACCCTCGCCATTCAGCTGTATGAAGGGAAGGTACGCGTAATGTGCAAGTGTCGTCTCCCTTCTCTCTTCCTGCTTGCTGTGCGCGCCTTCCCATTATACCGCTTATCGGCAGGGTGTTGGACCCCCGCCGATCTGATATTAATGAGCTATCCTGAGGATATTAAAAGTCTGGAGAACCCTTTTATGCATGTTTTTTTTTTAAATAAGTCATGTGAACTGGCCCTAAGTTTTATTGTACTCAATCAGCATTTTGTTACTTGAAGTTTACATTTAAAAACAAGCATTTAACATCTGATTTATAGCACTGAGAAGGGGCTGAAGAGCCCCAGAACAACAGTGTACCTACAGGTGAAACTCGAAAAAATTTGAATATTGTGCAAAGTTTATTTATTTCAGTAAAGCAACTTAAAAGGTGAAGCTAACATATTAGATAGACTCATTGCATGGAAAGTGAGATATCAAGCTTTTATTTGTTATAATTTGGATGATTATGGCTTACAGCTTATGAACACCCCAAAGTCACAATTTTGAGGTCCCCTTTGCTCAGGGGGTATGGAGTAATTAGTGGACTACAGGGTGACACTTTGAGCTGAGAATATTCATCCTTTGCACAAAATTCAAATTTTAAGCTGCATCAATAGTAACATAGAGTACATAAGGCCGAAAAAAGACATTTGTTCATCCAGTTCGGCCTGTTATCCTGCAAGTTGATCCAGAGGAAGGCAAAAAAAAAAAAACTGTGAGGTAGAAGCCAATTTTCCCCACTTTAGGGGAATTAAAAATTTCTTCCCGACTCCAATCAGGCATCATAATAACTCCCTGGATCAACGACCCCTCTCTAGTAGCTATAGCCTGTAATATTATTACACTCCAGAAATACATCCAGGCCCCTCTTGAATTCCTTTATTGTACTCACCATCACCACCTCCTCAGGCAGAGAGTTCCATAGTCTCACTGCTCTTACAGTAAAGAGTCCATAGTCTCACTGCTCTTACAGTAAAGAGTCCATAGTCTCACTGCTCTTACAGTAAAGAGTCCATAGTCTCACTGCTCTTACAGTACAGAGTCCATAGTCTCACTGCTCTTACAGTACAGAGTCCATAGTCTCACTGCTCTTACAGTAAAGAGTCCACAGTCTCACTGCTCTTACAGTAAAGAGTCCATAGTCTCACTGCTCTTACAGTACAGAGTCCATAGTCTCACTGCTCTTACAGTAAAGAGTCCATAGTCTCACTGCTCTTACAGTAAAGAGTCCATAGTCTCACTGCTCTTACCGTAAAGAGTCCATAGTCTCACTGCTCTTACCGTAAAGAGTCCATAGTCTCACTGCTCTTACAGTACAGAGTCCATAGTCTCACTGCTCTTACAGTAAAGAGTCCATAGTCTCACTGCTCTTACCGTAAAGAGTCCATAGTCTCACTGCTCTTACAGTAAAGAGTCCATAGTCTCACTGCTCTTACAGTAAAGAGTCCATAGTCTCACTGCTCTTACAGTAAAGAGGCCATAGTCTCACTGCTCTTACCGTAAAGAGTCCATAGTCTCACTGCTCTTACAGTAAAGAGTCCATAGTCTCACTGCTCTTACAGTAAAGAGTCCATAGTCTCACTGCTCTTACAGTTAAGAGGCCATAGTCTCACTGATCTTACAGGAAAGAGTCCATAGTCTCACTGCTCTTACAGTAAAGAATCCATAGTCTCACTGCTCTTACCGTAAAGAGTCCATAGTCTCACTGCTCTTACCGTAAAGAGTCCATAGTCTCACTGCTCTTACAGTAAAGAGTCCATAGTCTCACTGCTCTTACAGTAAAGAGGCCATAGTCTCACTGCTCTTACAGTAAAGAGGCCATACTCTCACTGCTCTTACCGTAAAGAATCCATAGTCTCACTGCTCTTACCGTAAAGAGTCCATAGTCTCACTGCTCTTACAGTAAAGAGTCCATAGTCTCACTGCTCTTACCGTAAAGAGTCCATAGTCTCACTGCTCTTACCGTAAAGAGTCCATAGTCTCACTGCTCTTACCGTAAAGAGTCCATAGTCTCACTGCTCTTACAGTAAAGAGTCCACAGTCTCACTGCTCTTACAGTATAGAGTCCATAGTCTCACTGCTCTTACAGTATATAGTCTCACTGCTCTTACAGTAAAGAGTCCATAGTCTCACTGCTCTTACAGTATACAGTCCATAGTCTCACTGCTCTTACCGTAAAGAGTCCATAGTCTCACTGCTCTTACCGTAAAGAGTCCATAGTCTCACTGCTCTTACCGTAAAGAGTCCATAGTCTCACTGCTCTTACCGTAAAGAGTCCATAGTCTCACTGCTCTTACCGTAAAGAGTCCATAGTCTCACTGCTCTTACAGTAAAGAGTCCATAGTCTCACTGCTCTTACAGTAAAGAGTCCATAGTCTCACTGCTCTTACAGTAAAGAGTCCATAGTCTCACTGCTCTTACAGTAAAGAGTCCATAGTCTCACTGCTCTTACAGTAAAGAGTCCATAGTCTCACTGCTCTTACAGTAAGGAGTCCATAGTCTCACTGCTCTTACAGTAAAGAGTCCATAGTCTCACTGCTCTTACAGTATAGAGTCCATAGTCTCACTGCTCTTACAGTATATAGTCTCACTGCTCTTACAGTAAAGAGTCCAAAGTCTCACTGCTCTTACAGTATACAGTCCATAGTCTCACTGCTCTTACCGTAAAGAGTCCATAGTCTCACTGCTCTTACCGTAAAGAGTCCATAGTCTCACTGCTCTTACAGTAAAGAGTCCATAGTCTCACTGCTCTTACAGTAAAGAGTCCATAGTCTCACTGCTCTTACAGTAAACAGTCCATAGTCTCACTGCTCTTACAGTAAAGAGTCCATAGTCTCACTGCTCTTACAGTAAAGAGTCCACAGTCTCACTGCTCTTACAGTAAAGAGTCCATAGTCTCACTGCTCTTACAGTAAAGAGTCCACAGTCTCACTGCTCTTACAGTAAAGAGTCCATAGTCTCACTGCTCTTACAGTAAAGAGTCCATAGTCTCACTGCTCTTACAGTAAACAGTCCATAGTCTCACTGCTCTTACAGTAAAGAGTCCATAGTCTCACTGCTCTTACAGTATAGAGTCCACAGTCTCACTGCACTTACAGTAAAGAGTCCATAGTCTCACTGCTCTTACAGTAAACAGTCCACAGTCTCACTGCTCTTACAGTAAAGAGTCCATAGTCTCACTGCTCTTACAGTAAAGAGTCCATAGTCTCACTGCTCTTACAGTAAAGAGTCCATAGTCTCACTGCTCTTACAGTAAAGAGTCCATAGTCTCACTGCTCTTACAGTAAGGAGTCCATAGTCTCACTGCTCTTACAGTAAAGAGTCCATAGTCTCACTGCTCTTACAGTATAGAGTCCATAGTCTCACTGCTCTTACAGTATATAGTCTCACTGCTCTTACAGTAAAGAGTCCAAAGTCTCACTGCTCTTACAGTATACAGTCCATAGTCTCACTGCTCTTACCGTAAAGAGTCCATAGTCTCACTGCTATTACCGTAAAGAGTCCACAGTCTCACTGCTCTTACAGTATAGAGTCCATAGTCTCACTGCTCTTACAGTAAAGAGTCCATAGTCTCACTGCTCTTACAGTAAAGAGTCCATAGTCTCACTGCTCTTACAGTAAAGAGTCCATAGTCTCACTGCTCTTACAGTAAAGAGTCCATAGTCTCACTGCTCTTACAGTAAAGAGTCCACAGTCTCACTGCTCTTACAGTAAAGAGTCCACAGTCTCACTGCTCTTACAGTAAAGAGTCCATAGTCTCACTGCTCTTACAGTAAAGAGTCCATAGTCTCACTGCTCTTACAGTAAACAGTCCATAGTCTCACTGCTCTTACAGTAAAGAGTCCATAGTCTCACTGCTCTTACAGTATAGAGTCCACAGTCTCACTGCACTTACAGTAAAGAGTCCATAGTCTCACTGCTCTTACAGTAAACAGTCCACAGTCTCACTGCTCTTACAGTAAAGAGTCCATAGTCTCACTGCTCTTACAGTAAAGAGTCCATAGTCTCACTGCTCTTACAGTAAAGAGTCCATAGTCTCACTGCTCTTACAGTAAAGAGTCCATAGTCTCACTGCTCTTACAGTAAAGAGTCCATAGTCTTACTGCTCTTACAGTAAAGAGTCCATAGTCTCACTGCTCTTACAGTAAGGAGTCCATAGTCTCACTGCTCTTACAGTAAAGAGTCCATAGTCTCACTGCTCTTACAGTATAGAGTCCATAGTCTCACTGCTCTTACAGTATATAGTCTCACTGCTCTTACAGTAAAGAGTCCAAAGTCTCACTGCTCTTACAGTATACAGTCCATAGTCTCACTGCTCTTACCGTAAAGAGTCCATAGTCTCACTGCTCTTACCGTAAAGAGTCCATAGTCTCACTGCTCTTACCGTAAAGAGTCCACAGTCTCACTGCTCTTACAGTATAGAGTCCATAGTCTCACTGCTCTTACAGTATAGAGTCCATAGTCTCACTGCTCTTACCGTAAAGAGTCCATAGTCTCACTGCTCTTACCGTAAAGAGTCCATAGTCTCACTGCTCTTACCGTAAAGAGTCCACAGTCTCACTGCTCTTACAGTATAGAGTCCATAGTCTCACTGCTCTTACAGTAAAGAGTCCATAGTCTCACTGCTCTTACAGTAAAGAGTCCATAGTCTCACTGCTCTTACAGTAAAGAGTCCATAGTCTCACTGCTCTTACAGTAAAGAGTCCATAGTCTCACTGCTCTTACAGTAAACAGTCCATAGTCTCACTGCTCTTACAGTAAAGAGTCCATAGTCTCACTGCTCTTACAGTACAGAGTCCATAGTCTCACTGCTCTTACAGTAAAGAGTCCATAGTCTCACTGCTCTTACAGTAAAGAGTCCATAGTCTCACTGCTCTTACAGTAAACAGTCCATAGTCTCACTGCTCTTACAGTAAAGAGTCCATAGTCTCACTGCACTTACAGTAAAGAGTCCATAGTCTCACTGCTCTTACAGTAAAGAGTCCATAGTCTCACTGCTCTTACAGTAAAGAGTCCATAGTCTCACTGCTCTTACAGTATAGAGTCCATAGTCTCACTGCTCTTACAGTAAAGAGTCCATAGTCTCACTGCTCTTACAGTAAAGAGTCCATAGTCTCACTGCTCTTACAGTAAAGAGTCCATAGTCTCACTGCTCTTACAGTAAAGAGTCCACAGTCTCACTGCTCTTACAGTAAAGAGTCCATAGTCTCACTGCTCTTACAGTAAAGAGTCCATAGTCTCACTGCTCTTACAGTAAAGAGTCCATAGTCTCACTGCTCTTACAGTATAGAGCCCATAGTCTCATTGCTCTTACAGTAAAGAGTCCATAGTCTCACTGCTCTTACAGTATAGAGTCCATAGTCTCACTGCTCTTACAGTAAAGAGTCCATAGTCTCACTGCTCTTACAGTAAAGAGTCCATAGTCTCACTGCTCTTACAGTAAACAGTCCATAGTCTCACTGCTCTTACAGTAAAGAGTCCATAGTCTCACTGCTCTTACAGTATAGAGTCCACAGTCTCACTGCACTTACAGTAAAGAGTCCATAGTCTCACTGCTCTTACAGTAAACAGTCTATAGTCTCACTGCTCTTACAGTAAACAGTCTATAGTCTCACTGCTCTTACAGTACAGAGTCCATAGTCTCACTGCTCTTACAGTAAAGACTCCATAGTCTCACTGCTCTTACAGTATAGAGTCCACAGTCTCACTGCTCTTACCGTAAAGAGTCCACAGTCTCACTGCTCTTACAGTAAAGAGTCCATAGTCTCACTGCTCTTACAGTAAAGAGTCCATAGTCTCACTGCTCTTACAGTAAAGAGTCCATAGTCTCACCGCTCTTACAGTATAGAGTACATAGTCTCACTGCTCTTACAGTAAAGAGTCCACAGTCTCACTGCTCTTACAGTAAAGAGTCCATAGTCTCACTGCTCTTACAGTATAGAGTACATAGTCTCACTGATCTTACAGTATAGAGTCCATAGTCTCACTGCTCTTACAGTATAGAGTCTATAGTCTCACTGCTCTTACAGTAAAGAGTCCATAGTCTCACTGCTCTTACAGTAAAGAGTCCATAGTCTCACTGCTCTTACAGTATAGAGTCCATAGTCTCACTGCTCTTACAGTAAACAGTCCATAGTCTCACTGCTCTTACAGTAAACAGTCTATAGTCTCACTGCTCTTACAGTACAGAGTCCATAGTCTCACTGCTCTTACAGTAAAGACTCCGTAGTCTCACTGCTCTTACAGTATAGAGTCCATAGTCTCACTGCTCTTACCGTAAAGAGTCCACAGTCTCACTGCTCTTACAGTAAAGAGTCCATAGTCTCACTGCTCTTACAGTAAAGAGTCCATAGTCTCACTGCTCTTACAGTAAAGAGTCCATAGTCTCACTGCTCTTACAGTAAAGAGTCCATAGTCTCACCGCTCTTACAGTATAGAGTCCATAGTCTCACCGCTCTTACAGTAAAGAGTCCATAGTCTCACTGCTCTTACAGTAAAGAGTCCATAGTCTCACTGCTCTTACAGTAAAGAGTCCATAGTCTCACCGCTCTTACAGTATAGAGTACATAGTCTCACTGCTCTTACAGTAAAGAGTCCATAGTCTCACTGCTCTTACAGTAAAGAGTCCATAGTCTCACCGCTCTTACAGTATAGAGTACATAGTCTCACTGCTCTTACAGTAAAGAGTCCATAGTCTCACCGCTCTTACAGTATAGAGTACATAGTCTCACTGCTCTTACAGTAAAGAGTCCATAGTCTCACTGCTCTTACAGTAAAGAGTCCATAGTCTCACTGCTCTTACAGTAAAGAGTCCATAGTCTCACTGCTCTTACAGTATAGAGTACATAGTCTCACTGATCTTACAGTATAGAGTCCATAGTCTCACTGCTCTTACAGTATAGAGTCCATAGTCTTACTGCTCTTACAGTAAAGAGTCCATAGTCTCACTGCTCTTACAGTAAAGAGTCCATAGTCTCACTGCTCTTACAGTAAAGAGTCCATAGTCTCACTGCTCTTACAGTAAAGAGTCCATAGTCTCACTGCTCTTACAGTATAGAGTCCACAGTCTCACTGCTCTTACAGTAAAGAGTCCATAGTCTCACTGCTCTTACAGTAAAGAGTCCATAGTCTCACTGCTCTTACAGTAAAGAGTCCATAGTCTCACTGCTCTTACAGTATAGAGTCCACAGTCTCACTGCTCTTACAGTATAGAGTCCATAGTCTCACTGCTCTTACAGTAAAGAGTCCATAGTCTCACTGCTCTTACAGTATAGAGTCCATAGTCTCACTGCTCTTACAGTAAAGAGTCTATAGTCTCACTGCTCTTACCGTAAAGAATCCTCTTCTATGTTTGTGTACAAACCTTCTTTCCTCCAGACGCAGAGGATGTCCCCTCGTCACAGTCACAGTCCTGGGGATAAATAGATAAATAGATCCCTCTGTAGTAGTATACTGTCCTCTGTAGTATATATACAGTATACTGTCCTCTGTAGTATATATACAGTATACTGTCCTCTGTAGTATATATACAGTATACTGTCTTCTGTAGTATAGATACAGTATACTGTCCTCTGTAGTATATATACAGTATACTGTCCTCTGTAGTATAGATACAGTATAATGTCTTCTGTAGTATATATACAGTATACTGTCCTCTGTAGTATATATACAGTATACTGTCCTCTGTAGTATATATAGTATACTGTCCTCTGTAGTATATATACAGTATACTGTCCTCTGTAGTATATATACAGTATACTGTCCTCTGTAGTATATATACAGTATACTGTCCTCTGTAGTATATATATACAGTATACTGTCCTCTGTAGTATATATACAGTATACTGTCCTCTGTAGTATATATATACAGTATACTGTCCTCTGTAGTATATATATATACAGTATACTGTCCTCTGTAGTATATATATACAGTACACTGTCCTCTGTAGTATATATATACAGTATACTGTCCTCTGTAGTGTATATACAGTATACTGTCCTCTGTAGTATATATACAGTATACTGTCCTCTGTAGTATATATACAGTATACTGTCCTCTGTAGTATATATATACAGTATACTGTCCTCTGTAGTATATATATACAGTATACTGTCCTCTGTAGTATATATACAGTATACTGTCCTCTGTAGTATATATACAGTATACTGTCCTCTGTAGTATATATACAGTATACTGTCCTCTGTAGTATATATACAGTACACTGTCCTCTGTAGTATATATACAGTATACTGTCCTCTGTAGTATATATACAGTATACTGTCCTCTGTAGTATATATATACAGTATACTGTCCTCTGTAGTATATATATACAGTATACTCTCCTCTGTAGTATATATACAGTATACTGTCCTCTGTAGTATATATACAGTATACTGTCCTCTGTAGTGTATATATACAGTATACTGTCCTCTGTAGTATATATATACAGTATACTGTCCTCTGTAGTATATATACAGTACACTGTCCTCTGTAGTATATATACAGTATACTGTCCTCTGTAGTATATATACAGTACACTGTCCTCTGTAGTATATATACAGTATACTGTCCTCTGTAGTATATATACAGTACACTGTCCTCTGTAGTATATATACAGTATACTGTCCTCTGTAGTATATATACAGTACACTGTCCTCTGTAGTATATATACAGTATACTGTCCTCTGTAGTATATATACAGTATACTGTCCTCTGTAGTATATATACAGTATACTGTCCTCTGTAGTATATATAGTATACTGTCCTCTGTAGTATATATACAGTATACTGTCCTCTGTAGTATATATATACAGTATACTGTCCTCTGTAGTATATATACAGTACACTGTCCTCTGTAGTATATATACAGTATACTGTCCTCTGTAGTATATATACAGTATACTGTCCTCTGTAGTATATATACAGTATACTGTCCTCTGTAGTATATATATACAGTATACTGTCCTCTGTAGTGTATATATACAGTATACTGTCCTCTGTAGTATATATATACAGTATACTGTCCTCTGTAGTATATATACAGTATACTGTCCTCTGTAGTATATATACAGTATACTGTCCTCTGTAGTATATATACAGTATACTGTCCTCTGAAGTATATATAGTATACTGTCCTCTGTAGTGTATATATACAGTATACTGTCCTCTGTAGTATATATATACAGTACACTGTCCTCTGTAGTATATATACAGTATACTGTCCTCTGTAGTATATACAGTATACTGTCCTCTGTAGTATATATATACAGTATACTGTCCTCTGTAGTATATATATACAGTACACTGTCCTCTGTAGTATATATACAGTATACTGTCCTCTGTAGTATATATACAGTATACTGTCCTCTGTAGTATATATATAGTATACTGTCCTCTGTAGTGTATATATACAGTATACTGTCCTCTGTAGTATATATACAGTATACTGTCCTCTGTAGTATATACAGTATACTGTCCTCTGTAGTATATATATACAGTATACTGTCCTCTGTAGTATATATACAGTATACTGTCCTCTGTAGTATATATACAGTATACTGTCCTCTGTAGTATATATACAGTATACTGTCCTCTTCAGTGTAAATTACTTTACACAGTTTAGTGTAATCTGCGAAAATTGATACTTTACTATGCAAGCCTTCTACAAGATCATTAATAAATATATTGAAGAGAATAGGGCCCAATACTGACCCCTGAGGTACCCCACTAGTGACAGTCACCCCTCTAATACTGACCCCTGAGGTACCCCACTAGTGACAGTGACCCCTCCAGTACTGACCCCTGAGGTACCTCACTAGTGACAGTGACCCAATCTGAGTGTGTACCGGTAATAACCCCCCTCTGTTTTCTATCCCTCAGCCAGTTACTTACCCACATACAGACGTTTTCTCCCAGTCCGAGCATTCTCATTTTATATACTAACCTTTTATGTGGTACAGTGTCAAATGCTTTGGAGAAGTCCAGATATACGACATCCATTGATTCGCCGCTGTCAAGTCTAGAACTTACCCCGTCATAGAAACTGATTAAAAAAAGCACGTTTTGCAGTTTATTTCAGGCGAAAGGTCAACAAGTGTGTGAGTGGAAGAGGGACTTCAGGGATCTGTTGAGACAGCTGAGCTCCTTGCAGGACCTCCACCAGACCTTTCCACCTTTGAGGAGAAATCCAGGCGCATTATCTTCAATTCCAAAGCAGAGCACCTGGAGAAGGGTGAGAAATGTAACTCTTTCTTTTTCAGGAAGCTCAACGCCAGCCACACGTTCCTGACTGAGCTCCGAGACTAGACCGAAAACATCACCACAGGGAGGGAGGGAGTGACGGGAGTAGTCCGCAACTACTACTGCAACCTCTACTCCCCAAAGACAACCGACTTAGATGCTGCTGATAAGTTCCTGTCAGGTATCACTAACACCCTTGATCCTGCAGGTGCGGTGACGATGGACGCTCCCTTGATGGTGGAGCAGCTGCACTCTGCCACTATATCCTTCAGGCCCCGCAGGATCCTGGGCAGTCTCCTAGCAGAGCTCTATGTAGAACTATGGGACCTCATTGGCCCGGACCTGAGATGGTGGTGGAGGGCAGAATGCCTCTGTCGTTGAGGGAGGAAATGATTGCGATCTTGGAGTCCCATCTCTCCTGAATGTGGACTACAAGATCCTCGCCAAGGTGCTAGCCAACCAGCTGAAGGCTGTCATCAGACATATCATCCGCCTGGACCAGACCTGCGGACTTCCTGGCCGCAGGATTGCAGATAGCCTTGTGCTCATTAGAGACACCGTGCAATACATCAAAGCTCGCCGCATGTTCGCGGTCCTGGTCTGCTTTGACTGGGAAAAAGCATTTGATCATGTTTCATATGTCTTTGTGGGCAAGGTCCTGTGAAAGTTCGGGCTGGGGTAAATGTTCTGCTCCTATGTTAACCTGATGTACCTTGACATTTTCAGCATGGTGATTTTGAACGGCTGGAAGACTGACCCCTTCCCTGTCATCACTGGGGTCAGACAAGGCTGCCCTCTATCACCTCTTCTTTTTGTTTGTGTTATAGAGCTCCTCATAGAGTCTATCCGGCAAAATCTAGAGGTCAGAGAGATCACTGCGCCAGGACCAGACCGACGAATGATCAACTGCTCGCCGTACATGGACGACATGACTGTCTTCTGCAGATGGGCGTATTGTGATGGCACTCGTCCAGACCTGCAAGGAATTTGGCCAGGCTTTGGGAGCAAAGGTCAACTGCGGGAAGTCGGAAGCCATGCTGTTCGAGGAGCAGGCCCTGACTTCCTCTGCCTTCTTCTCCATCCAGCCAGACTTCAAGATCCTGGGAATCTGGTTTAGGAAGGAAAGAAGGAGCAGTCCTGAAGTCCTGGCAAGATCTTTTGGCAAAGGTCAATCAAAAGATCGAACTGTGGAGCCTCAGAGAACTCCCTATCGAAGCAAAGACTCGCGCTGCTTGGGAAGAATGTGGCTTCTAGCAGATTAACCAACGGGCACAAAGACTTGGCAAAGAACTTTCATACATGCCGGAGGACTATGCAACACCAGGAAACACCTTTGCACCAGTTTTGGCAGTGCCAGTTTGTGCAGGCTTTGTTGGATACCATGGAAAATGAACTCGGAGACATTATTCCCAAGAGCAGCCTGAAGCATACCATGACTATTACCATACGGTTGAGGCTATCAAGGAGGCTTGGTGCCTTATGAACTGTTTTAAAGACGCTGTGTGGTTTGTAAGGAAACACCTGGTGATGAATTGGGAGATGATGTCCATCCAGGGCTACAGCAGGCTGGTTCTCAGCCTACTTCATCATGGATGGTCTAAACATTTACAAAGAAGTGGATTAAAACCCCTTTCCTTCCCTCCTCTTCCCCCAGTATGTCTGTCTCTCAATAAAGCTTCAGGCCTATGACTCCCCTCCCTTTCCCCTCTTCCCCTATCACTTGTCCCATGCTTGTTGATTGATGTGTTATGTTATAATGTTAGTGTGGTGCTGTACATACAGGATCTGTGCCTTACGCTGGTCTCACCCAACCCCATGGTATAGGTCAGGACTAGGGATGAGCGAATCGACTTCGGATGAAACATCTGAAGTCAATTTGCATAAAACTTTGTTTCAATACTTCAGAAATTGATTTATACTTTAAAAAACCATTTGCCGAACTCGGGGTCAGGTCCAAGTGGTACCATGGAACCGAACCCAAGTTCGGGAAATGTTTTTTTTTACAGTCTAAATCAATTTCTGAAGTTATTATGCGAAGTCTCTTGAGACTTCGCAAAGTAATAACTTTGACTCATCGGAGCCAATACATTCTAGTACTGTACGGAGCGCTCGCTCTGTACAGTATTGAAACAAAGTTTTATGCGAATCGACTTTGGATGTTTCATCCGAAGTCGATTCGCTCATCCCTAGTCAGGACCAAAACAAGAGACTGAGGAGTCATACGCTGTAGTAAGGGTACTTTCACACTTGCGTTAAAGTTTTCCGATATTGAGTTCCATCCTAGGGGCTCAATACCGGAAAAAAACGGATCAGTTTTATCCTAATGCATTCTGAATGGAGAGAAATCCGTTCAGGATGCATCAGGATGTCTTCAGTTCAGTCCTTTTTTACGTTATTTGGACGGAGAAAAAAACACAGCATGCAGCATTTTTTTCTCCCGCCAAAATCCCGGATAAACACCGGAGAGACGGATCCGGTATTTCAATGCATTTGTCAGCCGGATCCGTATCCGGATGCAAATGCTATCCGTTTGCGTACAGATTTTTGGATCCGGCAGGCAGTACCGGCGATGGAACTGCCTGCTGGAATCCTTCAACGCAAGTGTGAAAGTACCCTAAGGTTTTAGTAGATGTTTCTTCAACCCTTTTAATTTTAATATTTCCCATAGTGCATTGTCTTCTCTCCTTAAGTGTAATAAGTAATAAGTGTCGCACAGAAAGAGGCTCCTGGGTTTTGCCTGCAGTTTGTTTGGAGTCCTCTATGTTTTCCACAGGTTATAGCTGGCAGACCTGTGGGTGAGGGGTTTTGTCCAGAAATGTTGATGGCTGACTGGGTACCTCCGTCGATGGATGCTCCTAGTGCTTCCCGAAGACTCCAAGCACTCCACTTGACACCGTAAGCACTGCAGACCCCACGAACCGCTGAAGCTTGGTTGAGGTCTCACCGTCTCCTACCCACCCTGGACTTATGGCAAGGCTCCAGTGGGTGAACCTCTCCTAAATCCAGAGAGCAGGAACAGCTCTTACAAGAGCTAGTAGTTATAGCCAGGGGACTATACAGCGTATAGCAATCACCACACACATGAGACGAGGCTCTATGTTGAATGTAAAACAGGAACTCTTTATTGAACACACAGCATTGACTCATATACACATTTTCCAACAAGGTTACCACCCCCGTGGACCTGGTTGGGAGCTGAGGACACGACCTAGCAGCCAATCCTTTACAGTTTAAACACAAAAACTATACATTCAACACACTGGCATTGACTGTGACGCAATTAACAAACACAACATGCAAACAGACATCTTCACCCCCTCCATAATGAATGAATAGGGACAGTGGAGACACATGTGATGGGATTATCTCCTGAGTGTATCATATGGTGATCTACTCATCTAGGAGTCGGCTGCTCTTATAATCCACTATCTTAATCCCATCACTAACACAATCAGTGGGAGTCTCAGTGCAGAGTTAACCCTTTTTGTGTTGCTGAATCCACACCATGCCTTTTTAATGGGCAATAGGAAATATGTGGCATATAAATTACACACATAAATCAGGGTTCATAGTTCCTTGTAACCCCAAAAGGTCTGAGGGGTCTCCATAGTTCTCGGTCCATAGTCTGTAGGAAGGAGGGCCAGCTTCTCCAGCAGCCCCGGTGATGGTTCAGTTCGTCACACTGACTGTTTGGCATACTGCTCATGTGTCATATTTAACTTACTGGTTTCTGTTACGCAGGATGGAAAACAAGGTCTTGTTGGCAGGTTTTAATTTTGATTTTCATCTTATGGATTCTGTTTTTTTTTAATTCTAACCATGTTATATTGGTGATGTGAACCCAGCCTTAGGTGTAATAGATGTCTCTCTAAAGGAGGCTCCTGGTTTGAGATCTTTGGTCCTTGTGGATGGTGCTGAGCCGAGCCACTTACAAGTGAGTGGTGGCCAAAGAGATGAAGGAGCCTGTTATTGATAAGCTGCTGATACTGCTCAGGGTATGGAGCACAGGGAGGGCCTGTTCTATAGGTATCATCTAGACTGCATCACGGCTCTCACCCCAAGACTATAAACTAGCGCTGAGGAGAACTGGGATGTCATGCTCTATAACAAGGTTATAATAGATGTTACATTAACCCTTCTAATAGTCTCATAGTGCATTGCCTTCTCCTCTCCTTAGGTGTAATAGATGTCTCTCTAAAGGAGTAAATCAAGGCAGCTGGACTTACTGTTGCCTTGATTTATTCTTTACAGATATATCATGACCTGGATAAATGAGAACCTTCACAGTCATCTCTAAAGGAGGCTCCTGGGTTGTGGTCTTTCTGGATGGTGTTCAGGAAGGGTGCTATTGTACTGTAGCTCTCCTATAGGTGTCATCTAGTCCAAGTTCTTGGTCTCTCCCTGATGGAGTAGGTCAACACCATAATGTAGGCTTGGGGAGAATTGGGGAAAAAAAGTTGTCCTCTGTGTGAAGGCTATTTTAATCCTTTGTATAAAGCCTCAAAACTTTAATAGCGTCCTGGGTGCCATAGTAACACTGAACGCATTTGGAAGACGGTTCCGTTTTCAAATGCTTTCAGTACACTTGCGTTTTTCCGGATCCGGCGTGTAATTCCGGCAAGTGGAGTACACGCCGGATCCGGACAACGCAAGTGTGAAAGAGGCCTTACTCAGTTTTGTCAAACGGGCACCAAAGTGGAACGGCGCTAAACTGGTGTATTCTGTGTGGGTCTTACAAATGGAAACTAAAACGCCAGTGTGAAAGTATATGGCGAGTGCTTCTGTGCTCATGATGGAAGATGTGCTCCCTGGGGACAGCAGAGTAGAGCTGTGGGTATAAGGCAGTGTGAATAGTGTTCTGTGGGTGGTGTCTTTGGTAAAGTAAAGTTTTTCTCTAAAATGTTATAAATGTAAAGTACATTTTTGTATAAGATTTATGGTTCAATTCAGGACTATATCATAGGGACTGAGAAGTGGGAGGAGTCATGCATATTCTTTCAACCATTCTGATTTGCATATTTCCCATAGTGCATTGCCTTAAGTGTAATAGAAGTCTCAGTGAAGCAGGCTCCTGGGTTGTACTTTTAGGAGGTCTCTGTTTACAGGTAACAGCGCCCCCTATGTGTGTTGGCAGGAGGCTGACCATTGTGAACAGTGCCCCGTGTCTGTGATGGTGGAAGGCTGACCAGTACCCCTTATGTGTGAAGCTGGGAGGCTGACCAGTGTGAAGAGCGCCCCCTGTCTGTGTTGTCTTTGATGGTGGATGTTTTCTATCAAACTTTGACCTACACTTTATGGTTCAGCTCAGGACCATAACAAAGGACTGAGAAGTGGGAGGAGTCCTGCTCCTAAGGTTCCAATACATATTTCCCACAGTGCATTGCTGTCTCCTCTCCTTAGGTGTAATAGACGTCTCAGTGATGGAGGCTCCTGGGTTCTGCTGCTGCTCTTTCTAGATAATTCTGGTTGATAATGAGAGAAGTGTTCTGTGGGTGTGCTGCATTCAATGTGTTGGAATAGGCATAAGGCTATCCTTCATATAAGATAGGGCCGGGGGCTATCCATAGTATTCAGTATATTGGGCAGACTAGATGGGTCACATGGTTCTTATCTGCTGACACATTCTAGGCTTCTATGTGTGTCGGCTCCACCCCCACAGGTGAAAACAAGAACATATGTTGCTTCTCCTCTTCTTTCATAGGCTTATAGTAGATGTAGTCACACCTTTAATTTGCATATTTCCCATAGTGCACTGCCTGAAAGTCTCCCTAGGTTAAATGATAATTTCAGAGAAGGTACTGCTGTGTGTGTACAGGGTCTTATGTGGTGAGTTCTTCTGTACTCATGATGTCCATGAGGGCTGGGTGGTCTGCTTCTTGATGGAAGCCTGAGCTACTGCAGTGTGAACAGTGTTCCCTGATGGAAGCCTGAGCTACTGCAGTGCGTGGTAGTGGGAGGCTGACCAGTGTGAGCAGTGCTCCCTGGTGGAGGCCTGAGCTACTGCAGTGTGCGGTAGTGGGAGGCTGACCAGTGTGAGCAGTGCTCCCTGGTGGAGGCCTGAGCTACTGCGGTGGTCGGAGGCTGACCAATGTGAACAGCACCTCCTATGTGTGGTGGGAGGCTGACCGGTGTATACAGCACCCACTATGTGTGGTGAGAGGCTGACCGGTGTGAACCGCACTTTATGGTTCAATTCTGACCTGATCTGTAATTAGGTTCCTTCAACCCTTCTGATCTCCATATTTCCCACAGTGCATTGCCTTCTCCTCTCCTTAGGTGTAATAGACGTCTCAGTGATGGAGGCTCCTGGGTGTTGGTCTGACATCTCTGGTTACTTCTGGGCAGTGATGAGAGGAAGGTCTGGTGGATGCCTGGTCTGTCCTGTTAGGGTCCATTCACATGTCTGGCACCCCACATAGACCTGCCTATTTTTTGTCCACAGTTGAAGACAAGATTTGGACATGTTCTGTTATTTCATGGGGCTGCACTGTGGATGTGGAGAGCACCTAGTGTGTGGGGAATGAATATGTCTGCACCTGTTCCTGATATTGTGTAACGGATGTATGAGTAACCTTGGCCATCAGATTATTAGTCCCCACCCCTGCAGGTGTGGATCAGTCCGTGGGTCCTGAGAAGTGGGAGGGCTCATGTGATGCTCCTCCCTGTTGTTACATCATTCTGTAATTTCATAGGCTTATAATAGATGTAGTCACACCTTTAATTTGCACATTTCCCATAGTGCACTGTCTGAAAGTCTCCTTAGGTTAAATGATCATTGCAGTGAAGGTACCGCTGTGTGTATAGGGTCTTACATGATGAGCGCTTCTGTACTCATGGTGTCCATGAGGGCTTAGAGGTCTGCTCTCTGGTGGAGGCTGAGGCTACTGCAGTGTGCAGTGGTGAAAGGCTGACCAGTGTGAACAGTGCTCCCTGGTGGAGGCCTGAGCTACTGCAGTGTGCGGTGGTGAGAGGCTGACCGGTGTAAACACTGCTCCCTGGTGGAGGCCTGAGCTACTGCAGTGTGCGGTGGTGGGAGGCTGACCAGTGTGAACAGTGCTCCCTGGTGGAGGCCTGAGCTACTGCCGTGTGCGGTGGTGGGTGGCTGACCAGTGTGAACAGTGCTCACTACTGTAATGTTGACCAATGTGAACAGTTTTCCTTGTGTAATGTCTGTTAATCCATGACGTGAAGTTTTCCCCGTTCCTCGCTTCTCCATTGTTAGGAACTTTCAGTCTAAACATTTTTTTTTTTTTTTTTTTTTTTGCTGTAAGGCTTTTTAAATTTTATTTTGCAAAAACCATCTCATAGATCTGGCAAGATTGTGCGTCCGGGCGCTCCTCCAGAGGGTCTGGATCAGGGGTGGGCAATTATTTTTTCGATGGGGCCACATGAGAAACTGAAAATATTTTGGAGGGCCGGGCCAAAAGGCTAAACTCAATACTGCATAAAATCACCGCGTCCTGGCACAGGCGGGCGTGATGACATCATCATGCCTGCCTGCGCTGGGATTTCACTACCAAATAGACCTCAGGCCTGTAGCCTATGACAAGTCTTGTCGCCATCTGCAAATTTTAAGGCGCATTGGCGACCATTTTGGTCGCCATCTGGAGCGCTGTATTGCATCAGTGACATGAACACTCTCCACATATAATGTTATATTACATCAGTGACATCACCGCTGTCCACATATAGGCGATATATTACATCAGTGACATCACCGCTCTCCACATATATGTGATGAGCGGTGATGTCACTGATGTAATGTATTACTTACCGGTATATGTGGACAGCAGTCATGTCACTGATGTAATATATTACTTATGTGTGGAGAGTGGTGATGTCACTGATGTAATATATCACTTATAATTATAATTATTATCACTTATAAGTAATATATTACATCTGTGACATCACCGCTCTCCACATATAAGAGGCATATTACATCAGTGACGTCATCCCTTGGCGCTGGGGTGCGCAGCCAGGGCCGGCCTTAGGTGTTCAGGCGCCCTGTGTGAGCTAACCTTGTGGTAGTGTTACCTGCAGTCCTATGTAAAACCACAGATAACACTAGTGCTAAATAATGTAGTAGTGTTACCTGCAGTCCTATGTAAAACCACAGATAACACTAGTGCTAAATAATGTAGTAGTGTTACCTGCAGTCCTATGTAAAACCACAGATAACACTAGTGTAGATCATGTGGAAGTGTTACCTTCGTCCTTAGTGTGCCTCCCTGTGTCTATCGCACAGACTCCATGCTGGCGCTGCCTCCTCTTCCATCTTCTTCCCCGCACAGAACGTTCTGAAGCAGCTGCGTCAAGACATAGGAACACTGTGGGCATGGTGATACACACAGGGAGAGACATACACACAGGGACGGGGACACACACAAAGGGACAGACACACTCACACACACACAAAGGGACGGACACACACAAAGGGACAGACACACACGGACGGACACACACAGGGACGGGGACACACACACACAGGGATGGACACACACACACACACACAAAGGGACAAACACACACACACAGGGATAGACACACACACACAAAGGGACAGACACACATGGACGGACACACACAGGGACGGGGACACACACACAAAGGGACAAACACACACACACAGGGATAGACACACACACACAAAGGGACAGACACACACGGACGGACACACACAGGGACGGGGACACACACACAAAGGGACAAACACACACACACAGGGATAGACACACACACACAAAGGGACAAACACACACACACACAGGGATAGACACACACACACACAAAGGGACAGACACACACACAGGGACGGACACACACACACTGGCACACTCAACATCAGCAGCAAGTCCAACCCTTAATGACCCCCACAATCCCTGGGGGGGGGGGGGGGTGATGTAGTAGCAGGCAGGAAAGCACACACTGTCCCCCTGTCCTATATGAGCCCCCCCCACCCCCACCAAATACCTGTAAGTTCTGTTAGTTGCTTGGCTTTGGCTGTGGCTGCTGGCTGGGGCTCCGCCTCCTTCCTCTTTCTGCCTGTGCGGCAGCTGCATCACGCTCCAGCAGCCACTGGTCTGCTCTGTTAAAGAGACAGGCAGGCCAGGCAGCAGAGCGGAGCGCAGAGCGGCCGCGGGCCCCGCCCCCTCCTCACTCCGGACAGTGACTCCAGACTCCGTGCTGTTACAGGGCCGGCGGCGGCAACAAAAATGCCGGGGGCCGGATTAAAAGGTCCGCCGGGCCGTATACGGCCCGCGGGCCGTAGTTTGCCCAGGTCTGGTCTGGATGGTGCTAGAATCGTAGCCCAGATAGGCTCCGCCCACTTTGACTTAAAATTCTGTTTTCTAAGTCAAATTTGGGATTTAATATATTCTTTTCATTGTTCATTTAACTTAGGGAGACATTTTGCAATGCATTGTGGGTAATTATGCAAATCAGGCCAATTTCTATTGGTTGAAAACGAAATTATTCAAAATGGCTGCCACAGAGGCGGGGTTTATCTCAGGAGAAGGCAGATCAGCACTAGGAGCATGAGCTTCTCCTCACCTCAGACCCCACTGACCATCAGGAAACCAACCAGCCAGAAGAGGGAGGAGAGGGGGAGGATTGGGCGCAGGGATTACTCACAGGGGTATGATGAGACTGAGCTGAGGTATAGACACTCAGCCCGATTGCCTTCTATTGCGTTCCGTATAAGGACCGTATACGGAACCATTCATTTCAATGGATCCGCTAAAAAAACTGAAGGTACTCCGTATGCCTTCCGTTTCCGTATTTCCGTTCAAAGATAGAACATGTCCTATTATTGTCCGCACAACGGATAAGGATAGTACTGTTCTATCAGGGGCCAGCTGTTCTGTTCCGCAAAAAAATACTGAAAAAGCCATATGGTCGTGTGCAAGAGACCTTAACCAGTGGCGGATTGGCCATAGACCTTACAGGGAAATTTCCTGGTGGGCCGATGCAGCAAGCGATCAAAAAGGCTTTTGCCCACCAAAATAGTACCAATCTAACCGTCACCTCATCCCGCAAAAAATGAGCCCCTACCTGAGACAATCGCCCAAAAAATAAAAAAAACTATGGCTCAGAATATGGAGACACTAAAACATGAAAAAGCTGTTATTGTGTAAAACTTACAGAAAAAAAAAAAGTATACATATTTGGTATCGCCGCGTTCGTATCGACCGGCTCTATAAAAATATCACATGATCTAACCCCTCAGGTGAACACCGTAATCAAAACTGTGCTAAATAAACCATTTTTTGTCACCTTACATCACAAAAAGTGTAATAGCAAGCGATCAAAAAGTCACACGCACCCCAAAATAGTGCCAATAACAATCCCATATAACAGGGCCATACATACTAAATGTGACCAGATACTGATATCCACATCACAGTACCGTACAATCCCATATAACAGGGCCATACATACTAAATGTGACCAGATAATAATATCCACATCACAGTACCGTACAATACCATATAACAGGGCCATACATACTAAATGTGACCAGATACTGATATCCACATCACAGTACCGGACAATCCCATATAACAGGGCCATACATACTAAATGTGACCAGATACTGATATCCACATCACAGTACCGGACAATCCCATATAACAGGGCCATACATACTAAATGTGACCAGATACTGATATCCACATCACAGTACCGGACAATCCCATATAACAGGGCCATACATACTAAATGTGACCAGATACTGATATCCACATCACAGTACCGGACAATCCCATATAACAGGGCCATATATACTAAATGTGACCAGATACTGATATCCACATCACAGTACCGTACAATCCCATATAACAGGGCCATACATACTAAATGTGACCAGATAATAATATCCACATCACAGTACCGTACAATCCCATATAACAGGGCCATATATGCTAAATGTGACCAGATACTGATATCCACATCACAGTACCGTACAATCCCATATAACAGGGCCATACATACTAAATGTGACCAGATACTGATATCCACATCACAGTACCGTACAATCCCATATAACAGGGCCATACATGCTAAATGTGACCAGATACTGATATCCACATCACAGTACCGTACAATCCCATATAACAGGGCCATACATACTAAATGTGACCAGATACTGATATCCACATCACAGTACCGTACAATCCCATATAACAGGGCCATACATACTAAGTGTGACCAGATACTGATATCCACATCACAGTACCGTACAATCCCATATAACAGGGCCATACATACTAAATGTGACCAGATACTGATATCCACATCACAGTACCGTACAATCCCATATAACAGGGCCATACATACTAAATGTGACCAGATACTGATATCCACATCACAGTACCGTACAATCCCATATAACAGGGCCATACATACTAAGTGTGACCAGATACTGATATCCACATCACAGTACCGTACAATCCCATATAACAGGGCCATACATACTAAATGTGACCAGATACTGATATCCACATCACAGTACCGTACAATCCCATATAACAGGGCCATACATACTAAATGTGACCAGATAATAATATCCACATCACAGTACCGTACAATACCATATAACAGGGCCATACATACTAAATGTGACCAGATACTGATATCCACATCACAGTACCGGACAATCCCATATAACAGGGCCATATATACTAAATGTGACCAGATACTGATATCCACATCACAGTACCGTACAATCCCATATAACAGGGCCATATATACTAAATGTGACCAGATACTGATATCCACATCACAGTACCGTACAATCCCATATAACAGGGCCATACATACTAAATGTGACCAGATAATAATATCCACATCACAGTACCGTACAATCCCATATAACAGGGCCATATATGCTAAATGTGACCAGATACTGATATCCACATCACAGTACCGTACAATCCCATATAACAGGGCCATACATGCTAAATGTGACCAGATACTGATATCCACATCACAGTACCGTACAATCCCATATAACAGGGCCATACATACTAAATGTGACCAGATACTGATATCCACATCACAGTACCGGACAATACCATATAACAGGGCCATATATACTAAATGTGACCAGATACTGATATCCACATCACAGTACCGGACAATCCCATATAACAGGGCCATACATACTAAATGTGACCAGATACTGATATCCACATCACAGTACCGTACAATCCCATATAAAAGGGCCATACATGCTAAATGTGACCAGATACTGATATCCACATCACAGTACCGTACAATCCCATATAACAGGGCCATACATACTAAATGTGACCAGATACTGATATCCACATCACAGTACCGTACAATCCCATATAACAGGGCCATACATGCTAAATGTGACCAGATAATAATATCCACATCACAGTACCGTACAATCCCATATAACAGGGCCATACATACTAAATGTGACCAGATACTGATATCCACATCACAGTACCGTACAATCCCATATAACAGGGCCATACATACTAAATGTGACCAGATACTGATATCCACATCACAGTACCGTACAATCCCATATAACAGGGCCATACATACTAAATGTGACCAGATACTGATATCCACATCACAGTACCGTACAATCCCATATAACAGGGCCATACATACTAAATGTGACCAGATAATAATATCCACATCACAGTACCGGACAATCCCATATAACAGTGCCATACATACTAAATGTGACCAGATACTGATATCCACATCACAGTACCGTACAATCCCATATAACAGGGCCATACATACTAAATGTGACCAGATACTGATATCCACATCACAGTACCGTACAATCCCATGTAACAGGGCCATATATACTAAATGTGACCAGATACTGATATCCACATCACAGTACCGTACAATCCCATATAACAGGGCCATACATACTAAATGTGACCAGATACTGATATCCACATCACAGTACCGTACAATCCCATATAACAGGGCCATACATGCTAAATGTGACCAGATAATGATATCCACATCACAGTACCGTACAATCCCATATAACAGGGCCATACATACTAAATGTGACCAGATACTGATATCCACATCACAGTACCGTACAATCCCATATAACAGGGCCATACATACTAAATGTGACCAGATACTGATATCCACATCACAGTACCGTACAATCCCATATAACAGGGCCATACATACTAAATGTGACCAGATACTGATATCCACATCACAGTACCGTACAATCCCATATAACAGGGCCATACATGCTAAATGTGACCAGATAATAATATCCACATCACAGTACCGTACAATCCCATATAACAGGGCCATACATGCTAAATGTGACCAGATACTGATATCCACATCACAGTACCGTACAATCCCATATAACAGGGCCATACATGCTAAATGTGACCAGATACTGATATCCACATCACAGTACCGTACAATCCCATATAACAGGGCCATACATACTAAATGTGACCAGATACTGATATCCACATCACAGTACCGTACAATCCCATATAACAGGGCCATACATACTAAATGTGACCAGATACTGATATCCACATCACAGTACCGTACAATCCCATATAACAGGGCCATACATACTAAATGTGACCAGATACTGATATCCACATCACAGTACCGTACAATCCCATATAACAGGGCCATACATACTAAATGTGACCAGATACTGATATCCACATCACAGTACCGGACAATCCCATATAACAGGGCCATACATGCTAAATGTGACCAGATAATAATATCCACATCACAGTACCGTACAATCCCATATAACAGGGCCATACATACTAAATGTGACCAGATACTGATATCCACATCACAGTACCGTACAATCCCATATAACAGGGCCATACATACTAAATGTGACCAGATACTGATATCCACATCACAGTACCGTACAATCCCATATAACAGGGCCATACATGCTAAATGTGACCAGATACTGATATCCACATCACAGTACCGTACAATCCCATATAACAGGGCCATACATACTAAATGTGACCAGATAATAATATCCACATCACAGTACCGTACAATCCCATATAACAGGGCCATACATGCTAAATGTGACCAGATACTGATATCCACATCACAGTACCGTACAATCCCATGTAACAGGGCCATACATGCTAAATGTGACCAGATACTGATATCCACATCACAGTACCGTACAATCCCATATAACAGGGCCATACATACTAAATGTGACCAGATACTGATATCCACATCACAGTACCGTACAATCCCATATAACAGGGCCATACATACTAAATGTGACCAGATAATAATATCCACATCACAGTACCGGACAATCCCATATAACAGTGCCATACATACTAAATGTGACCAGATACTGATATCCACATCACAGTACCGTACAATCCCATATAACAGGGCCATACATACTAAATGTGACCAGATACTGATATCCACATCACAGTACCGTACAATCCCATATAACAGGGCCATACATACTAAATGTGACCAGATACTGATATCCACATCACAGTACCGTACAATCCCATGTAACAGGGCCATATATACTAAATGTGACCAGATACTGATATCCACATCACAGTACCGTACAATCCCATATAACAGGGCCATACATACTAAATGTGACCAGATACTGATATCCACATCACAGTACCGTACAATCCCATATAACAGGGCCATACATGCTAAATGTGACCAGATACTGATATCCACATCACAGTACCGGACAATCCCATATAACAGGGCCATACATACTAAATGTGACCAGATACTGATATCCACATCACAGTACCGTACAATCCCATGTAACAGGGCCATATATACTAAATGTGACCAGATACTGATATCCACATCACAGTACCGTACAATCCCATATAACAGGGCCATACATGCTAAATGTGACCAGATACTGATATCCACATCACAGTACCGTACAATCCCATATAACAGGGCCATACATACTAAATGTGACCAGATACTGATATCCACATCACAGTACCGTACAATCCCATATAACAGGGCCATACATACTAAATGTGACCAGATACTGATATCCACATCACAGTACCGTACAATCCCATATAACAGGGCCATACATGCTAAATGTGACCAGATACTGATATCCACATCACAGTACCGTACAATCCCATATAACAGGGCCATACATACTAAATGTGACCAGATACTGATATCCACATCACAGTACCGGACAATACCATATAACAGGGCCATACATACTAAATGTGACCAGATACTGATATCCACATCACAGTACCGTACAATCCCATGTAACAGGGCCATATATACTAAATGTGACCAGATACTGATATCCACATCACAGTACCGTACAATCCCATATAACAGGGCCATACATACTAAATGTGACCAGATACTGATATCCACATCACAGTACCGTACAATCCCATATAACAGGGCCATACATACTAAATGTGACCAGATACTGATATCCACATCACAGTACCGTACAATCCCATATAACAGGGCCATACATACTAAATGTGACCAGATACTGATATCCACATCACAGTACCGGACAATACCATATAACAGGGCCATACATACTAAATGTGACCAGATACTGATATCCACATCACAGTACCGTACAATCCCATGTAACAGGGCCATATATACTAAATGTGACCAGATACTGATATCCACATCACAGTACCGTACAATCCCATATAACAGGGCCATACATGCTAAATGTGACCAGATACTGATATCCACATCACAGTACCGTACAATCCCATATAACAGGGCCATACATGCTAAATGTGACCAGATAATGATATCCACATCACAGTACCGTACAATCCCATATAACAGGGCCATACATACTAAATGTGACCAGATACTGATATCCACATCACAGTACCGTACAATCCCATATAACAGGGCCATACATACTAAATGTGACCAGATAATAATATCCACATCACAGTACCGTACAATCCCATATAACAGGGCCATACATACTAAATGTGACCAGATACTGATATCCACATCACAGTACCGTACAATCCCATGTAACAGGGCCATACATGCTAAATGTGACCAGATACTGATATCCACATCACAGTACCGTACAATCCCATATAACAGGGCCATACATACTAAATGTGACCAGATACTGATATCCACATCACAGTACCGTACAATCCCATATAACAGGGCCATACATACTAAATGTGACCAGATACTGATATCCACATCACAGTACCGTACAATCCCATATAACAGGGCCATACATACTAAATGTGACCAGATACTGATATCCACATCACAGTACCGGACAATCCCATATAACAGGGCCATACATACTAAATGTGACCAGATACTGATATCCACATCACAGTACCGGACAATCCCATATAACAGGGCCATACATGCTAAATGTGACCAGATACTGATATCCACATCACAGTACCGGACAATCCCATATAACAGGGCCATACATACTAAATGTGACCAGATACTGATATCCACATCACAGTACCGTACAATCCCATATAACAGGGCCATACATACTAAATGTGACCAGATACTGATATCCACATCACAGTACCGTACAATCCCATATAACAGGGCCATACATACTAAATGTGACCAGATACTGATATCCACATCACAGTACCGGACAATCCCATATAACAGGGCCATACATGCTAAATGTGACCAGATACTGATATCCACATCACAGTACCGTACAATCCCATATAACAGGGCCATACATACTAAATGTGACCAGATACTGATATCCACATCACAGTACCGTACAATCCCATATAACAGGGCCATACATACTAAATGTGACCAGATACTGATATCCACATCACAGTACCGTACAATCCCATATAACAGGGCCATACATGCTAAATGTGACCAGATACTGATATCCACATCACAGTACCGGACAATCCCATATAACAGGGCCATACATACTAAATGTGACCAGATACTGATATCCACATCACAGTACCGTACAATCCCATATAACAGGGCCATACATACTAAATGTGACCAGATACTGATATCCACATCACAGTACCGTACAATCCCATATAACAGGGCCATACATGCTAAATGTGACCAGATAATGATATCCACATCACAGTACCGTACAATCCCATATAACAGGGCCATACATACTAAATGTGACCAGATACTGATATCCACATCACAGTACCGTACAATCCCATATAACAGGGCCATACATACTAAATGTGACCAGATAATAATATCCACATCACAGTACCGTACAATCCCATATAACAGGGCCATACATACTAAATGTGACCAGATACTGATATCCACATCACAGTACCGTACAATCCCATATAACAGGGCCATACATGCTAAATGTGACCAGATACTGATATCCACATCACAGTACCGGACAATCCCATATAACAGGGCCATACATACTAAATGTGACCAGATACTGATATCCACATCACAGTACCGGACAATCCCATATAACAGGGCCATACATACTAAATGTGACCAGATACTGATATCCACATCACAGTACCGTACAATCCCATATAACAGGGCCATACATACTAAATGTGACCAGATACTGATATCCACATCACAGTACCGTACAATCCCATATAACAGGGCCATACATGCTAAATGTGACCAGATAATAATATCCACATCACAGTACCGTACAATACCATATAACAGGGCCATACATACTAAATGTGACCAGATACTGATATCCACATCACAGTACCGTACAATCCCATATAACAGGGCCATACATGCTAAATGTGACCAGATACTGATATCCACATCACAGTACCGGACAATCCCATATAACAGGGCCATACATACTAAATGTGACCAGATACTGATATCCACATCACAGTACCGTACAATCCCATATAACAGGGCCATACATACTAAATGTGACCAGATAATAATATCCACATCACAGTACCGTACAATCCCATATAACAGGGCCATACATACTAAATGTGACCAGATACTGATATCCACATCACAGTACCGTACAATCCCATATAACAGGGCCATACATGCTAAATGTGACCAGATACTGATATCCACATCACAGTACCGGACAATCCCATATAACAGGGCCATACATACTAAATGTGACCAGATACTGATATCCACATCACAGTACCGGACAATCCCATATAACAGGGCCATACATACTAAATGTGACCAGATACTGATATCCACATCACAGTACCGTACAATCCCATATAACAGGGCCATACATACTAAATGTGACCAGATACTGATATCCACATCACAGTACCGTACAATCCCATATAACAGGGCCATACATGCTAAATGTGACCAGATAATAATATCCACATCACAGTACCGTACAATACCATATAACAGGGCCATATGTGGCTAAATAATGCTGCAATACAGTGCCATAACTCATATAGTGTCACTGTATACAGTACATCACAGAGTCATATAATGCTAGAACTGGCAAACAATACTTCCATATATAACGCCATGTAATGCCAAATCACAGTGCCACAAAGTATCACGTGTCCACATAGTACTGCCCTGTACCACCTAAACACACCACCATAAAGTGCCCGAATCAGCAACCAACTTAGGGTGCTTTCAATTCTGCAAATTAAAATAATTTCCATTCATTTAAATAGGGCAGCGAGCACATGGACTTCTCCAAGCTCCGGATTATTCCCAGTCGCACCCTTCCACTCATACGTCTCACCATAATGACACAGCTGAATCTGGAGGTCCAGATACTGCAAATTCTCCTTTCATCTGAAAATACATTTTTAGAAGTAAAGTATTCTGTGATGTCATCATAACTTCCCGACTCAGGGCATGCATGAATAATGATGGATACTATAACACAATGGAGCGGGGCCCCAAGCCTAACCGGGCCCTGTACCCCATGGCATCAGTCTAAAAGACAAGCACCAGACTCCACCACCTGAACATGGGGTGCCCACTGTGTAGCAGAAGGGCCCCCGATTTACTAGGAGCCCAAGGCTTTCTCTCATACTGTATATAAAAAAAAGTCCAAGATGGCAGGCCGTCACAAGTGTTCTCAAAGTGAAGGGGCCGGAACTACTTACCTCCAGACCAGAAAAACCGCAGACGTCAAGGATTGATGAATTGCAGAATAGTGAGTGCAGCTCTGGAGTATAATACAGGAGGTAACTCAGGATCAGTACAGGATAAGTAATAAAAATAAATGTAACGCACAAGAGTAACTACAGCCCCAAGAGGTGGACTCACCCTGTGCACTCTCAGGATATCTGCACCAATTGAAATTTATTAGCATATATTACAATAGCACTGAACAACAGTATATATGGGCGGTAATAATAAACACTATATAACAATATATAAAAAAACACACAACATGCAGTAATATCATGTAAAACAACTGGAAAATAGAGATCTAAAATGTGATAAAAATCGAGGAATAAAATTGGAATACTCGATAGTAAAATGATCGTATAAATATTCAGCCGAATATTTATATGGAAAAGTCACCTCGGATACTGGTCGCAATAAGCGGTGTCCTCTAACATTGTCCTATTCGATTGAATCACAGGGGTATCCAAAACTACAGTCCCAATAGGTGGTCCACTGAACCAACTTTAAGCGGCGTCCCGCTGATCACATCCACCAGCAGCGTCTCACTGGACTAAGAGTCATATGAATAAAAGTGCTGGATAAAATCAAACGGTCTTACCGTCTCCCTTGTGAGTTCAACGAAGGTAATAGAATGGTCCTCTGAGTCTGTGGACCGATAGTTCGTCAATAGTTTGGCACATGTGTTCAGGCCTTCCACATGGACCCAGGCCTTACAGGTTGTATCCCAAGTGAGCCATTCGTGTGACAGACGATTCCTTCTTAACAGATATCCAGTAGATTCTCCAGATTCCCAAGTGGTCCTGTCTAGGCTAGACGCGTTTCGGGGTATCACATTACCCCTACTGAGGAAGGGGTAATGTGATACCCCGAAACGCGTTCCTGATCATTTTCGAACAGATATATACGCCAGTTTTTCTTTAGAATTTCTTTTTATTAAGCATATTATGAATGATACGTACATGGCCACTCATCAGAGCACTGAATTGGGCCCAACATTAACCTCTTCATTGTACATAGGTGAGAAGCCAAGATCACACTTTCCAGCTTCTGTAGAATCATATATACAAGGCAACATACAGTAAGATTACAAATGGTAACAGATTACTAGAACAGGTAAGGATGGGAGGGAAGAGGACTGAAGGAAAGGAGTTGAAGGGCCGTGGCTATAATCCCCTCACACCTGGTTTTCTGGCTATTTAAGCCATATTCAGGCTTTATTGATGAGACAGTACTTTGTATGATGAAGCAGGACATATTACAACTAGAACAGAAGATGACCTATGCATACCTAGTTGTCGGGGCAGATCTCACTTCAGAGGGCACCCAATACTTATATTTCACCTCTAGGGGAATTATTTAAAGGGGTATTCCCACTTCGCCTTTTTATACTTACCTGCTGCCAGTGCGCCATTCACTTCCTGGATTCTGGCTGGGGGCGGGCTTCATCTTGATTGAAGTCTTCTCCCGGCTGGGCCGTGCGCTCACGGCTCTGTACTATACTGGCCAGGAAGAAGTCATCATGGCGAAGT
The DNA here is from genome assembly GCF_905171765.1 of Bufo bufo. Lineage (NCBI taxonomy): Eukaryota > Metazoa > Chordata > Amphibia > Anura > Bufonidae > Bufo > Bufo bufo. Next base: position 100,224,767 of record NC_053399.1, read on the forward strand.
CATCAGACATCGCGCAGCCCGGCCGGGAGAAAATCTTCAGTCTTCTGCGCAATCGCGGCCCGGCCGATTCGACAGGCGAGGGGTGGCCATAACCAGGGGAGACGAGAGACAACAATCAGGTAAGAGGGGACTTATTTTCTCAAAAAGGGTGGGAATTGGGTAATAAAATGTATTTACAAAAATGATCACTGTCAAATCATTAACAGATTTAACAGTGATCATTATGATGGGAGTACCCCTTTAGCTTATGTGTTCTCCAGGGACTCCACATTCTTAGGAATCTCTCAAACCACAGATCTGATCGACTATGTCTCACCATTGCTCCCATGTGGGAGAATCTTCACTTAACCATTTCATTGGGACTAAAATGCTCGCTGCCTGGATCAGGTCCCATTTAGAGGGCTGCCAGTCTGAAGTAGGCAGCCCTAAGAGGACGGCCTCTGGAATGAGCAGAAAGGGGCGTGATAAAATCTTTTTGATTGAGCATATTATTTCTGAACCAGAAATGTATTATCTTACGACATGACCAAAATATGTGGCTCAATGAGCCTTCCCCTGATCTACATCTCCAACATTTGAAGACCTCTCCAGTACAATTGTTTGGGAGTTTTGTACCATTGTGTCAGGACTTTATAAGAGTGCTCTGGAACCCTAACACACCTTGAGAACCCATGAGAGTTCATGCGCAGGATATCTATTTCTGAGAAGACTCTTCCCAGCTCTGAGGCCTATGTCTGTATGTACTGCGGCACGAGATTAGTTTCCTCGGGACACAATCTTTATCCATTCGTTTCTCAAACCATGTCTGTTCGCCATCTACACTTATTTTCTTGGATAGTAATTTTCCAGCAGAATGAACATCCAATTTGTCTAGAAAGTTTGAGGGCATGCGGATTATGTGGAGGGTACTCCCCCGTCTTAGATAGATCTCCCAAGAAGTCCCTAACCGTGAGATTCTTAAACTCTTCCCAGATCGGGCCGAGGTCAGTTACCCCGGGTCTGACCGAAAAAGGGATGAGCTCTGCTGGCATATTTAGGGAGGGTTGTCATCATGGCGCAGTCATCAGACATCGCGCAGCCTGGCCGGGAGAATTTCTAATCACAGAGGGACAGGAGACTCTGGGAATACAAGTTCATGATCACCTTTGACACACACTTAGATCAGGAATGAATGTGTCTCATGGATTTATGTCCACCTACATCTCTTAAGGAATGTGGCTCTCAGAACGTTCACACTTCTTAGCTATAATCCTGATGTAGAATTGCTCCAACTGTTTGTTTCCTCCTCCACTCGTACTGATATCACTTGTCTCATCTACCTCATTACTCCTATGTACTTTGGTGTATAAATTTGTGAATCTTCAGACACTGTCTTAAGAGACGCCTGATGAAAAGGCCCAAGTAGCCTGGAAAGCTTGCAATTATGTCATCAGCTATTAAAAGGTATCAACCACTGAGGAATCTCTACCTTTTTTCATCTTGATCTGATGGTACACTGTGGGAGAGCTGTCGTTAACTGTTATATGATCGGCTTTTTATGGTGGTTTGATTTAGGTGTATGGATTGAGTTGTTCAGAACTTCATCCGTTTTCTTGGTTTGAGGGTTGGACGTATTTTCTCTTGTCTGCTTACCACAGATAGAAATCCGCTTCTTGTTTCTTCAACGCAATATCTCCATATTTGGTTTGAGTTTTCTCAGATGTTTTGCGGTCTTCCTCTCCTGTTCCATCAATTTAATGTTCTCCAGGCTACAATAAAGCACAACACCCAGTATTAGTGAGTATGTGGACCTGTCATGAGGTCAGATTCATTCGTGAACTGATTGGCCTGAGGATGGGATCGGTACAATCTGGTGTCTGTACGGAGATCCTTCTCTGTACAGTATTAGAATGTATGGGCTCCGATGAGCCGAAGGTAGTTATTTGTGAATTTGTGCGAGACTTCATTAAATAAGTTCAGTAATTGATTTTTACTGTAATAAACCTTGGAACTGAACTTTGCTTTGGTTCCAAGGTACCACTCGGAACCAAAGCGCAGTTTGGTTCCAAGTTTTGAAGTGTTTTTTTTTTTTACTGTAATAATCAATTACCAAAGTTTTCAACGAAGTCTCGCACGAATTCGTGACTAGCTACCTTCGGCTCATCAGAGCCCATACATTCTAATAATGTACAGAGAAGGATCTCTGTACAGTATTATAGCAAATTTTTTAGCAAAGCGGCTTCAGGTGTAACATTCGAAGCTTGCTTCGCTTATCTCTAGTGTTTACCAAATAACAGAGATGGCAAAGATGGTCTCCGATTATTTAACCCCTTAGATTCCATGGTCAACAGTGACTGCAGCATCTAAATTGTGTGACAGAGAAACGAAGCTCCATCTATCAAAGTATCATTCCTTCCCTCAAGAATGCTATTATGGGGCCAATGTTTTCCATTGGCAGTGGGGGACATAATAAAGGCTATTATACTAGAATTATTATCATTATTTGGGCCGTTTAGTAGGGTCTGCCCTAATTCACTCTGGAATGCAGAATTCCTCAGTGCTGCCTTGGAATCCAGGAAAAAAAGATTTCAGGTAAATGTTTATCACTTGCACAGTAATAACGGCACATAAAATAAAGGTAACATGATTTTTAGTGAATGGTAAACAGAAAAACAATGTTTATTTAATACCTACCCCCATCAAAATTTCCAAATTAATAAATAATGTGGACCCCAAAAAAGTAGATAAAAGAAGAAACTATAAGTCATTGTAGTTATACAACACATTTCAATGTGGCTGTTTTTCTTTTTAGTCCACTCTTTGTATGGCATATAGTTCAGGTCATTACAGATGCAGCAGATCCCATTTTTAAGGGAAAAGGTGGATTTTTTTTAAAACTTTAATTCTCGTTTTTACCACAAGGGGACTTTGTCATGTGACGTTAACATCACTTCCATAATATACTAAGTATTGTGGTGTATTCTGCTGTCAGGCAATCTATTAGGCCGTACACTCAATACCACAAGAAAAAGAAGAAAAGGTCCACGCGCTGCTCGAGTAGGAAAGGTTCGGGAGGCAGAGATGAACGCACATATGTCCTTTATTAGGATGTCGATGATGCATTTCAGAGCCGGACAGGCTCCCTCCTCAGATCACATCCAATAGGTATGAAATGTGTCTTTGGAAAAAATGTCTTCCTTTTCTCAGCTACATAACGAGGGCCTACACAAGGACCCAGAGAAGCTATCTGCTGTACTGAATTGTCCTCATCCTTACAATTTGAATGTGATCCAGCAGTTTTTAGGCTTTGCAATGTATTATTGTCAGTTCATTCCTTATTTTTCTACGTTGACTGCCCCCATCTCCACCTTGACCCTGCCAAGTTTGCGACCTTCCTCCCAGTAAAATCCATGTACCTGAGTCCAATAGCACACTGGTTCTGTCTTAGGGGGATTGTTCCAAAATTTCCAGGAACCCAGAATAACATAAAACTGTCAAACAAATTTCACTATTCGACATGTACCACATGCGCCCGAAATAAAACGCCAAAGTAAAAAGCTATGGCCTTCTCCATCCTCTGCCTGTTCCCGAGGCTTCCTGGCAGCACATCGCTATAGACTTTATCGCTGACCTGCCAACCTCCTCTAGACACACAGCCACTTTTCTAAAATGGCTTATTTCATACCCATGTCTGGTCTTCTTTCTGCTAGTCAACTAGCCAAGATCTCCACTCTTTTTATATCTTCCATCTCCATAGATTCCCTATGCATATTCCATCCGATAGAAGAGTTCTGTTTACTTCTATGTTGTGGAAGGCTGTATCCTTGGATTTCTGCTCTCCATACCATCCCCAGGGTAATGGGCAGGTTGAGCATACTAATCGGATATTAACCAACCACCTTTGCCACTTCACTAATGCACATTAGGATGACGAGCTGCTTCCTTGGGAAGAGTTTTCACACAACAACCACCAAATCCAATCGTTTATGGTCACCAAGTCAGAATTTCTCTTTCTGTATCTGGTTCTTCAGGAGTACCGATGGCTGATTCTTCAGTGATTCTCAGATCTTACAGGAAACCAAGTCACTCTTGTAAAGGCTACCACTTGAATGAAAAATTTGCTGACCATAAGAGCAGACTTGCTCAGTTCTCTCCAGGTAACAAAGTTTGGCTTTCTTTAAGGAAGAACATGCTCATAGTATCATCTTATAAGCTGGTTTATTTCCCTGGTCCATTTGAAGTTCATAGGAACTTGAACCCTTTCTGCTATAAGCTGCATCTTCCTGGATAACTGTGGATACCTAACTGCCATCACGTGTCTTCTCAAACCTTTGAATTTAAATCGGTTTCCCAGAGCTTTTACTTCTACTGCTCAACCAGTTAGTGGCCCAAACGGCTGAGTTACAGGTTATCCTCAATATAAAGAAGGTTAGAGGCAAAACTTGCTTCCTGGTGGACTGGAAGGTCCTGAAGAGAGATCATGGGAGCAATGGGAGAACATCGATGCCTCAATTCTGATCAAGAAGTTCCTGCAAAAATCCGGCATAAAGAAGAGGGGACACAAGCTGGAGGGTACTGTTGCACTGGTTCTCGGTGCCGGCTAGTCCCCCTTGGAGGCACAAGTGCTCCGTTGCATACCCTGGGCATGCTCCTGGACTTTCCCGCTCTCCTCCTGGCCGCGCTAGTCCTGCCTGTTGGCCTTCTCTGCAGGTTGCGTCCTACATGTCTTTAGTAAGGTCTCTTGTCTGCGCTTTGGGGCACGTGCATGCTTACTCCTGGCCTCTTAAAGGCTGTAAATCCTTCTCCAGCCAATGACTAGTCATCCCTGGGTACTTAAGGAACTCTCCCAAGTGGAAGAGTGTCTGAGCTTTAGGTTTCCTAGTCTTTAGTAACCAGCTATAGTATGTTTCTCTGTCTGACTACTGACTCCGACTCCTAGCCGCTTGCCCTGACCATAGCCAGTTCTCGGATTGTAACACTGCCACCAGCCCTGTTTTTTTATGTGTCCCTCAAATACGTTAGTAGGCTGCCTGCCCCCTGACTTTGTATAGTGCCTGCCCTTTTGGTGCCTTGCACCAGAGTTTCATCTGCTAAATACAAATTGACGATTTCAGAAGGTAGTGACCTGGTTGGTTCCTTGTAGAGAGAGTTCAGCTCCCTGTATAGTGGTTCAAGGGTGAGTATCAGGGGGCCACCAGGACAACTTTCATAGGTTTAGCCCAAAGCCAAACCAGTTAGGTCCCTTTCACACGGGCGAGAATTCAGTGTGGGTGCAATGTGTGAGGTGAATGCATCGCACCGGCATTGAATCCGGACCCATTCACTTCATTGGGGCTGTTCATATGAGCGGTGATTTTCACGCATCACTTGTGCGTTGCGTGAAAATCGCAGCATGTTCTATATTCTGTGTTTTTCATGCAACACAATGAACGGGTCTGCGTGAAAATCGCAAGCAAGTGCGGATGCGGTGCGATTTTTTACGCATGGTTGCTAGGAGATGATGTAAGTAAATTGATAAAAGTCAATTTACTGTATTATTTTCCCTTATAACATGGTTATAAGGGACAATAATAGCATTCTTAATACAGAATGCTTACTAAAATGTGGCTTCAGGGGTTAAAAAAATAAAATAAAAACTCCCCTCATCCTATTGTTCGCACAGCCGGCATCTTCTTCTTTCAGGACCTGCAAAAGGACCTTTGATGACGTCACCGCGCTCACCACGTGCTTTCCTTTTCACCGCTGTAGTCCTGGGGTCTGTCTGTGTGGATGCTGTTGTTCTGGATCCCCTCCACAGTTTGACTTCGCTTCTGCCTCATCCTTCGGTCCTGCACTGTTGCTCCTGGTAACGACCCCGCCTGCTCACATCGCCTGTACTTCTGGTACCTCCTGATCCGCCTGGACCAGCTGCCTCATGTGCCTATCCTCCTCAAGAGGTAACGACCTAGTGTTTCCCTCCGGAAAGTCTATCCCCACCATCAGGGGTACTGTGAAGAATCGAGAGGTTTACTTAGACAACGCCCTTAGAGGAGGTGGGACTCGTGGCACAGTGGGTTCACACCCGCTGATTCGTGACAATAACAATGGTGCAGAGCATAAAATAGAATAAAACCCATGTATAACGTGTGCCCCACATGTCTCAGTCCTGTACACGTCTCTTATAGATAATCCTCTATCCTACAGGCCGGACTAGACCTGGTGCATTAGTAGAGATGTCACATATCAAGGAGCAGTCTACAGTTTATCTCACAGACACAACACTGGTGCGGAGCATAAAATAGAATAAAACCCATGTATAACGTGTGCCCCACATGTCTCAGTCCTGTACACGTCTCTTATAGATAATCCTCTATCCTACAGGCCGGACTAGACCTGGTGCATTAGTAGAGATGTCACATATCAAGGAGCAGTCTACAGTTTATCTCACAGACACAACACTGGTGCGGAGCATAAAATAGAATAAAACCCATGTATAACTTGTGCCCCACATGTCTCAGTCCTGTACACGTCTCTTATACTTACTTTAATGTCTCTATCCTGCAGGCCGGACTGGACAGAGCCTCCATCAAGTCACTGAAGTCAGGACCAGACAGATTGTTATGAGAAATATCAAGTTTCTTCAGGGACTGGTTATTCCTTATTGCAGATGCCAGATGAATGCAGGAAGAGTTTTGTAGATTATTACCGGCCAAACTGTAAGAATAAGAAGATGAGATGTGGGTGAGGCATCTACAGAGCATCAGTATAAAGTCTGGAGATTGTGACTATGGAGAGCAGTGTGGCAATAACATCAGACAACTATACAAGACACTTGATGCACTGCACAGAGTCTTGTACATTTCTACATGAGACTTTTCCTGCACCGAAGAGCACTCTGACCGTCACAATAATACGGCTGGTGCCCGACACTGCAATAATAAAACTCCTCACTCACAGCCAATAGATAGTGAGTCTATCACTATAGAGGCTGAAGACGGCCAGAGTTCTGCCACTTTCAGGACAATAAGCCGGTCCGGGAATCCCTGTTCCCACAGCTGAGGGAGAAGGACACAGGTCAGTGCTGCCTTTCTGTATACAGTGAGTCTATGTAAACCGCTGACCACCAGACATTGCAGTGGGTCCATGTCCTGTCATATGCACAGTGCTTTACATCTAGTGCACTGTGCTACGGTATACTTTGGTCCTTTTATACACTTCGGTTTAGTCTGCTCACTCTCCAGATATCGAAACACCATGGAGGGCTCCTGCTCCGAGTATGTATTTATACTTTTTTGCCTCAACACCCATTGTTGGATCAACAGTAACCTAAGTGGTCTAGCGACTTTGTTTAGAGGGTCCTTACTGTGTCCCCGGACTCCTTTTCGGGCTGGTCCTCAGTCCCCCATCTACATGGTCTTCCAGGAGCCAGGATGTGCCACACCAATGAAAATTAACGTTTAATCTACAAATGCAGGCGGCGGCAGAAACACATTGCCGGCACTGGACCCCTGACAGGGTGCTGCGATCAGCAGCAGTTAACCCCTCAGGTGCGGCACAAGGGGTGAATTGCCGCGGATTGCAGCGCCAGCAATGTGTTTCTGCCGCCGCCTGCATTTGTAATGTATTAAACGTTAGTTATCATTGGTGGCGGAGGTGGACTCCGCCCCTCCTCCTCCGCGCTCTCATTGGAGGCAGCGGCAGCACCGGGGGGGAAGACTGCTTCCTTCTCCCCGTGCTGCTGAGGGAACATGGCGCACGCTGAGAGCAGCGCGATCCATGTTCTCATATTCTCTGATAAAGACAAAAGTATCGATTGGGTATGGAAAGTTCGATACCCAAAACAACCCTAATATGTTCCAGAACAATGCCTCTCGGGTCTGAGGTCCTGCAATTACTTAATTTCCCTAGAATACTCACCCGCAGGTATGCCTATTAGGTATCATCGCTGAGGCTGGTCGGGGATTTTATGAAAAAAAAACTTTTCCACGGACAGAAGGTGATTATAATGTCTTGGAAGTCTTCTAACACACCATAGAAATTAGGGAAAAGTTGGTCTTGATGACTTAAGATGAAAGATGTGTAATTAAATACTTTTGTATGTAAGTGGACAATATCTGTAGGATTGGAGGGGGAGACACCGGTGTGGAGGTCATGGTCGTCTGTTGTTTTTTACTTTCTTATATAACAGACCTTTCCTTGTGATGCGGCTGCTCCTTGGTCTCCATATACTATAGTGAAATGGTAATAATGATAGTGGTAGACAACATTTCTTACTACTTAGGCCTCATGCACACGGCCGTTGGGAGGCCGTTCCGTGCATTGGGGACCGCAATTGGGCAAGTGAATGGGTCCGCATCCACGATGCACACGGCCAGCAGCCGTGGATTGCCGACCCGCCGTTTGCGGGCCGTCCAACGGCCGTTTGTGTGAAGCCTTAGTCAGACATTAGTAGAGATGTCACATATCAAGGAGCAGTCAGCAGTTCATCTCATAGACATAACACTGGTGCGGAGCATAAAATAGAATAAAACCATGTATAACGTGTTCCCCACATGTCTCAGTCCTGTACACGTCTCTTATACTCACTGTAATTCCTCTATATTACCGGCTGTACTGGATCTGGGGCATTAGTCAGACATTAGTAGAGACGTCACTTATCAAGGAGCAGTCAGCAGTTCATCTCACAGACACAACACTGGTGCGGAGCATAAAATAGAATAAAACCATGTATAACATGTGCCCCACATGTCTCAGTCCTGTACACGTCTCTTATACTCACTGTAATTCCTCTATATTACCGGCTGTACTGGATCTGGGGCATTAGTCAGACATTAGTAGAGACGTCACTTATCAAGGAGCAGTCAGCAGTTCATCTCACAGACACAACACTGGTGCGGAGCATAAAATAGAATAAAACCATGTATAACGTGTTCCCCACATGTCTCAGTCCTGTACACGTCTCTTATACTCACTGTAATTCCTCTATATTACCGGCTGTACTGGATCTGGGGCATTAGTCAGACATTAGTAGATGTCACTTATCAAGGAGCAGTCAGCAGTTCATCTCACAGACACAACAATGGTGCGGAGCATAAAATAGAATAAAACCATGTATAACGTGTTCCCCACATGTCTCAGTCCTGTACACGTCTCTTATACTCACTTTAATTCCTCTATCCTGCAGTCCGGACTGGACAGAGCCTCCATCAAGTGACTGAAGTGAGGACCAGACAGCTCGTTATTAGACAGGAGAAGTCTCTTCAGGGACTGGTTGTTCCTCATTACAGAAGCAAAGTGGATGCAGCACGAGTCTGGTACATTATTATTACCCAGGCTGTAAGAATAAGGAGATGTGGGTGAGGCGTCTACAGAGCGTTAGTATAAAATCTGCAGATTGTGAATGTGGAGAGAAAATGTCCCCGGCTGTTAGTAAATCTATACATGTCATCACTAGTGTGTGGTGGATGTCAGGAATGGCAGCAGCTACAGTTGTGTTCAAAATAATAGCAGTCAGACATCACTAACCTGATCAATCACTGTTTTTGGTAGAAATGATATTTCTACATGGCAAATAATTTACTAGCAGCTGTAGTAGAGTAATAGAAACCCAACAGACCCAACAGTCAGGACATGCATGCTGCTGATTCTGTGTAATTGAATCACTAATTAAAAAGGGCATGTTCAAAATAATAGCAGTGTGGAGTTCAATGAGTGAGGTCGTTCATTCTTTGAAAAACAGGTGGCAATTATTGCCCTTATTTAACCCCTTATGGACTCAGCCCTATTTCACCTTAAGGACTTGGCCATTTTTTGCAAATCTGACAAGTGCTGATAACTGTAAAACGCTTTGACTTATCCAGGCCATTGTGAGACTGTTTTTCGTCACATATTGTACTTCATGACACTAGTAAAATGAAGTAAAAAAAAATACCAAATTTACCAAAAATGTGTAAAAAATTGCAAATTTCTAAGTTTCAATTTCTCTACTTCTATAATACATAGTAATACCTACAAAAATAGCTATTACTTTACATTCCCCATATGTCTACTTCATGTTTGGATCATTTTGGGAATGACATTTTATTTTTTGGGGATGTTACAAGGCTTAGAAGTTTAGAAGCAAATCTTGAAATTTTGCAGAAATTTTCAAAAACCCAATTTTTAGGGACCAGTTCAGGTCTGAAGTCACTTTGCGAGGCTTACATAATAGAAACCACCCAAAAATGACCCCATCTAAGAAACTACACCCCTCAAGGTATTCAAAACTGATTTTACAAACTTTGTTACCCCTTTAGGTGTTCCACAAGAATTAATGGAAAACATTTCACTTTTTTGGCAGATTTTCCATTTTAATAATTGTTTTCCAGTTACAAAGCAAGGGTTAACAGCCAAACAAAACTCAATATTTATGGCCCTGATTCTGTAGTTTACAGAAACACCCCATATGTGGTCGTAAACCGCTGTACGGGCACACGGCAGGGCGCAGAAGGAAAGGAATGTCATACGGTTTTAGGAAGGCAGATTTTGCTGGACTGGTTTTTTTTGACCCCATGTCCCATTTGAAGCCCCCCTGATGCACCCCTAGAGTAGAAACTCCAAAAAAGTGACTCCATTTTAGAAACTACAGGATAGGGTGGCAGATTTGTTGGTAATAGTTTAGGGTACATATGATTTTTGGTTGCTCTATATTACACTTTTTGTGAGGCAAGATAACAAGAAATAGCTTTTTTGGCACCGTTTTTATTTTTTGTTATTTACAACATTCATCTGACAGCTTAGATCATGTGATATTTTACATTTTTTACGGTGTTCATCTGAGGGGTTAGGTCATGTGATATTTTTATAGAGCCGGTCGATACGGACACGGCGATACCTAATATGTATACTTTTTTTTTTATTTATGTAAGTTTTACACAATGATTTCATTTTTGAAGCAAAAGAAAATCATGTTTTAGTGTTTCCATAGTCTGAGAGACATAATTTTTTCAGTTTTTGGGCGATTACCTTGGGTAGGGTATGATTTTTTCGGGATGAGATGACGGTTTGATTGGCACTATTTTAGGGTGTATATCACTTTTTGATCGCTTGCTATTACACTTTTTGTGATGTAAGGTGACAAAAAATGGTTTATTTAGCACAGTTTTTATTTTTTTACGGTGTTCATCTGAGGGGTTAGGTCATGTGATATTTTTATAGAGTCGGTCGATACGAACGCGGCGATACCAAATATGTATACTTTTTATGTAAGTTTTACACAATAACAGCTTTTTTAAAAGAAAAATGTTTTAGTGTCTCCATATTCTGAGCCATAGTTTTTTTTATTCTTTGGGCGATTGTCTCAGGTAGGGGCTCATTTTTTGCGGTATGAGGTGACGGTTAGATTGGTACTATTTTGGTGGGCAAACGCTTTTTTGATCGCTTGCTGTTGTACTTTATGTGATGTAAGGTGACAAAAAAATTGTTTTTTATGGTGTTCATCTGAGGGGTTAGGTCATGTGATATGTTTATAGAGCCGGTCGATACGGATGCGGCAATACCTAATATGTATACTTTTTTTTTTTCCTCCTATTCTTTACCAAATTTTTTTTTTTTTTACTTTATTTGTGGGAAAATGACGTTTTTGTTTATTTTTACTTGAAACTTGAAATTTTTTTGGGGGAAAACTTTTTTTTTTGCTGTATTTTTTGTCCCACTTTGGGACTTGAACTTTTGGGGGTCTAATCCTTTACAATGCATTCTAATACTTCTGTATTGGAATGCATTGGCTGTATCAGTAATACTGTGTGTATTACTCATACAGCTTCCGGCCTGTGAGATCCAGGGGGCTGAATCTCACAGGCTCGTCACCGGAAGGCAGCGCGATGCCTTCCTTAGACATTGCGCTGCCTTCCATGCCATCGGGTCCCCCCCACAGCCCCATAGGAACCTGATGGCACCGCCCGCCACCGCAACCGCAGGTCTGAATTGACCTGCGGTTTGCGGCGACCGCTGATACGGGGGAGTCACATGACCCCCTCCCCCCCCCCCCGGCGTTGTGACAGGATGCCCGCTGAATGATTTCAGCGGGCAACCTGTTCCTATTAATCCCCGCCGCGCCGCAATGTACTTTAAAACTTAGGACGTACCGGTACGCCCTGAGTCCTTAAGGACTCAGCAAACATGGCGTATCGGTACGTTTTAAGTCCTTAAGGGGTTAAGTAGGGAAGGCAGCAAATGTTGTACATGCTGGTTACAGTGCATTTCTCTCTGAAATTCTGAGGAAAATGGGTCGTTCCAGACAGAAGAACAGCGTACCTTGATTAAAATGTTGATTGGAGAGGGGAAAACATATAAAGAAGTGCAGAAAATGATCGGCTGCTCAGCTAAAATGATCACAAATGCTTTAAAATGGCAACCAAAACCTGAAAGACGTGGAAGAAAGCGAAAAACTTCCATTCGAATGGATAGAAGAATAGCCCAAATGGCAAGGACTCGGCCAACAATCAGCTCCAGGAAGATGACAGAAGGTGTAAAGTTCCCTGTGAGTCCTGTTACAATGAGAAGACGCCGATGTGAAGCCGAGCGATCTGCAAGAAGCCCCCGCAAAGTCCCACTGCTGGAAACAAGACGTGTGCTGAAGAGCTTACAATCTGCCATAGAGCACATTGACCGCCTGAAGAGACATTCTGTGGACTGATGAAAGTAAGATGGTTCTTTTCGGGTCTAGAGGCCGGAGACAGTTTGTCAGACGACCCCCAAACACTGAATCCAAGCCCCAGTGCACTGTGAAGACAGTGAAGCATGGTGGAGCAAGCGTCATGATATGGGGATGTTTCTCATACTACGGTGTTGGGCCTATTTATCGCAGACCAGGGATCACGGATCAGTCTGAATCCATCAGAAGACTGGAAGAGGTCATGCTGCATTATGCTGAAGAGGAAATGCCCTTGAAATGGGTGTTCCAACAAGACAAAGACCCCAAACACACCAGTAAACGGGCAACGTCTTGGTTCTAGACCAACAAGACTGACGTTATGGAGCGGCCGGCCCAATCCCCGGATCTTAATCTAATAGAAAACCTGTGGGATGACATCAAAAATGCAGTTTGAGGCAAAACCAAGAAATAGAGAAGAACTGTGGAATGTAGTCCAATCCTCCTGGGCTGGAGAACCTGGTCACAGGGGCCAGAAGGTGGTGACTCCGAGCAGCACAGACGTCCAGCAGTTCTCAGAAACAGCGGTTATACAACTAAATATTAGTGACGGGATTCAAAGGAAAGCAAAATCTTCAAACAGTATCCGGCAGGAAATCATCTCCCAGTCCCCAAATCATTTCAATCCTCCTCCCTTCAATTCCTCCACATCCTCTCTCTCCTCTTTTGACCCTTTAACAGAGGAAGAAGTCTCCTGGCTTCTCTCTTCTTCTCGACCCACAACCTGTAGCAGTGATCCTATTCCATCACACCTCCTCCAGTCCTCCTCCCCGTCTGTCATCACTCACCTAACTACAATTTTTAACCTCTCTCTCTTCTGGTATCTTTCCCTCCTCTTTCAAACACTATTATAACCGCACTACTAAAGAAACCATCTCTTGACCCGACCTGTGCTGCTAACTACCGACCTGTTTCTAACCTCCCCTTCATCTCTAAACTCCTTGAGCATCTTGTCTGCTCTCGCTTAATAAGCTATCTCTCTGCAAACTCTCTTCTTGACCCCTTACAATCTGCCTTTCGCCCTCTTCACGCTACAGAAACTGCCCTTACTAAAGTGTCTAACGATCTAACAGCAAAAAGAAATGGGGACTATTCTCTACTGATTCTGCTGGACCTCTCTGCAGTGTTCGATACTCCTCACCATGCTCCACTCAATTGGCCTTAAGGACACTGCTCTCTCTTGCTTCTCCTCCTATCTCTCTGGCCGCTCCTCTAGTGTCTCATTCGCGGGCTCTTCTTCTTCTCCTCTTCCTCTTGATGTTGGCGTTCCTCAGGGCTCAATACTAGATCCTCTACTCTTCTCCCTCTATACAGCTCCCATCGGACAGACTACCAGTAGATTTGGCTTTCGATACCATCTCTATGCTGACAACACCCAACTATACACTTCCCAGGGGGATCCCTGCTTTACTCCAAAACACCAGTAATTGTCTGGCAGCTGTCTCTAACATCATGTCCTCTCTGTATCTAAAACTGAACCTCTCAAAAACCGAACTTCTTGTCTCCCCCCCCCCATCTACTAACTCGCCTAAACTTGATATTTTAATTTTGGTCTGCAGCACTATCATAGCTCCTGTGCAACATGCCCGCTGTCTTGGGGCCACATTTGACTCTGATCTTTCCTTTGTTCCCCATATTCAATAACTCACACGGTCTTTTCGTCTGCACCTCAAGAAAAATCGCAAGAATCCGCCCTTTTCTTACTGTAGAAACGGCAAAAACTCTTGTTGTTGCCTTGATTCATTTTCGTCTTGACTACTGCAACGCATTACTAATCGGTCTCCCTCTCACTAAACTGGGGTCTGGTGACATCATAAAATACTAAACTACTTGCAAAAACAAGCTTCTATAAAAAGGAAAAATGAATCGACAATCACATACAGTCGTACAGAATATAGATCTTCGAGCTCACGAGACGCGGTATGGTCACTGGTTACAAAAGCGTGACGTTCTGCCCTCCAGAGGAGCAGGTAAGGTCAGCTTGGTACAGGTTACACACACACCTCCTGTCCATGCGGGCACAGAGAGGCAACAAGCTGAGAGAGCCTGGTCACTGCCGCAGTGAAAACAGCACATCCTCAGCCCGGGTATCTGCCACCAGCTTCTTGGTTGATATAAGCCCGGTCCGCTAACGGGATTATACAGGGTGAGAAACCAACCCGCGGTAGCTTATAACTAGGCCGAAACACTGACGTGGGGATTCGTGATCGAGATACAAGATTAAATTATAGATTTAAATCACCGTAAGGTCACACTAGATATAACACAATATACACAGAGAATATATACAGTGGTCTAAGGTTACAGATACAGGTTATATGGGTACAACAGGGTTAAGCAGAGCAAAAGTCAGTTACCGGGTAAAATGAAAGTTCCTTTCAGTTGTGGTGAGTTCTTTGCTGTAGTCACATGAAGGGCAGTGATCTCAGCTGGATCCTGGGTCCCCCTAAACACATTACACGATGTGACCCTTCTTCAGAGAAAGACACGCCTGCTTGATGGCACAAGCCTTTTAACCTGTAGCCGGCCCCTCCCCTCCCGGCCTTTGGAAGGGGTTCAACAACCCCCCCTTTTTCTTGACTGGCTGCAAATAACACACAAAACCCTTTAGGGTCTATAGCTCTAGTGCAGAAGGTCACAGGGAGATGGTTCTGGGACCAACGGATCCCCCTGGGTTCCGGCTACAAGTAGAGTCCAAATATGGTACTGTTAGTTGGTTTCTGTGGGGAGATATGTATATCTCCCTTCCCTGGCATCCCACTATCAAACCAAGAACATGGGCACGTTCCTCGTAGCCACCGGGACACAAATATGTATCCGGTTTGCGCCTGCGATGGCAGGGCGATTCATAATTCCTTATGAAATGTAGGTGCCAACATGTCTGGGAGGTAGCCTTGATCCTGGGCTAGAGCTGAGACCCCCCTGCTGGGGGTTTTCCTGCAGATTTGGCTGCCTCCAAACTGGCTGGTTGAGGTGTGACATTATCCACCTGGGGCCTCCTTGAAGCCTGGACCCCTGGGGCTTTCTAACCTTGCTAGCTGACAATCAGATGGCTGGGGGGGTGAGAACTTATTTTGCATGTACACTGACAGTGTACAAGCCAAAAGGTGAATCAACTGACAATCAGGGCTGCCAGTAGATAATAATCCATATTCCTCACAGGGGCCAATCAGTGTCTACAAGTAATACCTGGTTAACGTTACTGGCTGCTACAGATGCGGACATAATGTATGTAAAACCTGTAAATTTATTAAAATAAGCAAGAGTTTTAAATCTAGTGCTACAGGAGAAGAATTTAAAATGAAATCCTATATAAACTGTAACACAAGTATCGTGATTTATTTAGCCGCCTGCAGCAGCTGGAACGTTCCATGTGTGGGCTGCACTTCACGCTGGGTTCACACCAGAGCGTTCTGAAAGGAGCGCTCTGTATGCGCGATTGTACGGGCGTTTACAAGCGCGCATACAGAGACAAGCGAACACACATTGTCGCGCGTTCCCGAAAGTCTATGTACGGGAACGCGCGACAAACGCCAAAAAAAACGCTCAAGTACTTGTTTGAGCGTCGGGCGTTTTACAGCGCGATCGTACGCACTGTAAAACGCCCAGGTGAGAACCATTCCCAAAGGGAAGCATTGGTTTCTCCTTGTTGTGTGTTTTACAGCGCGTAGGAACGCGCTGTAAAACGCTCAGGTGTGAACTGAGTGTCAAACAGTTTGAAAATCAGAGTAAGGAAACACCTTTCAGACATCTCAAACTTGAAGTTAGTGAACATTTCCATGTTCCATGTTGTTGTCTCGACATTTTAGAGACGAACATGGAGGTAACACAGCAGATCTTGAAGTCGCTGGTACTGAAAAGGCTAAAAAAAACATTGCGAGGAGGAGATCTAAACAGACTGCTTTATAATAGGGAGTCTCTTTGGATCTTCTTATTGCATACCAGGATTCTTATACTCACTGTAATCTTTGAAAATTGGTCTATATTCTGTACGACTGTATGCGATTGTTGATTCATTTTTCCTTTTGTAGAAGCTTGTTTTTGCAAGTAGTTTAGTATTTTATGATGTCTGTCCCAGCATTTACACGGTTACATGTTCATAGACTAATAGCTCCTTTAGGGTCCATTCACACGTCCGCAAACGGGTCCGCATCCGTTCCACAATTTTGCGGAACGGGTGCGGACCCATTCATTCTCTATGGGGACAGAAACGATGCGGACAACACACAGTGTGCTGTCCGCATCTGCATTTCCAAGCCGCGGCCCCGAACTTCCGTGCCGCGGCCCCGCAAAAGATAGAACATGTCCTATTCTTGTCCGCAACTGCGGAGTTCTATGTGGGTGCCGGCCGGGTGTATTGCCGATCCGCAATACACTACGGACATGTGAATGGACCCTTAGTCTGCTCAACTGACAAATGACTTTAAGGAAGGAAGTGTTTCTTCCTGACAATAGTCTGCTTGTTAGTGGAGAGGACTCATTTACATGCAGCGATCTCCTCCACAGTATAGAGAGCAGCGATCACTAATGCCAGTAGTATAGGGAGCAGCGATCACTAATGCCAGTAGTATAGGGAGCAGCGATCACTAATGCTGTGGCTTGTCCCCATACAGAAGCGTTCCTTCCTGACAATCTCCTGCTCGTCAGTGGAGGAGACACATTTACATGCAGCTTTCTCCTCCACAGTATGGGGAGCAGCGATCACTAATGCCAGTAGTATAGGGAGCAGCGATCCCTAATGCTGTGGCTTGTCCCCATACAGAAGCGTTCCTTCCTCACAATCTCCTGCTCGTCAGTGGAGGAGACACATTTACATGCAGCTTTCTCCTCCACAGTATGGGGAGCAGTGATCACTAATGCCAGTAGTATAGGGAGCAGCGATCCCTAATGCCAGTAGTATAGGGAGCAGCGATCACTAATGCTGTGGCTTGTCCCCATACAGAAGCGTTCCTTCCTGACAATCTCCTGCTCGTCAGTGGGGGAGACACATTTACATGCAGCTTTCTCCTTCACAGTATAGGGAGCAGCGATCACTAATGCCAGTAGTATAGGGAGCAGCGATCCCTAATGCCAGTAGTATAGGGAGCAGCGATCACTAATGCTGTGGCTTGTCCCCATACAGAAGCGTTCCTTCCTGACAATCTCCTGCTCGTCAGTGGGGGAGACACATTTACATGCAGCTTTCTCCTTCACAGTATAGGGAGCAGCGATCACTAATGCCAGTAGTATAGGGAGCAGCGATCCCTAATGCTGTGGCTTGTCCCCATACAGAAGCGTTCCTTCCTGACAATCTCCTGCTCGTCAGTGGGGGAGACACATTTACATGCAGCTTTCTCCTTCACAGTATGGGGAGCAGTGATCACTAATGCCAGTAGTATAGGGAGCAGCGATCCCTAATGCCAGTAGTATAGGGAGCAGCGATCCCTAATGCCAGTAGTATAGGGAGCAGCGATCCCTAATGCCAGTAGTATAGGGAGCAGCGATCCCTAATGCTGTGGCTTGTCCCCATACAGAAGCGTTCCTTCCTGACAATCTCCTGCTCGTCAGTGGAGGAGACACATTTACATGCAGCTTTCTCCTTCACAGTATAGGGAGCAGCGATCACTAATGCCAGTAGTATAGGGAGCAGCGATCACTAATGCTGTGGCTTGTCCCCATACAGAAGCGTTCCTTCCTGACAATCTCCTGCTCGTCAGTGGAGGAGACACATTTACATGCAGCTTTCTCCTTCACAGTATAGGGAGCAGCGATCACTAATGCCCTGGCTTGTCCCCATACAGAAGTGTTCCTTCCTCACAATCTCCTACTCGTTACATGCAGCAATCTCCTCCACAACATGGGACGCAGTGATCACTAATGCCACCATGTCTGACTGTTCAGACATCATGATCTGCTGCTGGAAAACATTTTAGGCGATCACACAAACGATCTTGTTGCCCTGATCATTTAGCAGTTCTCTTGTTCATTGGGTAACTGGCCGCACCTTCACACACTACTTTCATACTAGTGTTAGCAGGGTCTGGCAGGCAGCTCTGGCCAGGGAAGAACAGCCTGTCGGATATGTGCTAACGCTAGCCCACGAGTGCCGCTGGTAGTTCACTCCGGCCCCATTCACTTTAATGGGTCGTGCATGTAGGACATGCGGCCGCAGCGCGGCAAACATGCCGAGAAGTGGCAGGACAAAAACCAGAGCATGCTGCCGGAACAGCAAGCCGGACCCTGCTAATGCTAGTATAAAAGTAGCCTTACCGAGCGTTCCTAGTAACACTTGTTAGCAATCATCTGCCCGATGCTTGGGCATTTGTCAGATTTGGCCAAAATATGTTGTGATCCCAAAGAAGACCGCACTGTTCAATACAACGGGTCATAAATAATGAGGTCTTTTTGTTTTATTTCATAATGGCAGAGGTGTGACGCTCTATAGCCATAGATCACATGTACAGGTATACAGCTGCTAACATCTGGCCAGTCTGGGGGGGTTGTGACTACTGGTTCCACCAAACATAGAATCAAACCGAAGGCTTTACAATTCCAGTTCAGGACAATGTGTGAAATATTAGCATACCATTACTATGAATATTCCCCCGCTGTGCATCTCATGGACATCACAACAGTGCGGAGCAAACAAAGGAATAATGTGTGACACGTGTTCCCCACATGTCTCAGTCCTGTACACGTCTCTTATACTCACTGCAGGCCGGACTGGACCTGGTGCATTAGACATTAGTAGAGACGTCACATATAGAGGAGCAGTCAGCAGTTTATCTCATAGACATAACAATGGTGCGGAGCATAAAATAAAATACACTCCATGTATAACGTGTTCCCCACATGTCTCCGTCCTGTACACGTCTCTTATACTCACTGCAGGCCGGACTGGACCTGGTGCATTAGACATTAGTAGAGACGTCACATATAGAGGAGCAGTCAGCAGTTTATCTTATAGACATAACAATGGTGCGGAGCATAAAATAAAATACACTCCATGTGTAACGTGTTCCCCACATGTCTCAGTCCTGTACACGTCTCTTATACTCACTGCAGGCCGGACTGGACCTGGTGCATTAGACATTAGTAGAGACGTCACATATAGAGGAGCAGTCAGCAGTTTATCTCATAGACATAACAATGGTGCGGAGCATAAAATAAAATACACTCCATGTATAACGTGTGCCCCACATGTCTCAGTCCTGTACACGTCTCTTATACTCACTCTAATTCCTCTATCCTGCAGGCCGGACTGGACAGAGCCTCCATCAAGTCACTGAAGTCAGGACCAGACAGATTGTTACCATACAGGTCAAGTATCTTCAAGGACTGGTTATTCCTTATTCCAGATGTCAACTGGATGCAGGAAGTGTCTCTTAGATAAGTATTCCGCAATCTGTAAGAATAAGATGAAATTCCCTGAATAATTATCGCCCACAGGGTTGTGTAATGTGGGCAGCCACTAAGAAAATTGTTAATTTCTCAGGAAAGGAGAATAAACTCATGGATTTAGCCAGGTGACAACTGCACCATCAGCAGCAAGTGCCACCATAACAGCCGGGGTCGTTATATCTCCTGCACCGTGCTAATGAGTCTCTATGGGAGCTGACGGCAATGGTTTGTTGCTCAGCTGTCTATGAAAGCCTATAACCCCTGTCAAAGACATGGGGGAAGATTTACCAAACTGGTGTAAGGTAGAACTGGCTTAGCTGCCCAGAGCAACCAATCAGATTCCACCGTTCATTTTTGACAGTTCCTTTGGAAAATGAAAGGTGGAGTCTGATTGATTGCTATGGGTGGCTAATCCAGTTCTACTTGACACCATAAGGGCTCATTCACACGACTGTGTGAAGCTCGTTGCCGTATTGCGGACCGCATTTGCAGGTTCCCAATACACGGGCACCGCTCCGTGTGCATTACGCATCACGGATGTGGACCCATTCATTTTGACGGGTCCGCAAATCCGGAGATGCGGAACGAAAGAACGGAACACTACGGAATGCTTTCTGGGGTTCCGTTCTGTGCCTCAGCACCGCAAAAAGATAGAACTTGCTCTAGAATGGACAGATCGCGGACCCATTCAAGTAAATAGGGCCGCAATCCCCATGTGGCTGGCACACGGTCGGTGCCCGTGCATTGCGGACCGCAATATGCAGTCCACAGCATGGGCTTCACACAGTCGTGTGAACGAGCCCTAAGTTTGTGTGTGGATTTGTCACGACGTGCAATGCAAAGGGTGACCCCCATAACTTTTTTTATAGTTATATCTACTGAGCTGTGGGGGGGGGGGGGGGGGGGGGGCTCATTTTTTGTGGGACAAGCTGTAGTTTTTATTGATATCATTTTGGAGTGTGTGACTTTTTGATCACATTTTATTTTAAAAAATTCTGTAAGAGAAGCAATGAAAAAATGGCAAATTGGCCATTTTGCCCCTTTTTTCCCATTACGCCATTCGCTGTATTGGAAATGATTTGTTTATATTTTTTGAAATTTAGGTACTTATATTTTGAATATACGGAGGGGGGGGGGGGGGCGGTGATTTAAACTTATTTTTTAACAGGTTTTTTTGTAATGATTTTGAAGCTCTTATATGAGCCTACAAAAACAATTTTTTAATTTTGAACAATTATGTATTTTTAAACTGGACCTACTAGGCTACTTTCGCATTAGAGTTTTTTGCGGATCCGTTACAATAATACAGCTGCATGCATCCGTCATGAATGGATCCGGTTGTATTATGCCTTCTATAGCCTTGACTTTTTAATTGTGTTCAAGACGGATCTGTTTTCTATTGTTTCAGAGAAAACGGATCCGTCCCCATTGACTTACATTGTGCGTCAGGAAGGATCCGTCTTGCTCCGTACCACATCGCGGACAGAAAACCGCTGCTTGCAGTGTTTTTCTGTTCGCGATGGGGATACAACCTAATGGAACGGAATGCATTTTGGTGCATTCCATTCCATTTCGTTCAATTTTGTCCCATTGACAATGAATGGGGATAAAACTGAAGCCTTTTCTTCTTCTATTGACATCCTATGACGGATCTCAATAGCGGAATTGAAAACGCTAATGTGAAAGTAGCCTTATTGAGAATTGCTCATTTCTTATGTTGGCCTGCCATCTGGTGGAGCCCATTCAAACCAATTACCGGCATCCCCATTGGCTGTAGGGGATGCCGGTTGGATGCACGAAAGCGTATCACAGTATCTAAAGCCTTTAATTACCGCGGTCGGCATTATTGCCGATCGCAGTAATTGTCTGCAGGTCTCTGCTGTTTGAAACAGAAGAGACCTGCTGGCCATGACGCCTGCTGCATGTGTGAAAGGGTTAAATAAAGACTGACAAAAAAACAACCTGATCAGCCATATGCTGCTAAGCAATAGTCTCATTCAAAACACTTTTTAGACTAACGATTAACTAGAGCCCACAGCCTACTGGAGTGTGTTTGGCATCGTTGCCAATCAATAGCAGCTTTTCCATTATCCCATTTTGAGTCCTCGAGTCCATTTTGACAAGGTTCAAGCATTTTTTTGGAATGTAATTCTGAGCTTAGTAATGATCTTTATACGGACTATGTATTCTTGTCCTTTTCATGTGCATGTGCTGATTAAATCAGGATACTAGGGGTTATTGATAAAGTGCACACTATTCTTGGCATGGCGTTTGCAGTTCCCCGAGCTCCACCACAGACTGACAGCACACGATATTGCAGATATTTTAATTCACACACAGCCACGGGTCTCACCATAAACCTGCCATAAAGTGTTAGAAAAATCTGCATGTATGACGTGTGGATTCTGCTGTGGATTCACCACAGATGTCATCCTTGTTAACTGGAAGGGGTGAAATCCTAAGGGAAAATCCACAAAATAAATTGACAAGTTGCAGATTTTTGGACATGTCACTTTCTATGTGGAAAAAGTCAGCAGTGTGTGGATGAGATCTGAAAAATGTTTCACTCTTCCACCCAAACCAGTCCTGTACACGTCTCTTATACTCACTGCAATGTCTCTATCCTGCAGGCCGGACTGGACAGAGCCTCCATCAAGTGACTGAAGTCAGGACCAAACAGCTCGTTAAACGACACGTCAAGTACCTTCAGGGACTGGTTATTCCTCATTACAGATGCCAACTGGATGCAGCAAGAGTCTGATAGATTACTACCAGCCAAACTGTAGGAATAAGAAGAGATGTGGGTGAGACGCCCACAGAGCGTTAGTATAAGGTCTGATGAATGTACGATATTAATAAAGTTGGATGGAGGGATTGGGTAAGCAGTCATCAGGTGCTGAGCACTCTGCTTCCTCCACTATCTACTGTGGCCCCCATGTCCTCCATTATCTGTCCTCGCTACAGATCACAAAAACGGACTGTTACTATAGAACAGTGGTACTAAACTAGTGGAAAGTGGATGCCAGCAGTGTGGGCCCGTGCATGTCTTGAGGGTGCAGCTCCATGCTTCACCATTCCCCTGCAATCGGTGGTTCAGCTCTGGCAGCCACATGGCAGTGATGTCATCACATCTGCACCACCGAACCACAGGCAGCAATGAGCAGGGGGCATCACTCCATGGAGGGCACTAAGGGAGCGCTCCTATTGTGTTGAGGGACTAAGAGGCTTGGGTGCAATTAGAGGCATGGCTTATTGTTAGAAAAAAAACTACTGGGGTTGTCCTTCCTTACAGTTTTTGCAGCTCAGACCATCACCCGACAGCAGATCCAGGTATGTGGACCTTTACAAAAATTGCTTGAGTACCCATGTCATAGAAATTAGTGCCAAATTGACTTCATAGGTCATAAACATTAGGGTTCACCTACCTGCACTCATAATGCTTGGCCCCCCTGACCCTGGTAAAATGTTAGAAGCATTGCAATCAATGGAGACATATTTGCTGGGGTCATTTCAATGGCTGTGAAGTACCTGACCCACACCAACAGAAATAGATTCATCAGAAAAGTCCATTATAATCAGTATTTTACCTCAGAATCTGCAGGTCATGTAACACTGGTGCAAGTCTTTCTAATCCTTCACGGTCGAAGGAGCATCTACTCAGATTGAGTTCTTCTACATGTGTGCAGGTTTCCATGATGAACGCTAGCACGGTGCAGTTCAGAGCGGACATGTGCATACCAGAAAGGTCAATGCATCTGTATGACTGTAAGGATTTCAGCACTAGAGCCTTATTCCTGCTTTCAAATAGATAGAAGCATGTACTGAGAAATCGCTCTCTCTCAGTTCCATACAGCCTCTGCTTTTCCGGAATAAAGTCCTTCAGCCAAGTGATGACATCTATAGATGTCTGAGCTGCTTGTTCGTCCAGGTATCCAGTTAGCATTGACCTGGTGGAGCCGTCTGATAGACCACACAAGAAACGGAGGAACATCTCGCCGCGTCCATCAGAATACGATTTGACATCTTTTAGTGATTTCTGTAACTTCTCAGAAGAATAATCCACATAATGCACCAAGGCAGAGAAGAATTCCTGAACTGTGAGATGTAAGAAGGAATAGGACACAGATTCCTCCGATTCCATCAGAAAACTTGATAAGAGCTTTGACTTATTGTCCACATGGAAACAATTTAGATCTTGTTCATCAAAGATAATCCTGTGATTCATGACTCCATATTCTGCCATCCATCCGATGGACTGAAGGATCTTCTGAGCGTCACTCTGGTGCCGGCTGTGATTGGACAGGATGTTGGCGACAAATATCGCGAAGAGCTGGGTGACGGTTTTGGGTAATAATGAGACCGGCTGATCACGACTTGTTGGCTGGAAGCTCTTGGATAATACAGTACAGATGATCCAGCAGTAGGACGGGATATAACAGAACGTGTACAGGGCGTCATTCTGCTTCACGTAATTAAAAGCCTTTTCCCCCAGTTCAGGGTCGGGGAAGAAATTTTCAAAGTACATCCGTCGTTCTTCTGGTAAAAACCCAATAATTTGTACTATTCTCTGGAAAACATAACAATCAATTGATGCCAGTCTGGTTGGGCGACTGGTCATTAGGACAGAACAACCATAAAGAAGGGAACCTTTCACCAAACTAACGACAATCTGACCACAAGGTTCGGGCTGTTTAGGATTAGAGCACAAGTGACGTGATGTGAAATCCACTTCATGAAGGCTTTCATCCAAACCGTCTAATATAAAGAGAAGTTTTTCTGGCTCCTGTAAGATGTTACTAAGCTGCTCCTCCAGATATGGGTACTGATGAAGGATCATGTCCTCCAGACTAATAACCTTATCCAGTCTGTTGAGGTCTCGGAATTTGAAGAAAAAGACGAAGGAGAATCTTTGATAGAAATCCCCCTTCACCCAGTCATAGACAACCTTCTGCATCAGTGTGGTCTTCCCTACACCGGGCACTCCGCTAACCATTACCACGCGTGGTACAAGTCTGGATTGGTGGCACCAGCGGAACATCTTGTTCATGGAAACGACCTGGAATTTACTTTGTGTTTCCTTTAAATATTGCTCATGTTTTACCCCGGTCTCGATGAGCTCATTCTCAGAACGTTGCCTAAAATGATGAGTGGAGACAACGATGAGGTTCACGTAACGTGTACAGAGGGGAAAACTTTCCTCTCGCTGGTCACATCTTGGAGGTTTGTTCTCGATCAGTCTCCCAGTTTTCTCATGTAAATGTTTCTTGTGACGGATCTGGACGTCTATAGTAAGAATAAAGATGAAGAGTATTTTCTACAGGATCAGTATTAAATATGTTTCAACATTTACTTCCTTTATCATTAGAAATCAGACACTTTGGGGGTTATTTATTATCCTGAGATAGGCCTATATTAGGCGTATTGCAGACGCAGATTGTGGCGCAATGGTTAAGATCTAAAAAAGTGGACGGGGAAGAGGACGGACCAGCAGGGCTGTCTCATTCATCATTTTCTATGCCTGTTTCAGGCGCAGAAAATAGTCTAAACGTAAGACACTTCGGCAGATCCACCACCAGTGTAAGGGCTTATTAAGACCAGAATCTAAAACGCTGGTCTTAATATACGACCCCCTGTATCTATCTCATTACTTAAGTTATAACTGAAAAAATGGAGGAAACTGGTGCACGTGATATATTTGATATATACCACGTAAAATTCATGGGCTCAATTTATAAAAGAACCTAATGAATAAAATAAGGTCTGTAGGCTGAGACAGAGTGTCTGGAGAAGTGGTGGATGGGATATATGTTTGTCCAAGGTTCCTCACGTCATGAATATGTGAACGGCAGAGATCTGCTGTTGTCTGTTAGGGTTTGTTGAAAACCTGCTTTCAGGGCCGGGTTTGCTGGAGTGGGGAGAGAAGGGTGGGCCCCCACTCCACCCGGACAGTCCGGGTCTTGGACTGTCCATATTAATTAGTCTTCTGGAGTCAGGAGCCCAGTCACACCTTGTCTCTCACTCCAAGAGGTATGGACTTAGCTATTTTGTTTGGTGCCCGATATTAGGCCGGCACTGGGTCAATGAGGATTCCTCCTGTATAGTTAGAGCCGGACGGGCAGAGGATTTTGTTTGTTATATTTTATGGTCTGTACCGCAACCTGACAATAAAACAGGCTGAGGTCAGATGAACGAACTTCCTGCTGTCTGGACTGCAATTTCTACGGTGTGCCTGTCTACCCAGGGGATGATATTCTCTCTACATAATCCCTTACGACTGGCAGAGGAGGCTTTAGGCACAAATTCTGGTACAAAATAACAAAACTGGAAAATTGAAAGGGACGGAGAACACCAAAGACTGTTTTTCTGCAACTTGGAAAATGGAGGATGTAATTAAAGGTGTGTTGCAATCATCTGAACAGGAGGCTATCAAATTACAGCAAAGGGCGCTGGAGGAAACAAGCTGCAGGCTGACGGCCCAACTGGAGGAGCGAAGAAACGACCGGGAGACCTTAAAGCGAACCTTTCACCAGGATTTCACCTAATAAACCATTACCAGTACCTTATAGATTATGCTCATTGTGTTCAAATGCATTCTTGTCCCGCTTTCCTGGGATGTATATTGATGAAAAAATCGCCTTATAAAGTCCTTGTCTCCAGCTCCTGCAGTCACGGTGGAAGTCAAGGGGGTCGCCCTTCCCCCACTCCGGGCTGTACCTCCCCTGCCCTAACCCCTCCTCTAACTAGTGTAACTGACAGCCGGCTCAGTCGCCGGGACCGCGCTTGTACTGGCGGCGCATGCGCCGTTGGTCTCAGTAGCAGCGCGATCCTGTCTATCGCGCGGACTGAAGCGCGATCCTGTGAGTGAATTGCGCATGCGCCGTCCGTCCCCGATGCCTCCCTGTCTTCTATTCAGGTGCGCGCCTGAAGAACAGAAGACAGGGAGGCATCGGGGACGGACGGCGCATGCGCAATTCACTTACAGGATCGCGCTTCAGTCCGCGCGATAGACAGGATCGCGCTGCTACTGAGACCAACGGCGCATGCGCCGCCAGTACAAGCGCGGTCCCGGCGACTGAGCCGGCTGTCAGTTACACTAGTTAGAGGAGGGATTAGGGCAGGGGAGTTACAGCCCGGAGTGGGGGAAGGGCGACCCCCTTGACTTCCACCGTGACTGCAGGAGCTGGAGACAAGGACTTTATAAGTCGTTTTTTTCATCAATATACATCCCAGGAAAGCGGGACAAGAATGCATTTAAACAGAATGAGCATAATCTATAAGGTACTGGTAATAGTTTATTAGGTGAAATCCTGGTGAAAGGTTCGCTTTAAAGGGGTTATCCCATGAATAATGTAAAAAATGAAAATCAGACATCATATAGTATATAAAATAAACTTGAAAGGCAAGCACTCAAACTATCATGGAGCAGGCACACTATTTAATACTAATAGTACAGGGTATCACAATAATAACATCACTTAAAATATATAGCATATAACACTACAACACTAATTAGATAAAAATTAGATAACATTTATTTTTTTTAAATCGTAGAGGGATAAGGTGCAAAATAAGTTCCTGTCGAAATAAATTTTTATAGAATTCTAGTGTTGTAGTGTTATATGCTATATATTTTAAGTGATGTTATTATTGTGATACCCTGTACTATTAGTATTAAATAGTGTGCCTGCTCCATGATAGTTTGAGTGCTTGCCTTTCAAGTTTATTTTATCTAGTGTGCACGTATTGAATAGGGCGATTCAATTTTACGTTTAAGCACCTATTTCATAGCCATAGGGGGTGAGCCATTCCATTATTTCTCCTCCAATCATATAGTATATGACAACCTCTAACAAAGCCAGAACCAGCCCTGTACCTCACATGGATCCAAAAATCTCCACATTCATTGCTCTGCTGGATTTATATCAAGCTGACAGCCCAAGGGGCATGCTTCTTCTGCTGCAGATAAGGGGGCGTCTCAGCGCTCCCTAACCAGTGTCGCTGGGCGGGTCCCAGGTAATGCAGATGCTACTCATACCTCCATTAATTTTCTACAAAACATGACAACAGCAGATTATGTGAAAGCCTACCGCACAACCTTTGAAAGAACTGCTGAGCAAGAGGGTTGGCCAAAGAAACAATGGGCAGGACTTTTAGCACCT
The DNA here is from genome assembly GCF_905171765.1 of Bufo bufo. Lineage (NCBI taxonomy): Eukaryota > Metazoa > Chordata > Amphibia > Anura > Bufonidae > Bufo > Bufo bufo. The sequence goes on from NC_053399.1 coordinate 100,252,955, forward strand.
TTCCTTTCAGGGGAACCCCTAAAGGCATGTTTTGACCCGGAAACTCGGGATGCTATGGACTATGACCAACTCAAAAAGGAGATTCTAACACGCCTAGGAGTTACCGTTTCTGTTCGAGCACAGCGTGTGCACAACTGGGTCTACAACAAGGACCAACCTCCACGCTCTCAAATGCACGACCTTGTCCACCTGACCAAGAAGCGTTTGCAGCCTGACAGGCCCACAGATGGTGGAACGGATGCTAATCGACCAGTACCTAAAGTCCCTTCCTGTTACCTTGCGCAAGGGGGCGAGCCATGGAGACCCGAAAAATGCTGACCAGATGGTGGAAATGGTGGAGAGGTACACAGCGGTTGAGGAGCTGATGAGTCTGCCTCAGCGGAGATCTCCAGGACCTCATGCTAAGACTGTTCTAAGCGAAAAGGGGGTTGGCAGATCTGATATGTTTGTGCATGCAAGTGGAGAGACTGAAGGCCCAGCCTCTAGAAGCTGGCAAGCCGTGCCGGGGAGGTCGGTGTCCTATAAGAGACTCAGTAAGGACTTTGGTAAATGCCAGGTCATATTGTGGCCAATTGCCCTATGTATGATGAATTAATGCAATGTGATGCCTCATATATAAACCGCCGTTTGTGGGGTCGTGGTTTGCTGAGTATGTGAGAGGACGCAGGTCCGCTGAGCTCCTGAGCTCCCTCGGGCAATTATCCTGTTAATTATCTGCCATCACCATTAAAGACAAACAGGAGGGCTTCCCAAGCCATACTGAACATTCTGGTGAACTTTTAACCTGTTAAGCTGGTGTCATGACGAAGAAAAAGGGTCAAAGAGGTGCAGATAGAGATCTCCAAGATGGCGCTGACTCCACTACATCAGGCCGCGGAGGCCGTTCAGCTTCTGTCCAACAAGCTGCAGCTGTGAGACTGGAGAAATATGCACAAGCTAATCTGACAGAGCTAAGCAGCAAAGGGTCACAACGAAGACCAGCAGAGGTACCTGAGGAGGCAAGACAAGATTTGGATACAGACAGTGTGAGTGCACTGGGGGCAGGGCGTGGAGGTATGGGGAGATATGGCGCACTTAAGGATATGGTGGAGCAGGACTCCGATTCAGAAGAGCCCACTCTAAAAGATGTGATGTCAGCGAACGCTAAATGGGGAATATCCAGGTCGGTGGGATAAAAGGAGGACATCTCCTTAGTGCGTCACGACCTGAAAAAGCTGGCTGAACGCACTACTGCCTTGGAGGATAGAATGGGAGATATAGAGGATGCTTTACCTTCTGTGCAACGAGGTGTGGCAGATCATGGAAGGCGATTAGACTCTGTGGCGGCTAAACAGGATGATTTGGAGAACAGGCTACGTCGAAATAATGTGAGGATGGTGGGGGGTCCCTGAGAAAGTGGAAGGAGGAAACCCCACAAAATACTTTGAGTTGTGGCTTAAAAATACATTTGGAACTGACACACTGACCCCCCTGTTTGCAGTGGAAAGAGTGCATCGGGTCCGGACCAGATCACTACCTCCTGACAGTCCACCGCGCCCTGTCCTCATGAAAATCCTCCTTTATAGAGACACTATCTTGAGGAAAGCCAGAGATATGCCTGATATTGCTATTGACGGCCACAAGGTCTCACTGTTTCCTGATTCTTCAATGGAAGTGCAGAAAAAGAGAGCGAAGTTTGTGGATATCAAGAGACGACTAAGGAATCTAGGGAACCCGTACGCCATGATGTATCCAGGGAAACTAAAGAGCGGTAGCTCTGGGATCTACCCACTTCTTTGAAGATTTTAGCCTTGCGGTGGCTAAATCGCAATGAGCGTCATCTTGGAAGAGATGAAACTCCTGATCTTTGAACTGTTGAACTTTCAGTGGTCTGCAGGTTCTAATGCCATTACCTATCGGGGTGACGTGGATATATTTCAGGAGGGGTCATTGGTATCGGGACCACTGACGATGTATTAGTGAATATGTTGGTTATGGGATGGTTACTGCTGGGCCGAGGGGCCTTCTAACCTCTTTGAATGAGGCTATTGTGGTAGTACTGCTCAAGCAGGCAAAGGACATGTTAATGGCTGAGTCTTATAGACCCATTTCACTGCTTATGGTGGATGTTAAAGGGAACCTGTCACCGGGATTTTGTGTATAGAGCTGAGGACATGGGCTGCTAGATGGCCGCTAGCACATCTGCAATACCCAGTCCCCATAGCTCTGGGTGCTTTTATTGTGTAAAAAAAAAAGATTTGATACAAATGCAAATTAACCTCAGATGAGTCCTGTCCCTGACTCATCTCACATACACAACTCATCTGCATTTGTATCAAATCAGTTTTTTACACAATAAAAGCACACAGAGCTATGGGGACTGGGGATGTGCTTACGGCCATCTAGCAACCCATGTCCTCCGCTCTATACACAAAATCCCGGTGACAGGTTCCCTTTAAGATACTAGCGAAAATCCTAGCCAACCGTCTCTCCTCAGTGATAACATCTATCATTCACTCTGATCAGGCCGGCTTCATGCCGAATATGTCTACAGCGGTTAATATAAGGTGTTTATTCTTAAATATTCAGGCATTGGACAGCGTGGAATGGCGATACCTATGGGCCATGTTATAGCAGATGGGATTTGGTGGTACATTTATTAACTGGATAAAATTGATATATGCTGCACGGGCTAACGGGAGATTCTCTGAGCCCTTTTCACTGTATAGGGGTACCCGACAGGGATGTCCCCTGTGGCCGCTACTTTTTGCGGTGGCAGTGAAGCCCCTGGCGGCGTCCTTAGAATAGGGGTTTACATATGCAGTGTTGCAGGAGAAAGTGGCGTTATACGCAGATGACTTGTTGCGGTCTTTGGCAGAGTTCACTTCCAAGAGCAATGGCTATTATTAACCAATTTGGCTGCTGATAAATTGGACAAAATCAGCCCTACTATATTCAAGGGGGGGCATCTCTGATTCTCAAACTATGGGTCTTGAAAAGGTAACGGAGTTTAAGTATTTAGGGATTCAAGTGTCTGCGGACTCCTCCGATTATGATAAATTAAATTTACAACCCAGCGTAAAGTGCAGGTGTGGGTACGACTTCCTCTAATAGGTAGAACAAATCTACTAAAGGTGGTTCTTATGCCTCAGCGGCTCTGCATGCTCCACAGTGCTCCGGGATGGGGCCCAATTAGATTCTTTCATAAAGTAAATGCTCGATTTAGGGATTTAATTTGGAAAAAGGGCAGAACAAGGATTAAACTTTAGACGCTACAAAGATCCTAACCTTAACCCCTGGATATATTACCTGGCAGCGCAGATGCAGCATATTCGAGGGTAGGGGGATAGTAGCCGAGTCAATTGTTAGAGGGATTTTTAAATTGACTCAGTGTTTTCTGGAATATACTCTATTGTAATTATTGATATGAGTGAGCTTTGCACGATGTTTTTCCAGTTTCACCCGTATGTGCTGGGGTATGGTCTATGCAATAAAGAGGTCAGAAGCCATGAGAACTTAGATCATTGCCGCCTTGAAACTTGTTATAGGAATAACAGGTCTTGTCCTCGGGCACTTTGATAAGTATCCTTAATGTCTAACATTTTCCAAATGCCTTCAAAACTGTGAAAATACAGTTAAAAACCAGTCAAACCAGTTTCAATACGCCTCAAGATTGCCTATATAAACTCAGCTCCAAGAATATACTGCAGACATTCTGCTGAACCTCCATATTAGGGATCGACCGATATTGATTTTTTAGGGCCGATACCGATACCGATAATTTGTGAACTTTCAGGCCGATAGCCGATAATTTATACCGATATTCTGGGAATTTTCATTTTTGAGAAAAAAAAAAATTCCTACACAAATCTGCTGAAAATTAATATGTTTATTGTTAATGTGTATTTTTTTTTATAAGTCTTTTTCATTTATACTTAATATTTTTGAGGTTTTTTTTTTACTAACTTTTAACCCCCTTAGGGACTAGAACCCTTGTCCTATTCCCCCTGATAGATCTCTATCAGGGTGAATAGGATCTCACACTGTCCCTGCTGCTCTGTGCTTTGTGCACACAGCAGCATGGAGCTTACCATGGCAGCCAGGGCTTCAATAGCGTCCTGGCTGCCATGGTAACCGATTGGAGCCCCAGGCTTACACAGCTGGGGCTCCGATCGGAGGAGCAGGGGAGAGGGGATCCTGTGGCCACTGCCACCAATGAGTAATACTGGGTGGGGGGGGGGGGGGGGGGCGCACTGCGCCACCAATGTTTTTACTATTGGCCGGGATTGGGGTGGGGGCGCACTGCGCCACCAATGATTAATACTGGGGGGCTTGGGGGGTCGCACTGCGCCACCAATGAAGATAAGTCTCTCGATCATTCATATACAGGAGGCGGGAGCTGGCTGAAGAATCACATAGCCGGCTCCCGACCTCTATCAGCGGTAGCTGCGATCCGCGGCACCTGAGGAGTTAACTACCGCGGATCGCAGCTATCGCTCATAGAGGTCGGGAGCCGGCTATGTGATTCTGCAGCCAGCTCCTGCCTCCTGTATATGAATGAATGAAAGGCTTATCTTCATTGGCGGCGCAGCGGCCACAGCCCCTCCCCTCCTCTTATGTTCTCTCCTCTCATTGGCGGCAGCAGCAGCAGCACAGGGGGAGGAGACACTGCTTCCTTCTCCCCTGTGCTGCGGAGGGAACACAGAGAGCGCTGAGAGCAGCGCGTTCTGTGTTCCCCATACGTTATCGGTATATCGGCAAAATAGATGCCGATACCGATAACGTTCAAAATCCTCAATATCGGCCGATATCGGCCAAACCGATAATCGGTCGATCCCTACTCCATATGGTGTTGTCTCTTCTATAACCCTTTTAACCTTAAATTCAGATGACATCGTAATCCTTCTTTGGTGAAGAAAATTCCTTTAACATCAATACAGCAGGGAAAATCGGGCAATATCTAGTGGGAAATCAGGTTCTTTTGTCGGTGTTGGAGGATTGGACATTCCTTGCAAACGGCAGCACTTACCCGATACTTGGGACAATACATAAAGTCTGGTGGGAGGAGTTGGTGGGATTAAGGGATTTACATCAAATTGGCCTAGTTATATATACCCTGAACTACAAAAAAAATAAAATCACTAAATTCCCGGATTGGGAGACATATGGGATTATGTAGCAGACCTATATAAGGAGGGGGACTCTTAAAGGGGTTCTGCACTTTCATTTAACTGATGATCTATCCTCTGGATAGATCATCAGCTTCTGATCGGCGGGGGTCCGACACCCGGGACCCCCGCCGATCAGCTGTTTGAGAAGGCAGCAGCGCTCCAGTAGGGCCGCGGCCTTCTCACTGTTTACCGCCGGCCCACTGACGTCACGACTAGTATTAACTAGCGTGGGCAGGGCTAAGCTCCATTCAAGTGAACAGAGCTTAGCCGCGCCCACGCTAGTTGATACTAGTCGTGACGTCAGTGGGCCGGCGGCCCGGCGGTAAACAGTGAGAAGGCCTCGGCGCTGCTGGAGCGCCGCTGCCTTTTCAAACAGCTGATCGGCGGGGGTCCTGGGTGTCGGACCCCCGCCGATCAGAAGCTGATGATCTATCCAGAGGATAGATCATCAGTTAAATGAAAGTGCAGAACCCCTTTAAATCCTTTCTGCAATTGCAAGAGGAGTACTACTTACCAAAATGCCTCTATACCAATACTTCAGGCGCAGGAAGGACTCTCTCCAGTGTGCCCTGCTGCTAGTCACTCCATCTTAGATCTTACTGCCTCTCACGGTGGTACTAAGGGGGTAATATCCCTTAATTTTAATAGACTTCTTAATAGACAAATCAAAAAATCTCCCTTACCATTACTGGAAAAGTGGAGAACGGATATAGGCGACTTCAGGTTGGAACAATGGGAAGAAGTGTTACACGGCTTTCCTGATGTAGCGGTGAGTGAGGCACATAGACTTTCCCAACTGGATTTATTGCACAAGGTTTATAGGACTCCCGAACTTCTGTTTATGATGGGCTATAGACAAGATGCAGCCTGCCCGAGATGTGGTATGTCACCAGCGGGGTTAGTGCACCTCATGTGGACCTGTCCCAGACTCCGACGTTATTGGAGGGAAGGGATGTCGACTACGAACCCTTGGGCACGCCCAGGTCCAGTTGACTTTTTGTCCTGTAAATCCTGCGCCGTCCCGTTTAGTATTCGGCGCAGGTGCAGCAAGTGAAGGACACGCTCCTGCTGCCGGCTTCCTTCCTTCGGCGCAGTGAGTGAAGGACACGCTCATGCTGCCGGCTTCCTTCCTTCGGCGCAGTGAGTGAAGGACACGCTCCTGCTGCCGGCTTCCTTCCTTCGGCGCAGTGAGTGAAGGACGCGCTCCTGCTGCCGGCTTCCTTCCTTCGGCGCAGTGAGTGAAGGACGCGCTCCTGCTGCCGGCTTCCTTCCTTCGGCGCAGTGAGTGAAGGACGCGCTCCTGCTGCCGGCTTCCTTCCTTCGGCGCAGTGAGTGAAGGACGCGCTCCTGCTGCCGGCTTCCTTCCTTCGGCGCAGTGAGTGAAGGACGCGCTCCTGCTGCCGGCTTCCTTCCTTCGGCACAGTGAGTGAAGGACGCGCTCCTGCTGCCGGCTTCCTTCCTTCGGAGCAGTGAGTGAAGGACGCGCTCCTGCTGCCGGCTTCCTTCCTTCGGCGCAGTGAGTGAAGGACACGCTCCTGCTGCCGGCTTCCTTCCTTCGGCGCAGTGAGTGAAGGACGCGCTCCTGCTGCCGGCTTCCTTCCTTCGGCGCAGTGAGTGAAGGACGCGCTCCTGCTGCCGGCTTCCTTCCTTCGGCACAGTGAGTGAAGGACGCGCTCCTGCTGCCGGCTTCCTTCCTTCGGCGCAGTGAGTGAAGGACGCGCTCCTGCTGCCGGCTTCCTTCCTTTGGCGCAGGCGCAGTGAGGCAGCGCATCCTTCACTCACTGCGCCTGCGCCAAATACTAAACGGGACAGGCTTGAAATTTACGGGACACTGAGGAGAACTCGAAAGTCAATCAACTGGACCTGGGCATGCACCTAGAGGCTCTTTCGCATATTTTAAAAGTATTTTAAGAGAACGGCGGCTAATGTCAGTCAGCTACATAACGTTATTTCTCATGACAGAAACCCTATAAGTGAGGTTTCTGATGAAATGTTTCCTTTTTCGGTCCTGACTGGGGAGTCTGAAGAAGCCGACCATAGTGATGGGTTAGGAGAGAGTCCGAGCAGACCAGGAGACAAGACTCACTTAGTGACAATATGCCTGATCTTGAAGTAAGGAAGGATCAGTTTGGTGCTGAGCAGTTAAAAGATCCTACCCTTACTAGAGCCAGAGAAAATGTCAAGATCATCGCCGATAACCAGCGAGATAACAGACTTTATTTCCCTCACATGGCGGTAAAACATGACTTACTGTACCAGGTGGTAAAAAGAGGGGAGGATCTGGTGGAACAACTAGTGGTCCCTAAAGCTTATAGAAGGAAGGTACTAGATCTAGATAAGGTACTAGATAAGGTCACCTTATGGGGAGGGGGGGGGGCATTTGGGAATCGAAAAGACTACAGACAGAGTCCTTTAAAGGCTCTTTTGGCCTGGAGTTCTCAAAAACGGTAAACATTATTGTGACTCCTGCCCCGAGTGTCAGATTTTGGCACCTAGACCACATTATCGTAGTCCCTTGATACCTCTACCAATTATTGAGGTAACATTTCAGAGAATAGCAATGAATCTGGTGGGGTCTATTGAAAAGACTGCCCAAGGCCACCAACATAATCTCGTAATTATAGATTACGCTACTCGTTACCCTGAAGCTATACCCATCCAAGGCCATAGCTAAAGCGTTCGTCTGTGTATTCAGTCGAGTGCAGTGGCGATTCTAGGAACAATATATGGGGGGGCACATAAGATACCACAGCCGCATTCTTTTCTGCCTCTGCAGGCCCTGCTAGGCTGAAATACACAGGCAGCCAATGGCAGTGCTGCCCTCTCCCTCCCAGCCAATAGCAGCTGAGGTGGGCGGGGGAAGATTCACTTGGCTGCCGACTGCAGAGGAGCCTGTAGTGAAGCGGGAGGGCAGCATGGGCAGGACTTTCAGTTTGGCCAGCGTTTTAAAGGGGAATCAGCAGGGGGCAAGGAATAACCTGGGGGGGGGGGGGAGGCAATTGTGACATGGTCGTCACCCTAGGGGCCTTCTAGGTATAGAAAAAGAAACCTGAGAAGGAGAAGCTACCCCTACAGAAGGGTCATTGAACACATTGCACAAATGCAAGATCAGATCTCAGCTGTAATGCCTATCGTGAAAGAACATATGGCCCAGGCTCAGGAGGCACAACAAAGGGTGTATGACCGCAGTGCCCAAGTACATACTTTCTGGTACTTATCCCTACAGTGGAAAGTAAATTTCTGTCGAAGTGGCAAGGTCCCTTTGAGGTCATAAAAAAATAAAATAAAATGAACAAAATTCGTCAGCCTAGTAAGAGGAAGCCCGAGCAAGTGTACCATGTCAATCTTATCAACCCATGGAAAGATTGACCATCACTTGCTGCAGACACCTCATTCCCTTCAGAGCAGCTGGGCTCTGAGAAGCCCTTCTTGTCAGAGGTCACAGTATCCGACTCCCTTTCACAGACACAAAAAAGGTAGAAGTGCAAGGGTTCCTCTTTAAGAATAGGGACTTTTTCTCTGAAGTCCCAGGTCGCACCTCTCTCATTAAGCATAACATAATTACTGAACCTGGTAAAAAGGTTAGCTGAGGCCATACAGAATACCAGAGGCCAGGAGAGGAGTTATTTCTCAGGAGGTGAGAAAAATGTTGAACCTTACAGTAACTGAAGAGTCCCATAGCCAATAGTCCAGCCCCATAGTTCTGATCCAAAACCAGACGGTAGCTGGAGGCTTTGCAATGACTTCCGTAAGCTGAGCGCTGTCTCCAAGTTTGATGCTTACCCGATGCCAAGAGTTGATGAGCTCATTGACAGATTCGGAAATGCCCGGTATATAACCACTCTAGATTTAACCAAAGGGCAGGGCTCCAGACTAAAAAAAATGTCAAGGAGCCATTGGCTCCTAACCAGAAAAATTTAGGAGCCAAATTTAAATTTTTAGTCGGCAAATTTAAAATGCATATAATTACGGTATAATAAAAAACAAAACAAAACAAACACACGTCTTACCCTAGGGTTGTCACGATACCAAAATTTCACATTTTATGGAACCTCTGGACCATAATAGAACAGTCCTAACCTAATTTTTGTCGGGATAGGATGACAAAGAAATGGCAAATTGCAAGTTTTTTTCTTTTTCTGTTACAGCGTTCACAGCATAGGAGATATTTTTTAAATATTATAATAGTTTGCACTGTTTCAGGCGTGGCAATATGTAATTTTTTCAATTGTTTATATATTTTATATGTAAAATTGGGCAAGGGGGTGATTTAAACTTAATATTATTATTATTTTTTTTAACTTTATGGCAGCCAGGGCTTCAATAGCGTCCTGGTTGCCATGGTAACCGATCGGAGCCCCAGGACTTCAATAGCGTCCTGGTTGCCATGGTAACCGATCGGAGCCCCAGGATTACACTGCTGGGGCTCCGATCGGAACTGCCACTGCACCACCAATGATAATACTTGGGGGATGGGTGGTTGGGGTCGCACTGCACCACCAATGATAATACTTAAGGGATGGGGGGTTGGGGGTCGCACTGCACCACCAATGATAATACTTGGGGGGGGGGGCGCACTGCACCACCAATGATAATACTGGGGGAGGGGGGGTTCAGTGCACTGCACCACCAATGAATATCGTTTACGCTTAATACAAACGCAGGCTGCGCTGTGGGTGCCGGACATATCCCATACCCGGCACCCAGCCTCTATGACTGAGCGCGGCGCTGCGATCCGCCGCTAATAACCCCTCAGGTGCGGCACCCACAGCGCAGCCTGCGTTTGTATTAAGCATAAACGATATTCATTGGTGGCGCAGTGGCCACAGCCCCTCCCCTCCTCCTCCCTGCTATCAGCCCATTGGTGGCAGCGGCAGCAGCAGTACAGGGGGGAGGGACTGACTCCTTCTCCCCTGTGCTGTTGAGAAGAACATGGCACGCGCTGACAGCAGCGCGTCCCATGTCAGTTTGTGAAAGCGGCAGAGCAGCGGCGGGTCTAGTCGAAAATGGCGATAAGTCTAGAAAGTCTTGTCGCCATTTAGCAATTCTAGGTCACATTTGAGACCATTTTGGTCGCCATCTGGAGCCCTGAAGGGTACTGGCAAATACCACTGACAGATGAGGCCAAAGAGAAAACTGCCTTTGCAACTCCAGATGGTCTGTACCTTTATGTTGTCTTATGGTTTGGTTTGCACGGTGCACCTGCAACTTTTCAGAGGGTAATGGATAAAAGTATGCAGCAGCATATCTGGAGGACATAATCCAGACTGGGATTCCCATCTACCTAGAGTGTAGGCGGTTATTGATTCCCTGTGTGAGGCAGGTTTCACAGCAAATCCAAAAAAATGTGCCATTGGTCTGGAGGAGGCCAAGTACCTGGGTTATAAAAAAGGCCATGGTCTTGTAAAGCCTCAGATAAATAAAATGGAAGCTATACAAAGATGGCCTCAGCCTGTAAACAAGAAGCAAGTTCATGCTTTCTTGAGGATTACAGGCAACTACAGAAGGTTTGTACCAAATTTTGCCATCTTCCATTTCTAGGGGGCATCTGTGGCAGTGGCATTGCAACGTTCTCAGCCTGAGTTTGTTTAACGGTTCATTTCCAAATCTCAGATTTCAAAAATGCATTTCCTGCTGCATTACGGAGAGCTGTCTACAGATCAGACAGCATCCAAACCTCCGAAGAGTGGAACCTGAAATAAAAGCACAACAATTCCTGCACAGAACCAGGTCTGCCATTTTGAAGAGGGGAAAGATTTTAAACAAACAAATCTTACTTGTTTAGATTGTATCCATCTCCAGATTACCTCCTGAGTATCTCCAATGCAATTATAAAAAGCAGCACTTTGATAAAGCAGCAAGCTATAATTAGGCAAGCTAATACTATGTGGCTATATATACACACACTCCCACAAAAGCTCCTCCCCCAACAACACATTTAACACCTTAATCACCTATGCTCATTTGCAATCAGACAATAGTGATAACCTGTCTAACAAATTCCTTACCCGTTTTGAGTATCCACCAGAAATACAGCTGAAGTTCTGCTACAGTGGAAAATCTCTAAGTTAGCCTGAATATCTCCAATGCACTATAGGCACTGTAAACAAGAAGGTTTGCAGGAGACAGCATTTGGTGGTGGTACAAGTACCCAGCCTGATAAGGGGGTAATGTATGTGTCAGTGGCACAGATAACTATGCAGGCATGCTAGATACAGCGGGGGGGGGGATACAGCTGGCTGGAGGCAGCATTAGACATGTAACAACAGCACAATGGAGGATCGGCAAACCAGCTTACCTTTGTGGATCGGAATTACGATCAGAAGACCATCTGAGAAGCTGCTAAAAAGGAGACCAATCACCTAGAAAAGTGGAGTCCCTCATTGGACGATTGTAGTTAACCACCCTGATGAGATTCTGCATGGCAGAAGACAGGCTGGTGCTCTGCTCTGATTCAGAGTTGTCCCTCAACTAGGCAGGTGTCTGAGGTTTTTCCACTAGTGATAGTCCATCCCTAGGAGCAGATACCTTGGACGCTGGGCATGAGCAGGACCTATGAGGAGGAGACCCTAGGCCACTCATGGCGCAGCAACCCCATGCAGAGGCACGCGGCAACCCCAGATGGAGGATGGGGGGCTGGCTCCTGACGCACCATGAAGCCACTGCACAGACAGAGGCCCACCTCCTGACCCGAAGTTGAAGTATTCCACCAAGAAGCACTGCAGATGAGGGGGGGGGGGGGGGGGGTATGCACCCTCTAGAGAAAGGCATCTCCGCCTCCTACAGCAAAGCAGTCCATGAGGGAAGCAACACCCCTAGAAAATACCTGGGAAGACAAAATAAAAAGGCAGGACAGACTGTGGCCTAGAGTAGATAGTGTGGCCGAAAACAGGGCATTCCTGGTGGGCAGACACTGGTGGGTGCTAGGAAAAGAGAAACAGCTTTAAAAGAGGTAAACATGGGAAGGGGGGTTAAAGCAACCCCCAATAGGAATAAAATGGCCTAATATAATCCCTAGATAGCGGGGAAAAAGCGGAAACTAGCAAGACCTACTCCCAGCAGAAGTCTGGGACTAAAGGAGATTATGTGGCCAAAAATGAAGCATCCTTTGTGATCACCCTTGTGATTTGTCTGTTTTACTTCACATATATACTTAACCACACTTAGTAGGCTCACACAGGCTAAGTGATAAAAATATTTACTTATTCTCAAATCTTCTATTCATGTTAAAACAATGTAAAAATTGCAAAATGTGCCCAAACATTGTTCATATGACAGATATGAACACATATGAGTGTATGATCACTGTAAGCGAGACAGAGGGGTGCACACATATACCCACAACTATGCACATTCATTACATACATGTTGTACTGAAAGAGCAGAGTGGACTAATGTAACCCTGAAAATGAGTGTGGGGCAATAAAGTCCATGAATATTACCCCCCTGCCCCAATGCTTACCTGTCAGTACAGAGCTAAGCTGTTGTCCGTCTTCATCCAGTAGGATTTGCTCAACCAGAGTGTTACCTAATAAGAAAGGACAGACATGAATGGTTCTGTGGTCTATAGACATCATCAGTGCTGTACGGTTATACAGTGACTAATGGTCCTGGAGATAATCGCCCTGTGATGTCTTCGTTTCAGACATATAGCCAGGATTTCTTCTCACAATATTTGGTACATAGAACTTATAAGAATTCTGCTCCTTGTTTTCTACAAACTGCGATCAGTTGAAACAAAATACTTCCATCAACACAATGGAGATTTACTAATCAAAACCAGAATTCTGGTGTAATTTGTACCAAAAAAAAAGGGTGGTTCAAAATAAGGATGGGGCTTAGAAGAAAGGGTGCACTTCTTATTGGATACCAGAAAGATTTTTCACCTTCAGGGCGCAGCCTAATTTAGCAAATCTGACATGTGTCAATTTGTGGTAATAACGTTAAAACGCTTTTTCTTATCCAAGCCATTCTGAATGTTTTCTCGTGACACATTGTACTTCATGACAGTGGAAAAATTGAGTCAAAATATTTCATTTTTATTTATAAAAAAAATAGCAAATTTACAAAAAATTTGGAAAAATTTCCATATTTCCAAATTTCAATTTCTCTACTTTTATAATAGATAGTAATACCTCCAAACATAGTTACTCATTTACATCCCCCATATGTCTACTTCATGTTTGGATCTTTTAGAAAATTACATTTTATTTTTTTGGGACGGCTTAGGGCTCTTTCACACCTGCGTTGTTGTGTTCCGGCATAGAGTTCCGTCGTCGGGGCTCTATGCCGGAAGAATCCTGATCAGGATTATCCTAATGCATTCTGAATGGAGAGAAATCCGTTCAGGATGCATCAGGATGTCTTCAGTTCCGGAACGGAACGTTTTTTGGCCGGAGAAAATACCGCAGCATGCTGCGCTTTTTGCTCCGGCCAAAAATCCGGAACACTTGCCGCAAGGCTGGACCTGGAATTAATGCCCATTGAAAGGCATTGATCCGGATCCGGCCTTAAGCTAAACGTCGTTTCGGCGCATTGCCGCATCCGACATTTAGCTTTTTCAGAGTGGTTACCATGGCTGCCGGGACGCTAAAGTCCTGGCAGCCATGGTAAAGTGTAGCGGGGAGCGGGGGAGCAGCATACTTACCGTCCGTGCGGCTCCCCGGGCGCTCCAGAGTGACGTCAGGGCGCCCCAAGCGCATGGATCATGTGATCACATGGATCACGTCATCCATGCGCATGGGGCGCTCTGACGTCATTCTGGAGCGCCCGGGGAGCCGCACGGACTGTAAGTATACTGCTCCCCCGCTCCCCGCTCCTACTATGGCAACCAGGACTTTAATAGCGTCCTGGGTGCCATAGTAACACTGAACGCATTTGGAAGACGGTTCCGTCTTCAAATGCTTTCAGTACACTTGCGTTTTTCCGGATCCGGAGTGTAATTCCGGCAAGTGGAGTACACGCCGGATCCGGACAACGCAAGTGGGAAAGAGGCCTTAGAAGTTTAGAAGCAAATGTTAAACTTTTTCAGGACCAGTTCAGGTCTGAAGTCACTTTGTGAGGCTTACATAGAGCTGGAGCGCCAAAATCTCGCAATGCGCGAGCTAGCGCATGCGTAGTTCGTTCCCTGTGCTGATGCCAGCACAGGAAATTAACATGATGCCGACACTGCGCATGCGCTAGCTCACGCATCGCGAGATTTCGGCGCTCCAGCTCTGTGACGTCAGCCAGCAAGGAGGAGATTGGGAGGACGCGGGGCGGTGCTGGGCTCCTTTCCGCTTGACTCATCTCCGGACACAGGACTCATATCAGGTCATTTGCATATGGATCAAAACGGTTTTTTAACACAATAAAAGTGCAGAGAGCTGTGGGGATGTGGCGGATGTGCTAGCGGCCATCTAGCAGCCCATGTCCCCAGCTCTATACACTAAATCCAGGTGACAGGTTCTATAATTTTAAGTTGCCATGTCCCATTTGAAGACCCCCTGATGCACCCCTAGAGTAGAAACTCCAAAAAAGTGACCATTTTGGAAACTACAGGATAAGGTGGCAGATTTGTTGGTACTATTTTAGGGTACATATGATTTTAGGTTGCTCTATATTACACTTTTTGTGAGGCAAGGTAAAAAAATTGCTGTTTTGGCACCATTTTTTATTTTTTTTATTTACAACATTCATCTGACAGGTTAGATCATGTGATATTTTTATAGAGCAGGTTGCTACGGACGCGACAATACCAAATATGACAACTTTTTTGTTGTTGTTTGGTTCAGCTTTACACAATAAAGCATTTTTGAAAAAAAAGATTTTTTGTGTCTCCATATTTTGAAAGCCATAGTTTTTATTTTTTGGGCCACTGTCTTATGTAGAGGCTACTTTTTTTCAGTATAAGATGACAGTTTGATTGGCACTATTTTAGGGTGCATATGACTTTTTGATCGCTTGCTATTACACTTTTTGTGATGTAAGGTGACAAAAAATGGCTTTTTTGTTACCGTTTTTATTTTATATTTTTTTACGGTGTTCACCTGAGGGGTTAGGTCATGTGATATTTTTATAGAGCAGGTTGTTACAGACGCGGCGATACCTAATATGTCTACTTTTCTTATTTTCCTTCTTTTTTTTTTTACTTTATCTTGGGAAAAACGAGATTTTTGTATAACTTACCAGTAAAATCTCTTTCTCGCTCTTCCTTGGGGGACACAGGAAACCTTGGGTATAGCTCATCTCCATAGGAGGCGTGACACTAAGTGAAAGACTGTTAAGCCCCTCCTCCAGCAGCTATACCCTCAGCCTGGAGCGAGCGACTACCAGTTATGTGCCCAAGTAGTTAAAACAAAGGCAAGGATCGACCAAATTAACACCAACAAGTCAAAAAACTCCCGTCAGGGCAACCAAAACAATGGGTGGGTGCTGTGTCCCCCAAGGAAGAGCGAGAAAGAGATTTTACTGGTAAGTTATACAAAAATCTCGTTTTCTCGCCCAATTCCTTGGGGGACACAGGAAACCTTGGGAGGTTCAAAAGCAGTCCACAAATAGGGAGGGACCACAACCCAAGATGAATTAAACCACCGCAGGTATCAAGAAACCGCCGCCTGCAAGACCAGGCGGCCCAAAGCAGCATCCGCCGATGCATAAGTGTTCACCTTGTAGAACTTGGTGAAAGGGTGCAAAGAAGACCAGGTGGCCGCCTTACACAATTGTTCAGCCGAAGCTCGATTCCGCTGAGCCCAGGAAGCCCCGACCGCTCTGGTAGAATGAGCGGTAACACCAAAGGGCGGTTCCCTGCCCTTAGCACGGTAAGCCTCAGCAATAGCCATCTTGATGAAGCGGGCAATAACCACTTTAGATGCCGCCAGCCCCCTGCGCGGACCCTCCGGAACCACAAATAGAGAATCCGAGCGCCGAAAGGGTCTAGTTACATCCAAGTAGATCCTCAGAGCCCTAACAACATCCAGACGGTGAAGATCCCGTTCCCGAGGATGAGACGGGGACGGGCACAGAGAAGGAAGGACAATATCTTGATTCAGGTGAAAAGCGGACACCACCTTCGGAAGGAAGTCCGGAACCGGGCGGAGAACCACCTTGTCCTGGTGAAAAACCAAGAGGGGTTCTACGCAAGAAAGTGCCGCCAATTCAGACACACGCCGAAGAGACGTGATGGCAACGAGGAAAAAAACTTTGCAAGACAACAAGCGAAGGGAAACCCTGCGCAAAGGCTCGAAAGGAGAAGATTGGAGAGCCGTCCAAGATGGAACGGGAGCGCGATACGGGGGAACATAGTGAGCAACCCCCTGAAGAAAAGTCTTAACTGGACCGAGCGGAGCCAGAGGTCGCTGAAAAAGGATCGAAAGCGCTGAGATCTGACCCTTTAGGGTACTGAGACCTAAACCCAAGTCCAGACCAGACTGCAAGAAGGATAAAATCGTGGGGAGAGAAAACCGAAGGGGATGAACATCTAAGGTCTCGCAGAAATTCAAATAGGCCCGCCAGGTTCGGTAATAAATCCTGGACGATGCCGGTTTACGCGCACGAATCATGGTACGGACCACGTCAGCAGAAAACCCCCGCCGCATTAGGACCGCGGTTTCAATAGCCACGCCGCTAAACGTAGCGACCCTAAATGCTGGTGGAAGATCGGCCCTTGAGAGAGGAGGTCTTCTCTTAGAGGCAGAGGCAAGGGGGCGTCTGCCAGGAGCAACATAAGGTCGGCGTACCAAGGACGACGAGGCCAATCCGGGGCTATTAGGATCGCAGGCGTGCCCTCCGCCGCGATCTTCAGAAGGACTCGTGGAAGAAGAGGCAGGGGCGGAAAAACGTAGAGGAGAGAGAACTCCGTCCAGGGAAGGACGAGCGCGTCCGCGCCGTAAGCGTCCGGATCCTTGGTTCTGGCCATGAAGGTGGGAAGTTTGTGGTTGAATCTGGAGGCCATGAGATCCACGTCCGGACGACCCCAACGAAGGCAAAGAGACTCGAAGACGTCGGGGTGCAGAGACCACTCGCCTGGGTCGATCGTCGTCCGGCTGAGGAAATCCGCCGCCCAATTGTCCACCCCCGGGATGTAAATGGCCGAAATGGCTGGAACATGAATTTCCGCCCAGCGAAGGATTAGAGACACCTCCCTCATCGCCGCCGCGCTGCGAGTGCCCCCCTGATGATTTATGTATGCCACAGCCGTGGCATTGTCCGATTGGACACGAACAGGGAGACCCTGAAGCAGCGAAGTCCAATGCCGGAGTGAAAGGAGAACCGCCCTCAGCTCCAGAACGTTGATCGGCAGTTTGGACTCCGATGGAGACCAAATGCCTTGTACGGACCGAGGAGGAAACACCCCCCCCCCCAACCCCGCAGACTGGCATCGGTGGTAATCACCAACCAAGTTATCGGCAGGAAGGACTTCCCTTGGAGAGGGGTCCGTAACCACCAGAGGAGAGAGGAGCGAACCTGGGGGGGAAGGGGAAAGTGCTGATCCAGACTTTCCTGGGACTTGTCCCATGCGGACAGAATGGCAGTCTGAAAGGTGCGGGAGTGATACTGCGCGTAGGGGATTGCTTCGAAACAGGACACCATCTGTCCCAAGACCCGCATGCTGAACCGGAAGGAAGGATGGCGGTGGGTCAGAAGGCTCCGAACCGACCGATGAAGGAGCTGGCGCTTCTCTGACGGAAGCCGAACCTCCGCTGCATCTGTATCCAGCAGCATCCCCAGAAAGATCAATTGCCTGGATGGAACAAGAGCGGATTTGGGAAGATTGATAATCCAACCGAACCGGCGTAAGGTTTGTAGCGAGAGGTCCACACTGGCGGATGTCAGTGACAGAGAGGGTGCCTTGATAAGGAGATCGTCCAAATATGGAAGAAGAAAAACTCCCCTGGAACGAAGTAAGGCGAGGACAGGGGCAAGGACCTTTGTGAAAACGCGAGGGGCCGTCGCCACCCGGAAGGGGAGAGCAACGAACTGGTAGTGGTCGGACCCCACTGCAAAGCGCAGAAAGCACTGATGACACCGAGCGATTGGAATATGAAGGTAGGCGTCCTGGATGTCGATAGAGGCCAGGAACTCCCCTTTTTCCAGAGAGGCCACCACCGATCTGAGAGACTCCATCCGGAATCGCTGAAGACGAAGGAAACGGTTTAACCGTTTTAGATCCAGAATGGGACGAACCGAGCCTTCTTTTTTGGGGACCACAAAAAGGTTCGAATAGAACCCCTTGAATCTTTCTTCCATGGGAACCGGAGCGATGACCCCTTTGTCCAGAAGGGTGCGAGTGGCAGTAAAGAAATCGGCCGCCCCTTGGGGATCCCGGGAGCGAAAGAACCGAACTGGGGGGAGGGACGTAAACTCGAGTTTGTACCCGGAAGACACAACTTCGAGAGCCCAGGCGTCGGAGACGTGCGCCTGCCAGAAGTCCCTGAACAGGAAGAGACGTCCCCCCACCCGGGCGGGTGGGGGCGCACCTTCAGGTAGTGTTCTGCTTGGTCGCGGAAGGGCGAGCAGGCTGTGACTTGCGCCAGGAGGGCTGGGTCCGAAAAAAAGGTTTCTTACGTCTGTCTTGGACAGAGCTAGGGGATGGACCTGAAGAGGTGCGAGGTGCGGGAGCCCTGCGGGAAGACCTGAAGCGAGAAAAAGTGGGACGGCCTCGAGTGGTGGTCCTAGTCCTAGATTGAGGAAGATGCGTACTCTTCCCCCCCCGTGGCTTCGGATATGATTTCATCCAAGCGGGTCCCGAACAATCGAGAACCAGTAAAGGGAAGGCCAGTAAGAGACCGCTTTGACGTGGAGTCCGCCGTCCAAACCTTTAACCAAAGCTCCCTCCTGGCCGAAACGGCCAGGGCAGACGAACGGGCTATGAGAGCCCCCGCATCAAGGGATGCCTCACAGACAAATTTGCCGGCTTGAACGATAAGTTGGGCTAGAGCACGGAGGTCCTGAATAGGGACGTCGGATTCAAGCTCCTGATCCAGCTGAGAAGCCCACTCTGAAACCGCATTTTCCAGCCCAAGCGGAAGCAAAGACCGGCCGGAGGGCGGAACCGGAGGCTGCAAAGATACCTTTGGTAATGGCCTCTATACGGCGATCCTCAGTGGATTGTAAGGAAGAGCCATCAGCAACGGGAATAGCCGTGCTTTTTGCTAAACGGGCCACCGGGGGGTCGACTTTGGGTGGTGACGCCCAGTTTGTAATGCAATCCGCCGGGAATGGATAACAGATATCTAACTTCTTAGGCGGGGTAAAACGGGCATCAGGGCGGGCCCAGGCCTTGGAAACCACCGACGAGAAGTCAGTGTGGAGGGGAAAAACTGCAGACGCCTGTTTTTGGCGAAAAAAGGAAACACTGTTTTTTTCAGAATTAGGAGGATCATCGTGAATCTTAAAGGTATCACGAATATTGTTAATAAGATGGCCCACAGCAGAAGCCAGTTTTGAAGGCAAGGCCGAGTCCATATCACAATCTGAATCAACTAGTTCCCCTTCAGAGGGCATATCCTGTATCGAGGAAGGGCCCGACTGAGAGCGCACCCTTGGGGGTGATACTGAAGCATCCGAGGATGATAGGCGCTCCGCCCTAGACCGCTTCTGGGGTTGACGGGCTCTGGAGGTGTCGCCTGGAGAGAGGGACTCAGACGGGTCAGCTAAGATAGCGGACCCGGAGGGCCCAGCAGGGGAAATATCCAGTTGCGATAAGGGCAATACCTCTGCAAGGCGGCCCACAACGTTAGAGAGGCTGACCACAGCCTGGGAAAGGGACCTAGCCCAGTCAGGGGGATCCAATAGGCCAGGGGGTGACACAACAGATGGCGGACCCTGTAATGGGGCTTTGCAAGCCGAGCAATGCGGGTCAGGCTGCCCTTGAGGGAGGGGCGCCTTACATGCGGTGCAGGTGTGATACCAAGGACCGGCCGGCGCTGAGGGGTCAGACATGTTGGCTGAAGTAATATAAAAGCGTCCAGGCCAGAGGGCTGCAGAGCTAGAAAGGGTCAACAGTCCTACCAGGTCACAGTGGGAGCGGACGACAACAGCAGCGACAACAGCAGCGGCAACAGCAGAGGTAAAACCTGAGGTAAAAACGATCCGTCCTGAGAGCAGGCACGAAGAGGAGGCGGGGCCAGCGAGGAGCGGGAAGAAAGACGTCCGCCCCCCCGACTGAATGTCTAACATGTACAGGAGAAGCGGAACGAAGCTCCGCCCCCCGCCGGAACTTTCGCGCGCGCGATTCAAACAAATATGCCGCCGAGAAAATATTGCCCCCCGACCACCTCCTTATACACCGGCGGCGAATGACACACCGGTAACCGGCAAGAGAAGTCAGCCGGCAGCTGAACACCGCGGCAGCACTGGCCGAGATAACAAAAGGCGGCCCCACAAGGCCGCAGCACCTGAACTTGCAGTAAACCCTCCCCCACGAGCACCGCTCCGTCCTGCTCCACACACAAGGGGGGGGAAGCCGACAGTAAGCCTTGTAATGTGACAAGGCTAGGCAGAGGCAACACGAAAGTTAAAACCCTAAAGGGGGGGGGGGGGGACTGTTGGAACGGCTGCATAGCCACCTCACCAGTCGACGTTTTCACCCTCAGTCCATCCAGCAGGGACGCCCCTTCAGCCACTGGCACCGACAAGGCTGGAGTGCATCTCTACAGGGGGCTCGCCATTAAATATAAGCTGCTGTTTCCACGATTTACTCCGTGCTCAGCCTCTCGGAGACAGCAGGAGGGTGACACGGAGTAAACTTTCTCTATACCCCCTGATAACACATAAGGCACTTGTGTACAGTAATGGCAGCTCATGGCCTCTCACCTCGACATCAGGGAGATTTCGCGTGCACAGCTCGCTCAGCAGTGATACAGGACTCATGGTCTCCACAATGTAGAGCAGATCATCTTGGAAATATTCATACGTCATCCTCAGGACGTGATCTTCATACTGACGGAGCTGCTGTCACGCCTCCTATGGAGATGAGCTATACCCAAGGTTTCCTGTGTCCCCCAAGGAATTGGGCGAGAAAGGATGCTTTTTATTTTTTTATTTTTATATTTGTCCCACTGTGGGACTTCACGTTTTCAGAGTTTCCATTCAATTCAGTACAATACATTATGTATTGTACTGAATTGAACTGTCAGCGTCTTACTGTGTAAGTAGGAGCTGCACCCGCACCAAGCAGGAGCTGCACCCGCCTGATCCCATTGCGTACATGCACATGGGAATGCGATAAGGCACCACATAATGTGGGAAGGGGTTAAAGAGTAACTAAACTTTTAATTAAGTGTTTGGTGAAATGTCCTAAATGCCCTAATAACACTTTTTGTAATATACTTTATTAATGCATTTTGAATTTTTTATAGACTTAACGGGCATAAAATACACTTTTCTGTACAGCGCTGACTTCTCAGCGGTGTACAGAGTCTACAGTTTATGAATGGGGCCCCAGCACATGGTGTATAGGCAGGAGCGCACGTTGCCGTACCACTTAAGCTACACCTGATACATAAGCCCAGCTTAGCATAACATTCAACAGGAACAGGGCTCCTAATCAAGTTGGTGCATTTTTCGGCAGTCCGTACACCAGAAATTCAAAATAATAAATATGCGTATCAGAGGGTCACATAATATGCATCAATAGTATATCTGTGGATATGTGTAGACGAAACGTGTGTGGAATTATGAGGTGCACACTGATATACACAGGTACCGAATTCTGTATGTAAATATAGTCACACAGAGGATGTACAGAATCACATATAATTGCGCTTTCTGTGCCAGGGACTACTTGGAGTGGACTAGGAGGGGTTCCTGACACAGGACTGCTCTTGTCGGGGAGGACATCCCATTTTAGGTTTTAGTGAGGATGACATCAGGGTGAGCTTCTTTACTGCCTGCCGGGAAGGCCTTTGTGCCTCTTGACTCTGGAAGTTTTTTTTTTATCACATACTTTTTGTCTTTATTCATATCATTAACAGTTATGATTTATGGCGGTCTCTCAGTGAAATGGTATAGACAATGGGGAAGATATATCAAGACTGGCGGATCCATCTCCCTACGCTGGAGTGAAATGCGCCTGATTTGTTATCTCTGCTCTGCTGTAGGCCAGAAACTGAAGTCTACGCCAGCTACCGGCTGGCGTAGACTTGAGCTATAACTTCTGGCGAAAGTTATAGTAAATGTGGTGGCGGCACAAAGCCATGTCCCCTTTTTCTTGGCACTTCTGAAAAGTGCAGAGAAGTTTAAAAAGTCACAAATTATGGTGCACACATGCCGTGGGCCATAATGTGCAACTTTTTTACACCACAATTGTGATGTATAGGCCTTGATAAATGTCCCTCATAGAATTTATCAGAAAACACCCCAAGTTTATCTCAGATGTTAAAAAATAAATAAAAAAGGTTGTTTATGGCCGACATTAGAGCTACAGATTTCTGCAGAGGCATTCATGGCTGACACGTCTCATACACAGCCCTACCTCTCTGACACAGTTCCTCCAGTACAGCGTGCAGGTCGGGGATATCGTGGCATCTCCGTAAGACATAAAGGCTGACCCACAATACTATCACAGCTTCCCTTCCTATCTGACGAATATCCTGTAGTAACGTCCGGGCCAAACTTCTTCCATCATTTTCTAGACTCTGGTATTTCTAGAACATAAGAAAGGTCACACATGAGGCGGGTTATACACAGATCAGTCCTGGAAAAAGAGAATATATGATATAAAAATCTTTGTAAGCAGGAAAGGGGCTCAACGCTCCACAAGGCTGGAGTGCATCTCTACAGGGGGCTCGCCATTAAATATAAGCTGCTGTTTCCACGATTTACTCCGTGCTCAGCCTCTCGGAGACAGCAGGAGGGTGACACGGAGTAAACTTTCTCTATACCCCCTGATAACACATAAGGCACTTGTGTACAGTAATGGCAGCTCATGGCCTCTCACCTCGACATCAGGGAGATTTCGCGTGCACAGCTCGCTCAGCAGTGATACAGGACTCATGGTCTCCACAATGTAGAGCAGATCATCTTGGAAATATTCATATGTCATCCTCAGGACGTGATCTTCATACTGACGGAGCTGCTGGTAGAACTGCTGGGTCTCATCATCTAGGAGATGGAGGAGACACAAGAATGAAGTCGTCTAGAACAGTAATGAGAGATCCACAGCCCATTGTAATTTACCAGCATGGTAGACACGCATCAGCAGCAGATTGTAACCTGGAAGAAATGCCCCTGTAAGAGCTGGAGATCAGCTCTGCTCTCCTCACATCGCCATCTAAATAGACTACACGTGACTGGTACAACATCTTAGCAGTTGGGAGCCCACTTTTAACTTGCCCAGGGCCACAACTGGTCTAAAACTGGCCCGATCAAGACCTGAGCAGGCAGTTATGTTGCCAGGGTAGGAACTTATAAAAAATGTACGTCCCACCTGAGGATCCTTACCATCACTGGGAGTTATGACATCCATTCTTGAGCCCAGGCGGACAGTAAAATCCCCTGCAAGAAGAAGAAAAACACCCATCCATTACAGCACAGAGGAGAGAATACTCACAAAAAAGAAACAAAGAATATGACTTTTTTTGTGTTAGCAGACATTTCAGTGTAAATTTGGTGTGTGCTGCAGCTTTAACCCCTTAGTGATCACCAATATGCTTTTTTACGTCAGTCACTAAGGGGTCTTAGGCTGGACCCCCAAGCAGTGGCTACCGTGGCATCTAAACAACAGGCTCCCTCTGTCTCCCATCGGCACCCCACAAATGAGATTGGAGGGTGCTGATGCCTGTACAGGTAGGCCAGATCCTAGTGTAGGCCCCAGGCCTGTCCCTAGAGTGGAGGTCCCCAAATTTTTGTATGTTGTGACCCATATTCAACGTTCAGTGATGATCGGGAGGAACAGACGATTCAGATATAAAAATGAAGAGAAATTTTGAATGTGGAGAAACAAAAAGCTTGAAACTACAAACATTTGCTGATAAACATTTCAGTGTAAAATGTAACACTAGCATTATACCCAATTTGCACTGTTTGGTGATAAACCTAGGGTAGGTCTGAAACAATGTCAA
Organism: Bufo bufo; assembly: GCF_905171765.1. Taxonomy (NCBI): domain Eukaryota; kingdom Metazoa; phylum Chordata; class Amphibia; order Anura; family Bufonidae; genus Bufo; species Bufo bufo. The sequence goes on from NC_053399.1 coordinate 100,277,148, forward strand.
ATGCCAGTACATATGGTCAGAATTCAGGCGTCCCATGGCGAGCCATACAGAAGGGCATTGCGGGCCACATGGGACTCCCGGGCCACTGGTTCGGAACCACTGCTCTAGAGTTTCCCAGCAGGCTGTGCCTCTCTGGTGTAGCACTGACAAAAATACAACACACTACAGAAATAGTGTATTGTGTTTTAGAAGCAATCAAAATGACACCTATTAAAGGGGTTGTCCAGGACACAACCCGATCTGCACTCATGAATAAGTGGAGCATCTGAGCTTTTCACGCTCCAATGCTCCCCTTGCCCTGCGCTGAATCGCGCTGGACAAGGAAATAGGTGATTACACTTACCGGTAATCTTTTTTCCTTGAGCCTATGACACACAGACACCTCCTGCCCTCTCTTATTCTCACCTACTAACAATTTCTCTGCTTCTCCTTACTGCTGGTGATCTCTCTCCAAATCCAGGTCCCTCTCAGCAAATCCCCACTATCATCTCCATGTCCCAATACAAATCTCCTTCTACAAATTTCTGCAACCCCTTAAACCTAATCACCATTCCTCTGACCCCTGCTCCTTTGGTTCCTCTTGCAGGAGCATTATGGAATTGACGCTCTGTCTGTAACAAACTGTCCTACATTCACGAACTTTTCATCTCTCAAAACCTTTCCTTTCTGGGTCTCACTGAAACATGGCTGACACCCTCTGACACCGCCTCCCCTGCTGCACTCTCTTATAGCGGATTTCATTTCACCCCCACCCCGGCTGCAAACATGGTGGAGGAGTTGGTCTTCTCCTATCAGACACCTGTTCCTACAGCCCAACTCCACTGCCACCCTCCATTACACTCACCTCATTTGAGGTACACCCTGTTCGCATCTGCTCTCCCTCCAACCTTCAAGTAGCCGTCATTTACCACCCCCAGGCCCAGCCACCATCTTTCTTGACCACTTTAACACCTGGCTCCTACACTTTCTTTCTGCCGACCTCCCCACTATCATCATGGGTGACTTCAACATCCCTATGGACACATGCCAATCAGCTGCCTCTAAACTCCTATCACTCTCCTTCGGCCTCCCACAGTGGTCTTCAGCTCCCACAGAGATGGTCACACTCTGGATCTTATCTTTACCCGCCTCTGCTCCCTTTCTAACCTTTCTAATTCGCCTCTCCCCCTATCCGACCACAACCTACTCACCTTCTGTTCACTGGTCTCTTCTGCTGCTCCCCCGGTCCACACACTAGCACACCCCCGCAGGAACCTTAAACATCTTGACTTTCGCTTGCTTTCTGACTCTCTTCTCCCACTCTCTACCATCTGTTCCCTCCAAGACCCAGATGCTGCCACCACCCTATATAACCACCATAAGTACAGCTCTGGATACTGTTGCCCCCCACACACACAACAAAACCCGAAAAATCAACAGACAACTCTGGCACACCAACCTGACCAAAAAACTCAGACAAGCTTCCAGGGCTGCTGAGCGGCGATGGAAGAAATCCCATTCTAAGGATCATTTCACCGCATACAAGCAATCCCTCCTCATATTCAAATCCTCACTCACTGATGCAAAACAGGCCTACTTCTCATCTCTCATATCTTCCCTGGCCCACAGCCCTAAACAACTTTTTAGCACTTTTAACTCCCTTCTCCGTCCCCATCGCCCCCACCCCCTCCTCTCTTCTCAGCTGAGGACTTTGCCACATACTTCAAACAAAAGATAGTCAACATCAGAGAAAGCTTCAGCGCACAGTCCCCACAGACCCTCTACACAACTGCTCGGTCCTCTTCTCCCAAAACCCCCTTCTCCACCATTACAGAAGACAAACTCTCCACCCTACTCTCCAGATCACATCTCACCACATGTGGACCTGACCTGATCCCATCCCACCTCATCCCTAACCTCACCACAGTGTTTATCCCAGCCCTAACTCATCTTTTCAACCCATCACTAACCTCTGGTGTCTTCCCCTCTGCTTTTAAACACGCTACCATTACACCCATCCTCAAAAAGCCTTCACTTGACCCATCTTCTTTGTCCAGTTATCGCCCCATATCACTTCTTCCATTTGCCTTAAAGCTACTTAAACAACATGTCCATTCGGAACTGTCCTCTCACCTCTCCTTCTGCTCCCTCTTTGACCGCCTACAATCTGGCTTCCGACCCCACCACTCCACTTAGACTGCCCTTACCAAAGTCACCAATGACCTACTAACAGCCAAAACCCAAAAAACATTACTCTGTCCTCCTTCTCCTTGACCTGTCCTCTGCCTAGGACACGGTCGACCACTCCGCTTCTATTACAAACTCTCTCATCTCTTGGCATCACTGACCTGGCCCTCTCCTGGATCACATCATACCTCACAGACCGGACGTTTAGCGTCTCCCACTCTCGCACCACCTCCTCGTCTCATTCCCTCTCTGTTGGTGTCCCGCAAGGCTCTGTCCTAGGACCTCTGCTCTTCTCTATCTACACTTTTGGCCTGGGACATCTCATAGAGTCCCATGGCTTTCAGTATCACTCTTATGCTGACGACACACAGATCTACCTCTCTGGTCCAGACATCACCACCTTACTATCCAGAATCCAACAATGTCTATCTTCTATATCATCCTTCTTCTCCCTTCGCTTTCTAAAACTTAACATGGATATAACAGAAATCATCATCTTTCCCCCATCTCGCTCAACCCCCCCAACAGACATATCAATCACGATCAATGGCTGCACACTCGCCCCGGTCAACCAAGTCCGCTGCCTTGGAGTGACCTTGGATTCTGCCCTCTCCTTCAGACCGCACATCCAAGCCCTTTCCACCACCTGCCGCCTCCAACTCAAAAACATCTCTCGCATCTGCGCTTTCCTTAACTTTAAATCTGCAAAAATACTTGTACATGCCCTCATTATCTCCCGCCTAGACTACTGCAACATCCTCCTCTGTGGCCTTCCATCTAGCACTCTCGCACCCCTCTAATCAGTTCAAAATACTAACAAATACATACAAGACCATCCACAACCTGTCCCCTCCCTACATCTCTCAGCTACTTTCCCGATACATCCCCACACGCAATCTCAAATCCTCACAAGACCTCCTTCTCACCTCTCATCACCTCTTCCCACAATCGCCTCTCCTGTGCATCCCCGACACTCTGGAACGCTCTACCCCCAACATATCAGACTCTCACCTCCAGTGGAATCCTTCAAAAGAAACCTAAAAACCCACCTCTTCAGACAAGCCTACAACCAGTGACCCTGCTGCCTCCATACCGCCACGACCAGCTTCACCCGCACCTACTGTGTCCTTCTCCCATACCACATAGATTGTAAGCCTCGCGGGCAGGGCCCTCTCTCCTTCTGTACCAGTCTGTAACTCGACTTGTTCATGCTTAATGCAATTGTCTGTATTATGTATGTGCACCGCTTATCATATGTACAGCGCTATGGAATGAGTGGCGCTTTAATAATAAATAATAAAAAATCCTTTCATTGCTTGGATGGGGAGGAAAAACTTCCTCAAGACCTATATAGTCTCCAAATTCCTGTACTTGTTACAGGCTCTGCCTATTTGGCTTCCTTCCTCATAATTTTATGATATTTGAAAGATTTTCTCTCACTTCTTATGGGGAGGAAAATCCTCCAGAATAGCTTACACCCTCCTACCAAGAGGAAAGAGGTTTGGTGGCTTTGGTTTACCAGATATTCATTTATACTATAAGGCAGTGCAAATGAGCAGAGGACTAGCTTTACCTTCCCCCATATCCCCAAATCTATGCTCGAACTTAGAGAGGCACCTCTTAACCTCCCACAAGAAATTGTTATTATGGGGCATTCACCCGCACTCACATAAGAGACCACCCTCATCTCTGCTAATGAGGAGCATGACTAGTGTCTCGTCCCACCTTTATAAAATGCAGGAGCTTCGGTTCCCTCATCCCAACATACCCTTGGACCTACTACAATCTTACTTACATCCTAGTGTACAAAAGCCATCTGGAGTATGGCCCCTACTGGCAAACCACCACTTGAATGAGATATCTCAAACTGACGGTGGACTAAACTGGGAAAAATGTCTAGATCTCCCTAGAGTTCAAAAAACGTCCTTCATACATCTATTAGACTTCCGCAGAGATATCAGGCGTATCTCTATACCCATGATTAATAATAGAACTTTATCCTGGTTAGATAACCAATTAAAAGCGACACAACTGCCCAGGATGCTGCTCTCACTGTCATATAGACGATCTCTGTCCAGTGCCCCGGCAAAGCTCTACTTCCTAGAGGCATGGGAGAAGGAGCTCGACATCAACCTCACAGAACCAGAAAAGGCCTTTATACTTGCTAATTCTCATGGCTTTAATAGATGCATCAAAATACAAGAAAACTCATATAAACTTTTGAAAAGGGTATAAGGCTCCATTCCATCCCCATAGAGAATGAATGGGTCCACACCCGTTCAGCAAAATTGCGGAACGGATGCGGACCCATTTTGCGGATGTGTGAATGGAGCCTAAAACTTCAGAATTCCTTCATAGGATAAATCTGGAAATCCCAGCCCATTGTTGGAGATGTGGGTCAGGCGTGGGAACCCTTTCCCACATCTGGATGCTTTGCCCTCGGATAGCCCCTCTCTGGCTAGAGATTAGCTTTAAGATCTCACAAATCCGCCATACCAAACTCACTTTGGACCCAAAGATGATTCTACTATAGTGTCCAAACGAAACTCTCAAATCTTCTAACAATAATCTCCCTACCATGTTCATCACAGCAGCACGGTGATCGATTCCATACTTATGGAAGAGCAATAAAGCCCCAACTATAACAGATTGGATAGAGAAAGTGGACCAGACATACCGGTTTGAGGAGCTTGCCCACTGGGAGACCCACACCCGCCCGAGGTTCCTGAAGACATGGGGACCGTGGAAAGCTTTCAGAAAATGTTATTAACATAGGTACACCCCACTTTCCATCACTTGATATTCTCCAAAATTACCAGGTCCATTCAAAACTCCTCTACCTTCTCTCGTCTTCCTATCACACAGCCCAATATTAGAAACTCGATTCTCAAGACAATCTTGTTCAGAGACCCTTAAGAGAAACTGACGTTATTAAAGTAAGAAGCACCTTTTCTGAAGTGAACCGCTGGTCACATACCGGTTATGTTTGTAAAACCTCTCATCAACTCCTGTTATCCTGAACTAACGGACTCCACAATTTAGATCATTAGAGGTATATCGTGCGATATGACCAGTCTTGCACACATGTTCCACTTACAGTGCATTTTTATATTCTTATATTCCTCTCAACATTTTGTGCTTTTCTAATTTGCTTCATGTAAATTGTTACTATTTTCGTTTTCAATAAAAAGAGAATTGATAAAAAGAAAATATACATGAATATACCGTATGTACGGGAGGACTTACCTGAAAGCCGGACACAGTGCAGAAATACAAGATCTTTACAGGAATCTCCACTGCTTTTAAAAAAAAGAGGCGAGACTGTACTCGTGACATTTTTGTCACAGATTTAACCCTATAAGGTATAACTTTCTTTTTCCTGGTAACGCCTGTTGCTTCCTCACAGATTGTTGGAGCTCCTGGGGATGAGTCTATGAGACAATATGAAGGGGCGTCACCAGCACAAGGACGTTGGGAAGGTGTCGGGCGATCACCATTTCATCGTACCTCAAGTGCTGATTGTTATCACTACTCATGTCTTTTCCTGACGGTGGCGCACAGCGCCGGGCTCCCTGTGGGGCATTCTCACCAATCTGTTGTCGAGGGAAGTGAACACCAATGGCGGCTGGGGAGTTCACCAGAGAATATAATGGCCCTGACATTGAGTGCAGGGATAGAGCTGAGCACTCAAAGACTGAAAGCAGCCATGTGAAGAGCAATAGACAATGATACTGCAGTAATAAATAGAAGTGGCGGCAGTAATCATGGCATAAATCAAATCAAGTTACATAAAAACAAGCCCTGCAGGTATCAAACGCCACCCTGCGTCAGTGCCTAGAGGTTTTCATACCCAGTGTGTGCGGTGCCACCTGAAGTGTCTAATAACCACAGCACATAACTAATACTAGGCGTGTGCATATCACACGATACTCCTGCGCCATGTCATACATCCCACAAGCCATGTTCTTATTCTAGGCTGAACCTATACACTGCAGGTAATAGTCCTGCAGGTGGTAGCCAAGTAAAGCGATACTTAGGCCTCATTCACATCTGACTGCCGTTTAGTTTTTTAACCCCCTCAGCCCCCCTAATGACCAGACCACTTTTTACACTTCTGACCTACACTACTTTCACCGTTTATTGCTCGGTCATGCAACTTACCACCCAAATGAATTTTACCTCCTTTTCTTCTCACTAATAGAGCTTTCATTTGGTGGTATTTCATTGCTGCTGACATTTTTACTTTTTTTGTTATTAATCGAAATTTAACGATTTTTTTTGCAAAAAAATGACATTTTTCACTTTCAGTTGTGAAATTTTGCAAAAAAAACGAGATCCATATATAAATTTTTCTCTAAATTTATTGTTCTACATGTCTTTGATAAAAAAAAAATGTTTGGGTAAAAAAAAAAATGGTTTGGGTAAAAGTTATAGCGTTTACAAACTATGGTACAAAAATGTGAATTTCCGCTTTTTGAAGCAGCTCTGACTTTCTGAGCACCTGTCATGTTTACTGAGGTTCTACAATGGCCAGACAGTACAAACACCCCACAAATGACCCCATTTCGGAAAGTACACACCCTAAGGTATTCGCTGATGGGCATAGTGAGTTCATAGAACTTTTTATTTTTTGTCACAAGTTAGCGGAAAATGATGATTTTATATATTTTTTTTCATACAAAGTCTCATATTCCACTAACTTGTGACAAAAAATAAAAACTTCCATGAACTCACTATGCCCATCACGAAATACCTTGGGGTGTCTTCTTTCCAAAATGGGGTCACTTGTGGGGTAGTTATACTGCCCTGGCATTCTAGGGGCCCAAATGCGTGCAAAGTAGTTTGAAATCAAAATCTGTAAAAAATGGCCGGTGAAATCAGAAAGGTGCTCTTTGGAATGTGGGCCCCTTTGCCCACCTAGGCTGCAAAAAAGTGTCACACATCTGGTATCTCCGTACTCAGGAGAAGTTGGGCAATGTGTTTTGGGGTGTCATTTTACATATACCCATGCTGGGGGAGATAAATATCTTGGTCAAATGCCAACTTTGTATAAAAAAATTGGAAAAGTTGTCTTTTGACCAAGATATTTCTCTCACCCAGCATGGGTATATGTAAAATGACACCCCAAAACAGATTGCCCAACTTCTCCTGAGTACGGTGATACCAGATGTGTGACACTTTTTTGCAGCCTAGGTGGGCAAAGGGGCCCACATTCCAAAGAGCACCTTTCGGATTTCACCGGCCATTTTTTACAGATTTTGATTTCAAACCACTTCTCACGCATTCGGGCCCCTAAAATGCCAGGGCAGTATAACTACCCCACAAGTGACCCCATTTTGGAAAGAAGACACCCCCAGGTATTTCGTGATGGGCATAGTGAGTTCGTGGAAGTTTTTATTTTTTGTAACAAGTTAGTGGAATATGAGACTTTGTAAGGAAAAAAATAAAATAAAAAAATCATCATTTTCCGCTAACTTGTGACAAAAAATAAAAAATTCTAGGAACTCGCCATGCCCCTCACGGAATACCTTGGGGTGTCTTCTTTCCAAAATGGGGTCGCTTGTGTGGTAGTTATACTGCCCTGGCATTCTAGGGGCCCTAATGTGTGGTAAGTAGGTAAATGACCTGTGAAATCCTAAAGGTGCTCTTTGGAATGTGGGCCCCTTTGCCCACCTAGGCTGCAAAAAAGTGTCACACATGTGGTATCGCCGTATTCAGGAGAAGTTGGGCAATGTGTTTTAGGGTGTATTTTTACATATACTCATGCTGGGTGAGAGAAATATCTCAGCAAAAGACAACTTTTCCCATTTTTTTTATACAAAGTTGGCATTTGACCAAGATATTTATCTCACCCAGCATGGGTATATGTAAAATGACACCCCAAAACACATTGCCCAACTTCTCCTGAGTACGGCGATACCACATGTGTGACACTTTTTTGCAGACTAGATGCGCAAAGGGGCCCTGTGACGAAACCAACCTCGCCACTGGGTTTTGGAGGGGGCTGCGTGCCCGCCTCTTGCCCCAGGATTATGGGCCCTCTCATCAGCCAGGCCTCATTTGTTCGCAAAGGACTTGGACTAACTTGAACTCTCCCCCACATGAATTAGACCAGGGGTCAAGTTAGTCCATTATGTTTAGTAATGGTATTTTGTGGATTGCGTCTCAGACAATGTTCATTGTGTTAGTTAATTGCGTCTCAGACAATGTGTGTGTTAGTTAATTGCGTCTCAGACAAATGTTCATTGTATTTTGTTTATTGCGTTACAGATAGAGGGCAGGGGATTTTGTGTACAATTGCTGGGAAGGTTGAATACTGTAGGTACATGTGATTGGCTGTTTTTACAAAACCCTGTGGGTGGTAACATTGTTGGGAGATGTGTATAAAATGCTTGTGTGTTAAAATAAAGAGAGTTCCTGTTTTATACCTTCATGAAGTCTTGGCTCATGTTTGGGGGATGGAATAACTACACTCTTGGGGATTGCTATATCACAATACTCCCCTGAGTATAAGCTCTTGTAAGAGCTTGCTCCTGGTTCCTGTCTCTGGATTTAGGAGAGGTTCACCCACTGGAAGCTGAAGCCCAGTCTTGGGTCCAGCGTGGGTGGAGGACGGTGAGACCCCAACCAAGCTGCGGCGGTTCGTGGGGTCTGCAGTGCTGACGGTGTCGAGTGGAGTGCTTGGAGTCCTCTGGAAGCACAAGGAGCATCTATCGACGGAGGTACCCGGTCGGGGTGCTAGGCGTTTCGTTACATTGGTGGCAGCGGTGGGATGGCGTCCTGGTGTGAGGAGAAGCAGCTCGGAGACACAGTTCGTGGAGTATACTGAGGGCAACGCTAGTATCCGTACAGCGCCCCTGGCTACAGCAATATGGATGCCGTTGGTTCCTGCACAGCATTCCATGAGGAAGATCACCCGGATTACAGGGATGCAGAGCGGAAAGGCGTATGGCACCAGGCCCTGGAGTACGTGCAGCGTCGGAGGGGTGAGAGTCTTCCCAGTGAGGAGCAGAGATTGCGAATGCGATTGGCGCTGCGACTACCTCTACTGGGAGAGCAACCATTGACGGAGTGGGTGTCAGAGCTTGAGACACTGGTATGGCAGGAAACCTGGCTGGATGACGCTTACCAAGCACTATGGTGGGACACAGTACGACAGTCTCCATGGATGGAGGAGTACGCCAAGCCCGAAGGTGAGGAGTATAATTGCCCTGGGTTATTGTGGGAGTCTTTTGAAGACATTGACTTTAGGAGCACAGAAGAGTCTAGATTTTGGGACATTACTGACTACAGGTGGGACTTGCACAATTGGCCTACAAATAGTGGGGTGAGGGCAGATCTGACCTTTCTGGTCCAAAGGGAGTGGGAGCTGGAGCAAGATTATCAACAGTTGTTTCGCTCCATTCAAGCCCAGTGCAACCTACAAGACAGTTGGATACCAGGCCCAGACCTGCAGCCCTACCCCTGGCAAGTCACAGCTGAGGTATCCCCTACTTCCTCACAAACTGTGGAGGTAGGGGAGTTCATAGACTGGTACTGGGAGGAACCCCAGTCGGCAGGTGGAGATGGAACCGTAGTCACTCCACCGTCCCAACAGGGTGGCTGGGCAGGCGGCCCAGATCCCCAACTGCCACTGGGAATACAGGGAGAGGAGATTGTCGGTCCCTCATCTCTGCAACAACCAGAATCACTGGTAGGGGAGACAGCTGGTCTCTCTCCCCAGTGGCAGATGGGGTATCCAGAGGAGGGGGTAAGTGATAGCCCCCCTCCACAGCTCTCTCCCAGCCCAATACTGAGGGTAGTGGGTAAGGCTTTAAACCCCACTGACCCCTCTCCAGCAGAAGAGCTGGCATCAGAGCAGAGCGCCGCTGGCCTCTGCCCTAACCATTCAGTTACTACCCAGCAGGAGTTGGCACCATGCACCCCAGCTGAAGCGCTGGCATCAGGGCAGAGCGCCGCTGGCCTCTGCCCTCCCCTATCCTCTTCTCCAGAGCCGGACTTCCCACAGGCTACCCCAGCGGAAGAGCTGGCATCTGGGCAGAGCGCAGTTGGCCTCTGCCCTCCCCTATCCTCGTGTCCAGAGGCTGACTCCCCACTGGCTACCCCAGCGGAAGAGCTGGCATCTGGGCAGAGCGCAGTCGGCCTCTGCCCACCAAGTACCTACAGCTCCAAGGTAGAGAACCACAAGGAAGCAAGGAGTCGCAGATGCCCACTCAACAGCTGGGGACATACAGAACAGAGCAAGGCCCCAAAATTCAACAGATCCAGTATTGGGTTGTGGGTGGACTGCCAGACTAACTCAGGTACTGACCGTGAGGTCAGGTATCTGGTTAGTCTTCCCTGGGAGGGGGAGATGTGTGACGAAACCAACCTCGCCACTGGGTTTTGGAGGGGGCTCCGTGCCCGCCTCTTGCCCCAGGATTATGGGCCCTCTCATCAGCCAGGCCTCATTTGTTCGCAAAGGACTTGGACTAACTTGAACTCTCCCCCACATGAATTAGACCAGGGGTCAAGTTAGTCCATTATGTTTAGTAATGGTATTTTGTGGATTGCGTCTCAGACAATGTTCATTGTGTTAGTTAATTGCGTCTCAGACAATGTGTGTGTTAGTTAATTGCGTCTCAGACAATGTGTGTGTTAGTTAATTGCGTCTCAGACAAATGTTCATTGTATTTTGTTTATTGCGTTACAGATAGAGGGCAGGGGATTTTGTGTACAATTGCTGGGAAGGTTGAATACTGTAGGTACATGTGATTGGCTGTTTTTACAAAACCCTGTGGGTGGTAACATTGTTGGGAGATGTGTATAAAATGCTTGTGTGTTAAAATAAAGAGAGTTCCTGTTTTATACCTTCATGAAGTCTTGGCTCATGTTTGGGGGATGGAATAACTACACTCTTGGGGATTGCTATATCACAATACTCCCCTGAGTATAAGCTCTTGTAAGAGCTTGCTCCTGGTTCCTGTCTCTGGATTTAGGAGAGGTTCACCCACTGGAAGCTGAAGCCCAGTCTTGGGTCCAGCGTGGGTGGAGGACGGTGAGACCCCAACCAAGCTGCGGCGGTTCGTGGGGTCTGCAGTGCTGACGGTGTCGAGTGGAGTGCTTGGAGTCCTCTGGAAGCACAAGGAGCATCTATCGACGGAGGTACCCGGTCGGGGTGCTAGGCGTTCCGTTACATTATACCGGTCGGGGTGCTAGGCGTTCCGTTACAGGCCCACATTCCTTTTATGAGGGCATTTTTAGACATTTGGATCCCAGACTTCTTCTCACGCATTAGGGCCCCTAAAATGCCAGGGCAGTATAAATACCCCACATGTGACCCCATTTTGGAAAGAAGACACCCCAAGGTATTCAATGAGGGGCATGGCGAGTTCATAGAATTTTAATTTTTTTGGCACAAGTTAGCGGAAATAGATTTTTTCTTTTTTTTTCTCACAAAGTCTCCCTTTCCGCTAACTTGGGACAAAAATTTCAATCTTTCATGGACTCAATATGCCCCTCACAGAATACCTTGGGGTGTCTTCTTTCCGAAATGGGGTCACATGTGGGGTATTTATACTGCCCTGGCATTCTAGGGGCCCTAAAGCGTGAGAAGAAGTCTGGAATATAAATGTCAAAAAAAATTTACGCATTTGGATTCCGTGAGGGGTATGGTGAGTTCATGTGAGATTTTATTTTTTGACACAAAATAGTGGAATATGAGACTTTGTAAGAAAAAAAAAAAAAATTCCGCTAACTTGGGCCTAAAAAATGTCTGACTGGAGCCTTACAGAAGGGTGATCAATGACAGGGGGGTGATCAGCGAGTCTATATGGGGTGATCACCCCCCTGTCATTGATCACCCCCCTATAAGGCTCCATTCAGATGCCCGTATGTGTTTTGCGGATCCGATCCATGTATCCGTGGATCTGTAAAAAACATACGGACATCTGAATGGAGCCCTACAGGGGGGTGATCAATGACAGGGGGGTGATCAATGACAGGGGGGTGATCAGGGAGTCTATATGGGGTGATCACCCCCCTGTAAGGCTCCATTCAGATGTCCGTACGTGTTTTGCGGATCCGATCCATGTATCAGTCCGTAAAAATCATACGGACATCTGAATTGAGCCTTACAGGGGGGTGATCAATGACAGGGGGGTGATCAGGGAGTCTATATTGGGTGATCACCTCCGTCATTGATCACCCCCCCTGTAAGGCTCCATTTAGATGTCCGTACGTGTTTTGCGGATCCGATCCATGTATCAGTGGATCCGTAAAAATCATACGGACATCTGAATGGAGCCTTACAGAGGGGTGATCAGGGAGTCTATATGGGGTGATTACCTCCATCATTGATCACCCCCCTGTAAGGCTCCATTCAGATGTCCGTACGTGTTTTGCGGATCCGATCCATGTATCAGTGGATCCGTAAAAATCATACGGACGTCTGAATGGAGCCTTACAAGGGGGTGATCAATGACAGGGGGGTGATCAGGGAGTCTATATGGGGTGAATAAGGGGTTAATAAGTGACAAGGGGTGGGTGTAGTGTAGTGGTGTTTGGTGCTACATATTACTGAGCTGCCTGTGTCCTCTGGTGGTCGATCCAAACAAAGGGGACCACCAGAGGACCAGGTAGCAGGTATATTAGACGCTGTTATCAAAACAGCGTCTAATATACCTGTTAGGGGTTAAAAAAATTGCATCTCCAGCCTGCCAGCGAACGATCGCCGCTGGCAGGCTGGAGATTCACTCGCTTACCTTCCGATCCTGTGAACGCGCGCGCCTGTGTGCGCGCGTTCACAGGAAATCTCGCGTCTCGCGAGATGACGCACGGATGTGTCCAGGAGGAATGAATCAACCACCTTCCGGACGGTGGACGTTAGGCGGTCGGGAGGTGGTTAAGTCTGAGAACCATAGTTTATTTTCGATAGTCAGTGGCTAAATTGGGGAAGGGGAACATAAATTTAGTACTCCATGGAAGTGTGGTACTCCCTGAAGCAACCGTCAATGCAGAGGCCCGGATGATCGGGGCACGTGTCACACTGAGTGGTGGTGTCCTTCCGTATCCCCCTCCTGTGACACTCTCTGCACTTTTTTTTGGGTCCGTCCCTTCTTTCCAGTATGGGGGACCACACCTGGAAAGTGTTGGCCAGGGACGATCCGGGCGCCTCCAGTTCCCGAGGTACTCCGGCCTGCTCTTTCCCGGTCAGAAAATATCAGGGCCTTGAGGACTGCCTCATAGAACTGAAGAAATTTCCATGTGTCGCCAGTGCTCTGGGACAGTACAAAAGAGTTGTACAAGGCAACCTGCACCAAGTAGACCGCAACTTTTTTGTACCATGCCCGAGTTTTGCGCATGGCGTTATATGGCTTGAGGACTTGATCAGAGAGATCAACTCCTCCCATATACCGATTGTAGTCGACGATACAATCGGGCTTGAGGACCATTGCCGTGGTACCTCGCACAGGGACAGGGGTGATGCCGTTACCGTGGATTGTGGACAGTACAAGGACATCCCTCTTGTCCTTATACCTGACCAGCAACAGGTTTCCACTGGTAAGAACACGGGTCTCACCCCTGGAGATAGGTACCAGGAGGGGGTAGGTAGGGAGGCCGCGCTGATTTTCCCACGCGGTCCCACAAGCGGACGTGGATCTGGCAGCGAGGGACTGGAACAAGGGGATACTGGTATAAAAGTTATCCACGTACAGGTGGTAACCCTTATCTAGCAGTGGGTGCATAAGGTCCCACACAAGTTTCCCGCTAACACCCAGAGTGGGGGGACATTCTGGGGGTTGAATGCAGGAATCTCGCCCCTCGTACACACGAAACTTGTAAGTGTACCCTGGGGTACTCTCACAAAGTTTGTACAGCTTCACGCCATACCTCGCCCACTTAGAGGGAACATACTGGCTGAAAATGAGTCTCCCCTTGAAAGCAATAAGAGACTCATCAACCGCGACCTCCCTTTCCGGGTACATAGGCATCCACAAATTTGGCCCCAAAGCGATCGATGACCGGCCTGATTTTGTACAGGCGGTCATAGGCAGGATCACCTTGGGGGGGACATGCTGCATTATCTGCATAATGCAGGCATTTCCGGATGGCCTCAAACCAGGAGCGTGTCATGGCCGGTCTGGTAGAGGACGTCCCCACTCCAGTACTGCCTGACACTAGGTGTTTGGACTAGGCCCATGTGCAGCACGAGGCCTCAAAACGTCCTCATCTCAGCTGCACTGACCGGGGTCCAGCCACCGGGCCTAGCCAAAGGGGAGCCCGGGTGTTGAGCAATGAACTGTTGGGCGTACAGGTTTGTTTGCTCCACCATCAGATTTACTAAGTGGTCACTGAAAAAAAGACTAAAGTAGTCGTATTCAGTGAAGCCCACAGTGGAAATCTGGATTCCTGGTTGGCCAACAAAATCAGGAATCGCAGGCTCAAAATGCTCTGGGGTACACCAGACAAGTTCACCGGTAGGGGGCTTAGGTGGACTGATCTGGTGGGCTGGAAAACTAGTACGAACCCCAGAGCTGATCGTACTAGCGTGGGCCACAGGGTCCCTGGCATGGAGGCCCCCTTGATCCGCCTGGCGGTGTCTCCGCCGCCTTGGGGACTCATCATCATTGCTAGATGATGAGGAGGACGCGGATGACAACAGGAAAGTGGGGTCATCCTCGTCCTCACTGGGGCTCTCGGACTCTGAGGCAAGCTGGGCGTATGCCTCCTCGGCTAAGAGCGTCCGGCGGGCCATAGGGGATTGTGTGTGCGTGCATGTAAATCTTTATTCAGTGTGGGTGGGGGCACGGGTGTTCGCGAACTTTGCCCTACAGCTAAAATAAAATAAAAAAAATAAAAAAATTATTTTTTTTCAAAAAGTGTAAAAAAATAAATAAAGTAAGTTACAAATGCGCTGTTGGGTTTGCGATGCGCTAACAGTGGACGAACGCAAAGAGTGACGGCCACAGTCAGCGCATGCAAAAAAGAAAAAACTTGTGCCCAAAAAAATAAAAATGTGTGGGAGGGGGGGGGGGGGGGCAAGCTGCAACACCCCTTGGGGGGTGTGTCTAGGGTCACACAGCTAAGTGCTGTGGACCCCAGACACCCGATCAAGGTGCTAAAAGTGCTTTAGAAAAAAACGTTTTCCCCCTATCTATCCCTGCCGAAATCCTCCTATCCCTAAGACTGATGGCACAAAAAACACACTTTTTTTTTAGGGCAGCACAGCCGGAGCTCCCCTCTCTCCCGATCCACGGACTGGTATGAGCAGGGAGAGGAGCTCCGGCAATTCAAATTTGCCGCTCCGCGCGCCCAGCCTCCCTGCCAGCCAATCAGATGCGATCCTGACCCTAACCCTATTATCACACCACCAATCACCGTCCTTTCCGGGTTATCGGGTCATCAGACACCGGTCATCATATGTCATATGTCCCCAACAGGTTAAAAAGAGGGATGGAGCGTAATCCAGCGCTCTCCCTACTTATTGAAACCAGCGGTGAGGCAGCGGTACGTAGGGGACATTTCCCCACACCACGAAACATCAGGACCACTGTCCTATTGTGTCCACCCCTTATCTGGGATGAGACGCTGTAATCTACCAATAAGTAGCGGTGGTTTTATTTTGCACTATTTCTTCTGATTTTAGTATGACTGAATTTTGAGTAATGACGAAGCAATATGTTGTTTGTTTCCCCTTGTGTTTTTCAGTTCTCTTCACTAGGCTAAGTCCCCTGATAAGTCCCAAAGCAGGGATGAAACGTGGCATGTAGGGATATAGTGAGGGTAAGCATAGGGAATAGGCCCCAAGTCAGGGACAGGTTCCGTATAGGGTCGCCCCTATCGGGGCAGGTGCTCTGTGTCTGTCAGGCAGCCAATGAAATAGCCCCCCACCCTGCTTAAAGGGTTTCTATCACTTGGTATGCCATAATTAGCTCTCAGACACTAGCGATCCGCTAGTGTCTGCTCTGGCCAACCATCCTAATATAAGAGCTTTTGGGGCAGCCGTTTTGCTAAAACAATAACTTTTATAAATATGCTAATGAGCCTCTAGGTGCTATGTGGGCGTCATTAGCACCTAGAGGCTCCGTCTACCTTCATACACAGCCACCGCCCAGCGCGTCCCTCCAGCCCGCCCATCTCCTGCTGAATGCGATCCTCCCCGTGCGCGGCTGTATTCGGCGCATGCGCAGTGAATGTCTGACCGCTTCCCTGCTCAGACATCTCCACTGCGCCTGCGCCGATGACGTCATAGTGCTCCAAGGAACAGGCGCAGTGGAGATGTCTGAGCAGGGAAGCGGTCAGACATTCACTGCGCATGCGCCGAATACAGCCGCGCACGGCGCATGCGCGAGAATTCGTCCGCTGCGTCACACGGAGGATCGCATTCAGCAGGAGATGGGCGGGCTGGAGGGACACGATTGGCGGTGGCTATTTATGAAGGTAGACGGAGCCTCTAGGTGCTAATGACGCCCACATAGCACCTAGAGGCTCATTAGCATATTTATAAAAGTTCTTTTTTTTAGCAAAACGGCTGCCACAAAAGATGTTATATTAGGATGGTTGGCCAGAGCAGACACTAGCGGATCGCTAGTGTCTGAGAGCTAATTATGGCATACGAAGTGATAGAAACCCTTTAACGAGGGCATTAGCACTAGGGCAGCATAAGTGATTATTCGTGCGGTTTACCTACAGAGCACCAGTCAACAATATCTTTGGCCACTGTATTTTAGGATATACTCCAATCACACACCGATTGCTAGTCCATGGTCCACACGACTGAAGGTGGCGAGATTGACCCTTACTATTACTTTGACCAGACAGCATTTGTCTGTGTAGATAGAGATTCAGTCCTTTGTTGATTTACTCACTGTTTGTCATTGAT
Organism: Bufo bufo; assembly: GCF_905171765.1. NCBI lineage: Eukaryota > Metazoa > Chordata > Amphibia > Anura > Bufonidae > Bufo > Bufo bufo. Next base: position 100,294,177 of record NC_053399.1, read on the forward strand.
AATTTTATGGCATATCTAGTAAAAGATATATGTTATGTTGTTAAGGATACCCGGTCCACAGAGTACATTGGTGGTTTATTTGGGAGTGTGACCCTTACCTCGGCACCCTTGACCATACTGCACTGAGGTCTTTGTAATTTTTGACAGAATAAGGAAATGAAAAGGAGAGCAAGCTGAGAGAAAGGTGCGACCTGTGCGCGGGGGGCCGCTTGTTCCTGATGACCTGCACCATGGCCAGCCAGCAGTATAGAGGAATATTGGGATTAATAAGACATCCCCATCTCAGACAATAGGGGGCATATTGCTAGAATAAGTCCCCATTGTCTGATAGGTGCAGGTCCCACCTCTGTGACCTGCACATATCTCATTAACAAAGCCTTGAAAGTCAGGCAGAACGCACCATGCATGCGTGGCGACCCGCCATTCATTTCTATGGGGCTGTCGAAAATAGCCAAAGAGCTGGCCCGGCTATTTCCATCTGCACTATAGAAATTAATGGGAGCACTGGCCGTCTACGCGTGGTGCACCCTTTATGACTTTCAAGGCTTTGTTTATGAGATAGGTGCCACCTATCGGACAATGGGCGCATATCCTAGCAATATGCCCCTGTTGTCTGAGATGGGAGTACCCCTTCAACCCCATTGTTGCTATTATGTGAGATAAATGATGGGGTCACTTATTAATGTGAGGCACGTGGAGATATTACTTTAGTACCTCCATGTGCATCACATTAATAGTAAGTGACCTCATCCAGTACCTCCTCACATAATGGGCAATATACGGTTAATGTGTGGGTATTTTTTTCCCCCCAAAGTATTGATTTGGTATCAAGTATTGTGATACTTTACTTGGCATTGAAATCAAAGTCCAAATTCTAGTATTGCGACAACCCCAGGTCCCCTTTCACACAAGCGAGGTTTCCGTATGGGTGCAATGAGTGACGTGAAAGCATTGTATCCGCACCGAATCCTGACCTATTCATTTCTATAGGTCTGTGTACATGAGCGTTGTTTTTCATGCGTTACGTGAAAATCACAGCAAGTTCTGTATTCTGCGTTTTTCACAAAGTCCTGGTCCCATAGAAGTGAATAGGGCTTCAGTGAAACACGCATTGCGTCCGGATGCAAAGCGTTTTTCACTGATTGTTGCTAGGAGATGTTGTTTGTAGTCCTTGGGTTTTTTTTCACGTGCGTGAAAAACGCATTTTAGGGTCCATTCACATGTCCGTAATGTATTGTGGATCCGCAATACACCCGGCCGGCACCCCATAGAACTGCCTATTCTTGTCCCAATTGCGGACAAGAATAGAACATGATCTATTGTTTTTGGGGAGCCGCGGACCGGAAGATCGGGGGTGCGCTCCGGAAATGCGGATTCAGACAGCATACTGTGTAGAGAATGAATAGGTCCGGATTCGTTCCTCAACGTTGCGGAACGGATCCGGACACATTCTAAGGACGTGTGAATGGACCCTAAAACTGACTGCATCCACACAGAATTTTTATTTTTATTTTTTTACATGGAACCACTGCACGCAATCGCAGACAAAACTGGACTACACTTGCGTGCAAAACCATAATTTTTGTTCCTGAATGGATGGGGACACAATCTGTATCATTCGTGTGAAAGAGGCCTAATAGAGACCTATAGAAGGTTGTGGTCGGGGAGTGTCTGACTGCTGAGACCCTCACCGACCCCTAGGATGAGGGGAGAGAGGCACGCACCTATCGGGCTGAGGATGGAATAGAAATGGGCTTATAGACTGCAGCATGGAGTGTGCAGTGAGGAGAGAGAGTGCGATATGAGTCTCTACCCTCGATCTAGGGATGGTGGGGGCACTCAGACGACCACCAATCATTTTAGGTTAGCGACCCTTTAATATTACACTCTTATTGCTGATTTACAGGGACTGCCTCCTATGATGGCAAAGTGCTGGGCACTGAGTATACAGCAACGGGCAGGGACAGTGAAACCCATCAGTGCCTTCACTGACAGCCAGCCCTGACACGCGGGATCCCACAGATCAGCTATTGGTGCACCACAACTTGCCATGTGACATCACATTCATCAGTCACATCACCTAGGAGCAGCTTAGCCCCATAGAAGTGAATGGGGCTGAGCACAATACCAAGAATGGCCACTATAGAAATGTAAGGCGCTATGCTTGGTGAGCCGAGCCATCTCAAACTGCTGATCGGCGGGGGTCCTGGGTGTCAGACCCCCACACATCTGATACCGATGACCTATCCAGAGGATACCCCTTTAAATTCACTCATTCTATAGCATTTATGTGACTATGTATTTTGCGGTCCACAAGATATACGCATGACGTCCATGTGGCATCCGTTTTTTGCAGACCCATTGGAGGAGATTTATCAAAACTGGTGCAAAGGACCTGTGTGAAGTTGGCACCCCATGTTTTTAAATTTCAAAAAGAAATACACCATTCGTTTGCGCTGCGTTTGTGCCGCAAAAATGAACGTTTGTGCCGGTTCGGTTCCTGAAGATATTGCGCGGTAGATTTTTATGAAGTCACGCCCACTTTCCACCCCATGTTCTTAAATGTCAAAAGGAAACACACCGTGCGTTTGTGCTGAAAAAACGGAAGGACACCCCTACTCAGTGTGACACGTGCCCCGATCATCCGGGCCTCTGCATTATTGGTTGCTTCAGGAGTACCACACTTCATGGAGTACTACATTTATGTTCCCCTTCCCCAATTTAGCCACTGACAATCGGATAAAAAACTATGGTTCTCAGACTTGAGAACTAAAACTAAAAAAATAAATTGGAAGACATATTAGGTATCGCCGCGTCCGTAAGAATCTGCTCTATAGAAATACCCCATGACCTAACCCCTCAGATGAACACGGTCAAAAAATAAAATAAAAACAATGCAAAAAAAAACCTTTTTTTGTCACCTTACATAACCGTTTTTATTTTATTTTTTGACAGTGTTCATCTAGGCCCATGTGCAGCACGAGGCCCCAAAATGTCCTCATCTGCTGCACTGACCGGGGTCCGGCCACCGGGCCTAGCCAAAAAGGAGCCCGGGTGTTGAGCAACAAACTGTTGGACGTACAGGTTCGTCTGCTCCACCATCAGATTCACAAAGTGGTCACTGAAAAAAAAGACTAAGGCCTCCTGCACACGACCGTTGTGTGCACCCGTGGCCGTTGTGCCGTTTTTTTTTCGCGGACCCATTGACTTTCAATGGGTCCGTGGAAAAATCGGAAAATGCACCGTTTTGCAGCCGCATCCGTGATCCGCGTTTCCTGTCCGTCAAAAAAATAAGACCTGTCCTATTTTTTTGACGGATAACGGTTCACGGACCCATTCAAGTCAATGGGTCCGTGAAAGAACACGGATGCACACAAGATTGGTATCCGCGCCTGTGATCCGTGGACGTAGGTTACTTTCATACAGACGGATCCAAAGATCCGTCTGCATAAAAGCTTTTTCAGAGCGGAGTTTTCACTTCGTGAAAACTCATATCCGACAGTATATTCTAACACAGAGGCGTTCCCATAGTGATCGGGACGTTTCTAGTTAGAATATACTACGAACTGTGTACATGACTGCCCCCTGCTGCCTGGCAGCACCCGATCTCTTACAGGGGGCTGTGATACGCACAATTAACCCCTCAGGTGCTGCACCTAAAGGGTTAATTGTGCATATCATAGCACCCTATAAGAGATCAGGGGCTGCCAGGTAGCAGGGGGCAGACCCCCCCTCCCTCCCTCTATTGTATTATTTTCATTGGTGGCCAGTGCGGCCCCCCCTCCTTCCCTCTATTGTATCAATTTCATTGGTGGCACAGTGTGCGGCCTCCCCTCTCCTCCCCCCTCCCGATCATTGGTGGCAGCGGAGAGTTCTGATCGGAGTCCCAGTTTAATCGCTGGGGCTCCTATCGGTAACCATGGCAACCAGGACGCTACTGCAGTCCTGGTTGCCATGGTTACTTAGCAATATTAGAAGCATCATAATTACCTGCTGCGCTGTCTGTGACCGGCCGGGAGCTCCTCCTACTGGTAAGTGACAGATCATTATGCAATGCGCCGCACAGACCTGTCACTTACCAGTCGGAAGAGCTCCCGGCCGGTCACAGACAGCGCAGCAGGTAAGTATGATGCTTCTAATATTGCTAAGTAACCATGGCAACCAGGACTGCAGTAGCGTCCTGGTTGCCATGGTTACCGATCGGAGCCCCAGCGATTAAACTGGGACTCCGATCGGAACTCTCCGCTGCCACCAATGATCGGGGGGGGGGGGGGGGAGGCCGCATCACTGTGCCACCAATGAAAATAATACAATAGAGGGAGGGAGGGGGGTCGGGGGGAAGGGCCGCACACTGGCCACCAATAAAAATAATACAATAGAGGGAGGGGGGGGCGCACACTGTGCCACCAATAAAAATAATACAATAGAGGGAGGGAGGGGGGGGGCGCACACTGTGCCACCAATAAAAATAATACAATAGAGGGAGGGAGGGGGGGCGCACACTGTGCCACCAATAAAAATAATACAATAGAGGGAGGGGGGGGGGGGCGCACACTGTGCCACCAATAAAAATAATACAATAGAGGGAGGGAGGGGGGTCTGCCCCCTGCTGCTTGGCAGCCCCTGATCTCTTACAGGGGACTATGATACGCACAATTAACCCCCCTCAGGTGCGGCACCTGAGGGGTTAATTGTGCGGATCACAGCCCCCTGTAAGAGATCGGGTGCTGCCAGGCAGCAGTCATGTACACAGTTCTTAGTATATTCTAACTTGAAGCATCCCCATCACCATGGGAACGCCTGTGTTAGAATATACTGTCGGATCGGAGTTTCACGATCTAACTCATATCCAATGGTATATTCTAACATAGAGGTGTTCCCATGGTGATGGGGACGCTTCAAGTTAAAATATACCATCGGATTGGAGAAAACTCCGATCCTATGGTATAATAGGGACTCCTGACTTTACATTGAAAGTCAATGGGGACGGATCCGTTTGCAATTGCACCATATTGTGTCATTGTCAAACGGATCCGTCCCCATTGACTTGCATTGTAATTCAGGATGGATCCGTTTGGCTCCGCACGGCCAGGTGGACACCAAAACGACTTTTTTTTCATGTCCGTGGATCCTCCAAAAATCAAGGAAGACCCACGGAAGAAAAAACGGTCACGGATCACGGACCTATGGATCCCGTTTTTGCGGACCTTAAAAAAAAACGGTCGTGTGCAGGAGGCCTAAAGTAGTCATATTCAGTGAAGCCCACTGTGGAAAACTGAATTTCTGGTTGGCCTACAAAATCAGGAATCGCGGGCTCAAAACGCTCTGGGGAATACAGACAAGTTCACCGGTAGGGGGCTCCGGTGGAATTAACTGGTGGGCAGGAAAACTAGTACGAGCCCCAAAGCTGCTTGTACTAGTGTGGGCCACAGGGTCCCTAGCATGGCAGTCCACTTGCTCCGCCGCCTTGGGGGCTCATCATCATCGCTAGATGATGAGGAGGACGCGGATGACAAAAAGAAAGTGGGGTCATCCTCGTCCTCACTGGGGCTCTCGGACTCGGAGGCAAGCTGGGCGTATGCCTCCTCAGCCGAGAACATCAGGGGAGTGTGTGTGTGTGATAAGCTTTATTTGGTGTGCATGTGTGGGGGGGGCGGGTGTTCGTGAACTTACCCTAAACCTAACAGACCAAAAAAAATTAAAAAAATATAAATAAATAAAAAGGCCAAAATTTTTTAAAATTAAAATTCTAACTCGCTGATCAACTGTCCGAAGTTGATCAGCGGTGGGGTGTGCGATGCGCTAATAGCGTCCGGACGCTAAGAGTGCCGGCCACAGTCAGCGTACGCAGAAAAAAAAAATTAAATTATGCTAGCGTCCCAAAAAAAATTGGGGAGGGGGGGGGGGGGCAAGCTGCAGCACACCTGGGGGCGTCTAGGGTCAGGGTTAAAAACATGGGGTGGAAAGTGGGCGGGGTTTCAGCAAATCAAACGCTTAATATCTCGGAAACTAAAGAGTCGCAAACGTTCATTTTTGCGGCACAAACGAATGGTGCATTTATTTTCGACATTTAAGAACATAGGGCGCCAACTTCACACGGGTGTGCAAAGGCAAGCTAGCATGGTCATCCATAGCAACCAATCAGATTCCCCCTTTCATTTTTCAGAGCTCCTTTGGAAAATGAGAGGATGAATCTGATTAGTTGCTATGGTCAGTTTCCCTTTGCACCGGTTTTGATGAATCTCCCCCATAAACTGCATTGTGCAGCCAGGTATAGGACATGTTCTATCTGCCGTATCATGTCCGTTCCATAAAAGACAGGAAATATTCCTGGCAGGAAAACGCCATTCAAGGACAAAAACCCCAGATACAACTTGTAAGTCACCATGTGAACGCCAGGCTAATAGCGCTCCGCTGCTGGAAATAAAACCGGTGACAGTCGTCGCTCTTTGCTGTGAGTCTTTTTTGTTTAATTTTGGGTTTGGAAGAAAAACGGGGCACAAACGCTAACACTTCCACAGCGTGTGAACAAAACCAAAAATGAGTGCAGTGGTCATGAGAGGGTTAACATGCAACACAAAATGGCTGCTGCGATTTCCACCCTTTTCTCCTCACACAAAAGAGCCGCCATTAATTTTATACGTCTTCTCCTCACCTACTTCCCGTCTCTTCTCCTGTCAGCGCCGCTCACACAGTATATTCGCTAGCTCCGCCCCTTCTCTTTCCCGCGCTCTCCTCTCATTGGCCGACGGCAGGCGGGAGCCATTTTCTGCACATCTCTAAGCGCCTTCTGTGAGCGTTGCGTGCGCCTCACTAGCTCCGCCCCTTCTCTTTCCCGCGCTCTGCTCTTATTGGCTGGCTGCAGTCGGGAGCCATTTTCTGTACATCTCTAGCCTTCTGTCAGAGTTGCGTGTCCTCACTAGCTCCGCCCCTTCTCTTTCGCGCTCTCATCTCATTGGCTGACAGCCGTGTTAGTCTTGTCCTGATATGAGCTCCCCCTAGTGCTTCTAATAGGTAGCGCTCCAGTGAAGAATCAGGCTGACACCTTTCTCCTCAACAGGTAAGCCAATCTCTGGGAATGTAGGGGGCAACTCCCCTTTACATGCAAATATGCACAAGCCCTGCCCCTTTTAGGGTCAGAATGCCACAGAGCACTCTTTTAGACCCTTCTCACTTGAGTTCACCATTTGGGTTTTAGGTGTAAAATTTTACCACATGGACAATCTGATTGGCTGAGAGGATGTGTTCTGCATAATTAGCATGTCACATGACCATATATACACGCATGTACTTATGACGGGTGTGGGTGCCCTTTCTTGAGGCGCTTGGCGGACGGGTGTACTCCATGCTGAATGGGGTAAAATCCATGAAGATATCAGAGGGTCGTTCACATGTACTGCGCTGAAAACGTCATGTAATAAAGTGAAGCATATTAGCGGTAGGAGTCCAACTTTCCGAAATTTGGTAAGTAACGAGTGAACGCCGCACTTATCGTATCAGTAGGAAGTGAGAAAAGAAATACTGTACATTTTTTTTTTGCAATTTACCACATAACTTGGGCAATTTGCACCAAAATCAGGTGTTAATGGAATAATGATTGTGAGCCAGCGAAAACGGAAAGAGCTGCGAGCAGACACCGTGGATTTCTCGCCATTTATTCCTGTATTGACTCCAGTGGGGAAAAGCCACAAAAGCATCCAGCGCAGGACGGGTTAAAGGAGTTCACGCCCCCCCCCCCACGGTTCTGGCTCATTTGCTCCCCAGTGACATGACGCATGGGTGACGTGTCACTGCTGCTGCCAGTCATTGGCTGCAGCAGTCATGTGACCCACAACAAATCAGATGGGGGGGGGGGGGGGGGAGACCCGGGGGCTGCGGCAGAGTGGATGAGCTGGAACCTGGGCATCGGGTATATAGGATTTCCACCGCGGGTCTACAGAAAAGGTCCCCATGAGTGAACAACCCATTAATTAGGTGTGTACAGACCGCCTTTGCCTCGTTATGCGATCTCCCTTTTGTCTTCAGTTGAGACTTAATTAACAGGAGATGGGTGGCGTAACGACTCGACACCCGCTGTGGAATCGTCCGTGCTGTCGCCGATACCAGCTTACAGCCCTGGAGTTCTGGACGATGAGCGATGACTTTGATATCTACATCGGCAAGGACAACCAACTAAACAGTTACCGCTTGACGATCGATCAATGATTTTACACTACTTTTACGATATTTTAAACCATGTATGCTCAACCTGCGGCCCTCCAGCTGTTGCAAAACTACAGCTCCCAGCATGCCCGAACAGCCCACAGCAGGGCATTGTGGGAGTTGTAGTTTTACAACAGCTGAAGGGCCGCAGGTTGAGCACCCCTGTTTTAAACCATTGACGACTCCCGGAGTCCTGGACCTCATCCAACATCACAGGCTCCCCCTACTGGTGGCAGCAGGAGAAGGGGGTTTTATCATTTGCAGGAGATTTCAAACCTACTAGAGACATATTATACAGCAGGACAATGACTGCCATACAAGACAGGAGAGAATTCCCCTCTACAGACAGCAGGGTATCACGCCCCTCACTAGTGGAATCACCACCATTGTAATTATATATATATATATATACACATGCATTTAATAAACACAAATACAACTTTTATAGCAATTACACAAATACAACCATCCCAAAAAAGTGGATTCCCGGAGCATTTGGTGCCTTACATTTAGGCCTATAGATCCCTCTGATGGTATACTGTAAGCATAGAATTATCTATTCCTCATTGTCCTCCAGTTTATATATTACAAGTCTATTAATGTCCTTGAATTTATTAACCGATCCTGCAGCTCCGAGTTCACCTTCTGCCATTTTTCAATCCGTCTTGAAGTTTTGTGGATTGGCTGCTCAGGAACGCGGTCACGTAACATTCCTCTTCTGAAAATCTTTCTTCCACTGTATTACGTGCTTTACCAGCTTCCCAGCCTGCCGGCCAAGACATAGGAGATGCTGTGGATGGAGCCAGAACTATTCCTCTGACTGGCACATGCGCAGATGAGGTGGATTCAGGACTTTGCACATGTGCCAGGCTGAGTAGTTCTGGTCCCGTCCGTAGAACAGGCCGGAAACCTGGTAAAGGATGTGATGCCGGATGACGTAGGATTTTCAACAGAAGAGGTTGTGTGGCTGGGATTCCCAACTGCCGATCCATGCAATTTCGAGGCGTAAATGTATTTCATAGGGTACTTGGTCACCCCTTTAGGCATTTCATTAAGTATATTACACATTTTAGAAACTGAGATAGACCGTCCTGTGCCTAGAAGAGAGTCGAACGCCGAGTCAACAAGAAATTGGACCTTTTCGGTGACCCAGTCATTATTTGCCATCTGATAGACATTACAAGGGTAGAAGGGTAGATAGCCGCAGCTCACTGGTTCCTAGTACGTGGTCAAGCTTCATGCCAGTCCCTCGATTTATGACTTTCACCTTCAGCCTAAGATTATTTAATTCACCTTTTTCCACCCCTTCAAAGTAAAAGTCCTCGTTGAAAATTGGGTTCCTGCTCCGGCGGATTACGGTGCTTCTTTGCCTCTGTAGCTTTCCAGGCATCAGATACATCATCACACAACAACTGATGCTGCGGGGGTCTTGATGCAATGGATACAGGTTCTCTGCATTGACTAGTTTCACCCTCAGACGTCGCAACTCTTTTACATACTCGAAAGACAAGCGGAGAAGCCCCCCTTTGCTTAGCGTTACCTCTGTCTCTTTGGTCAAACGCTCCTGACAGCAAATAAAGTCCAGGTGAAATATTGGAGGAGGAATGAGATGCCTCATGGAGGCCCTTGAATTGGAGTGGTTTTCCTTGGAGGACAATTTCGGGCTGGTGTCTGCAGAGCTGGTTTCGTCAGTGGACAAGGAGTTGGCTCGAGTCAATGTTTTAAGAGGCAGAGCACGGCAATAGCGGCGGTCTTTGCCAGGATCAGAAGAAAATGGACTTCTTTCCGGTGAGCGGTTCAAAAGAGGAGAACTAAAGGGAGAAGAATCTGTAGAGGATGTTGTGTCACTGTGCAAGAAGCCACAAGTAAACCTCTGGAGACGCAGATCATGAGATGAATTGCAGTTTAGGAGATGGTCAGAGTCTAATGGTGACAGTGGCTTTAAGTCACAAGGACCATGAGTGTGACACATCTGATGAAAGAGAGACTCCCTCCTCCGGGTGTGCGGACTCTCGGACAGGTACGGGCTTCCCAGAATGCTTGCGGCTATGGACTGATGATGCCTTTGTCCTGAAGTCTCAGCCTCCTGCTCCATATCTTCCACCTGGATAACATGACTGCTTGCTGATGTGAGCAGGGCCCATGGAGAAGATCTGGATCCAATATCTGAAGGTTTCTTCTGTAGCCACTTTCCAACACGACCACCTCCGTCCGGAAGCGAAGACAGTTTAGGAGGTATGAAGAATGTAGGAATTTTATCTGGTGTGAGAATATTTGGACATGAGGGTGGAAGCTTCTTCTTAGAGCAAAACATCTGGATAGAAGACTTGGGTGTTACTGTAAAGATGAAAGTTAAAAGTGAGGAGAAAGAAATCTGGGTTTACTGGGAATTATTACAAGAACTTCAAAAATCCTCACCTATTATAATATATCTGCTTGCTGTCAGAGAAAATAAACAGAGGGGTTGCCTGAGACTTTTTATTGCATGGCATGGGCCCTTTACTCTTTCAGTCGATGCTACATGCCCTATCCTTTTCCCCTGACATCTGAGAGAGTCTGGTGACCCCGATTTACATGACCTGTATGGTGGTGAGGGTGGAGGCGTGAGGTGCTGGGATCTGACTGTGGCCGGATACAGCCTGATTCAGCAGACAGCCATGAGCATTGGCAGAAGTTAAAGGAGATATTTATGAATGTACACATACAGGTGAAACTCTGAAAAATTAGAATATCGTGCAAAAGTCCATTTATTTCAGTAATGCAAATTAAAAGGAATTGCATTAATGCAGCTTAAAATTAAAATTTTGTGAAAAGGTTCAATATTCTAGGCTCAAAGTATCACCCTCTAGTCAGCTAATTAATCCATACCCCCTGAGCAAAGGGGACCTCAACATTGAGACTTTGGGGTTTCATAAGCTAAAAGCCATAATCATCCAAATTATAACAAATAAATGCTTGAAATATCTCGCTTTGCATGTAATGAGTCTCATATATTAGTTTCACCTTTTAAAGGGTTTCTATCACTTCGTTTCACCTATTTAGCTGTCAGACACTAGCGATCCGCTAGTGTCTGCTCTAACAAACCATCCTAATATAATAGGTTTTGGGGCAGCCGTTTCGCTAAAAAAAGAACTTATATCGATTATGCTAATGAGCCTCTAGGCGCTATGGGGGCGTCATTAGCACCTAGAGGCTCGGTCTACCTTCACAAACTGCCGCCGCCCAGCGCGTCCCTCCAGCCCGCCCATCTCCTCCGGAATGCGATCCTCCCTGTGAGCGCGCATGCGCAGTGAATGTCTGACCGCTTCCCTGCACAGACATCTCCACTGCGCCTGTTCCTTGGAGCACTATGACGTCATCGGCGCAGGCGCAGTGGAGATGTCTAAGCAGGGAAGCGGTCAGACATTCACTGCGCATGCGCCGAATACAGACGCACACGGGGAGGATCGCATTCAGGATGAGATGGGCGGGCTGGAGGGACGCGCTGGGCGGCGGCAGTTTGTGAAGGTAGACCGAGCCTCTAGGTGCTAATGACGCCCCCATAGCACCTAGAGGCTCATTAGCATATCGATATAAGTTCTTTTTTTAGCGAAACGGCTGCCCCAAAACCTATTATATTAGGATGGTTTGTTAGAGCAGACACTAGCGGATCGCTAGTGTCTGACAGCTAAATATGTGAAACGAAGTGATAGAAACCCTTTAAGTTGCTTTACTGAAATAAATGAACTTTGCACGATATTCTAATTTTTCGAGTTTCACCTGAATATATGTGGAGCATAAGACCTGGACGGAGAGCTTTCCTGGAAACCTTTAACGAGACGACATGTGAGGGATTCACGTTACCTCCTCGGGGCATAGACTGTCTGCCGTTCACTCCTTATATTACATTACAGCGAGGAAGCCAGGGGCCACAAAGAGTCCACTTCGTGTGCTCACCATCCAGAACATCACACATGATAGGATTAGATACACAGCTCAGCAGACAGTATCACACAGGATAGGATTAGATACACAGGATAGGCTTAGATACACAGCTCAGCAGACAGTATCACACAGGATAGGATTAGATATACAGATAAGCGGTCAGTATCACACAGGATAGGATTAGATACACAGATAAGCAGTCAGTATCACATATGATAGGATTAGATACACAGCTCAGCAGACAGTATCACACAGGATAGGATTAGATACACAGCTCAGCAGACAGTATCACACAGGATAGGATTAGATACACAGCTCAGCAGACAGTATCACACAGGATAGGATTAGATACACAGCTCAGCAGTCAGTATCACACAGGATAGGATTAGATACACAGCTCAGCAGTCAGTATCACACAGGATAGGATTAGATATACAGATAAGCAGTCAGTAACACACAGGATAGGATTAGATATACAGATAAGCAGTCAGTATCACACAGGATAGGATTAGATACACAGATAAGCAGTCAGTAACACACAGGATAGGATTAGATATACAGAAAAGCAGTCAGTATCACACAGGATAGGATTAGATATACAGATAAGCAGTCAGTATCACACAGGATAGGATTAGATACACAGATAAGCAGTCAGTAACACACAGGATAGGATTAGATACACAGCTCAGCAGACAGTAACACACAGGATAGGATTAGATATACAGATAAGCAGTCAGTAACACACAGGATAGGATTAGATATACAGATAAGCAGTCAGTAACACACAGGATAGGATTAGATACACAGATAAGCAGTCAGTATCACATATGATAGGATTAGATACACAGCTCAGCAGACAGTATCACACAGGATAGGATTAGATACACAGCTCAGCAGACAGTATCACACAGGATAGGATTAGATACACAGCTCAGCAGACAGTATCACACAGGATAGGATTAGATACACAGCTCAGCAGTCAGTATCACACAGGATAGGATTAGATACACAGCTCAGCAGTCAGTATCACACAGGATAGGATTAGATATACAGATAAGCAGTCAGTAACACACAGGATAGGATTAGATATACAGATAAGCAGTCAGTATCACACAGGCTAGGATTGGATACACAGATAAGCAGTCAGTAACACACAGGATAGGATTAGATATACAGAAAAGCAGTCAGTATCACACAGGATAGGATTAGATATACAGATAAGCAGTCAGTATCACACAGGATAGGATTAGATACACAGATAAGCAGTCAGTAACACACAGGATAGGATTAGATACACAGCTCAGCAGACAGTAACACACAGGATAGGATTAGATATACAGATAAGCAGTCAGTAACACACAGGATAGGATTAGATATACAGATAAGCAGTCAGTAACACACAGGATAGGATTAGATACACAGCTCAGCAGACAGTAACACACAGGATAGGATTAGATATACAGATAAGCAGTCAGTAACACACAGGATAGGATTAGATACACGGCTCAGCAGTCAGTATCACACAGGATAGGATTAGATACACAGCTCAGCAGACAGTAACACACAGGATAGGATTAGATATACAGATAAGCAGTCAGTAACACACAGGATAGGATTAGATACACGGCTCAGCAGTCAGTATCACACAGGAGAGGATTAGATACACAGCTCAGCAGACTGTATCACACATGACAGGATTAGATACACAGCTCAGCAGACAGTATCACACAGGATAGGATTAGATACACAGCTCAGCAGACAGTATCACACAGGATAGGATTAGATACACAGCTCAGCAGACAGTATCACACAGGATAGGATTGGATACACAGCTCAGCAGACAGTATCACACAGGATAGGATTAGATATACAGATAAGCAGTCAGTAACACACAGGATAGGATTAGATATACAGATAAGCAGTCAGTAACACACAGGATAGGATTAGATACACAGCTCAGCAGACAGTAACACACAGGATAGGATTAGATATACAGATAAGCAGTCAGTAACACACAGGATAGGATTAGATACACGGCTCAGCAGTCAGTATCACACAGGATAGGATTAGATACACAGCTCAGCAGAGAGTATCACACAGAATAGGATTAGATACACAGCTCAGCAGACAGTATCACACAGGATAGGATTAGATACACAGCTCAGCAGACAGTAACACACAGGATAGGATTAGATACACAGCTCAGCAGACAGTATCACACAGGATAGGATTAGATATACAGATAAGCAGTCAGTAACACACAGGATAGGATTAGATACACAGCTCAGCAGACAGTATCACACAGGATAGGATTAGATATACAGATAAGCAGTCAGTAACACACAGGATAGGATTAGATACACGGCTCAGCAGTCAGTATCACACAGGATAGGATTAGATACACAGCTCAGCAGACAGTATCACACAGGATAGGATTAGATATACAGATAAGCAGTCAGTAACACACAGGATAGGATTAGATACACGGCTCAGCAGTCAGTATCACACAGGATAGGTAGTCTTGAGCAAATAGAGCTTCGTATCATAGAACTGTAGAACAGTACAGCATTAAAATGTATGGGCTGCGAGTAGGCAAAATTTTGGTAGCGACTGGTAACTCATTATCAAACCTGACTTCGGATTCCCATTTTAAAATGTTTTTAAAGATGCAGATAGGAATACCGTAGTAATTCGCAGAAGTCTCGTGTGACTTCAGACAATGCTGTATGGAGACAGCATTAAAGTTTTTAAAGAATCGACTTCGGATCTATGATCGGATTAGATACAGTCTCACACAAGATTAGATACAGCAGTTAGACAATATCACATGATAGGATTAGATACACAGCTCAGCAGACAGTATCACACAGAATAGGATTAGATACACAGCTCAGCAGACAGTATCACACAGGATAGGATTAGATACACAGCTCAGCAGACTGTATCACACAGGATAGGATTAGATACACAGCTCAGCAGGCTGTATCACACAGGATAGGATTAGATACACAGCTCAGCAGGAAGTATCACACAGGATTAGACACATGGTGGAGATTTATAAAACTGGTATAAAGTAGAACTGGCTTAGTTGCCCATATCCTAGATTCCTCCTTTCATTACTCGCAACTCCTTTGGAAAATGAAAGCAACCAATCAGATTTTACCTTTCATTTTCCAAAGGAGTTGTGAGTAATGAAAGGAGGGATCTAGGATATGGGCAACTAAGCCAGTTCTACTTTATACCAGTTTTATAAATCTCCCTCATGGCACAGCAGACTCCCTGTCCTACGTGTCTCACTGCAGTATACTAGGGAATTTTTTTTATATAAAATAATCAATGTGGAGGATATGGATCCTTCAAGCTGATAGGTCTATAACCAATCACTACTTTTACGACCATTCTGCCCTCTATAATCACATTAAAGAACACTGAGGTCACCACCCTCTCCAGCCTGAAATGGATGATAACAGGGAGCAATAGACTGTATTCTCCTGTCCTACAGTCATCCTCTCCTCTGAAATGGCTGATAACAGGGAGCAATTGACTGTATTCTCCTGTCCTACAGTCATCCTCTCCTCTGAAATGGCTGATAACGGAGCAATAGACTGTATTCTCCTGTCCTACAGTCATCCTCTCCCCTGAAATGGCTGATAACAGGGGCAATAGATTGTATTCTCCTGTCCTACAGTCATCCTCTCCCCTGAAATGTCTGATAACAGGGGGCAATAGACTGTATTCTCCTGTCCTACAGTCATCCTCTCCCCTGAAATGTCTGATAACAGGGGGCAATAGACTGTATTCTCCTGTCCTACAGTCATCCTCTCCCCTGAAATGTCTGATAACAGGGGGCAATAGACTGTATTCTCCTGTCCTACAGTCATCCTCTCCCCTGAAATGGCTGATAACAGGGAGCAATAGACTGTATTCTCCTGTCCTACAGTCATCCTCTCCCCTGAAATGGCTGATAACAGGGAGCAATAGACTGTATTCTCCTGTCCTACAGTCATCCTCTCCTCTGAAATGGCTGATAACAGGGGGCAATAGACTGTATTCTCCTGTCCTACAGTCATCCTCTCCTCTGAAATGGCTGATAACAGGGGGCAATAGACTGTATTCTCCTGTCCTACAGTCATCCTCTCCCCTAAAAATGGCTGATAACAGGGAGCAATAGACTGTATTCTCCTGTCCTACAGTCATCCTCTCCCCTGAAATGGCTGATAACAGGGGGTAATAGACTGTATTCTCCTGTCCTACAGCCATCCTCTCCTCTGAAATGGCTGATAACAGGGGGTAATAGACTGTATTCTCCTGTCCTACAGTCATCCTCTCCCCTGAAATGGCTGATAACAGGGAGCAATAGACTGTATTCTCCTGTCCTACAGTCATCCTCTCCCCTGAAATGGCTGATAACAGGGAGCAATAGACTGTATTCTCCTGTCCTACAGTCATCCTCTCCCCTGAAATGGCTGATAACAGGGGGCAATAGACTGTATTCTCCTGTCCTACAGTCATCCTCTCCCCTGAAATGGCTGATAACAGGGAGCAATAGACTGTATTCTCCTGTCCTACAGTCATCCTCTCCCCTGAAATGGCTGATAACAGGGAGCAATAGACTGTATTCTCCTGTCCTACAGTCATCCTCTCCAGCCTGAAATGGCTGATAACAGGAGGCAATAGACTGTATTCTCCTGTCCTACAGTCATCCTCTCCCCTGAAATGGCTGATAACAGGGAGCAATAGACTGTATTCTCCTGTCCTACAGTCATCCTCCCCCCTGAAATGTCTGATAACAGGGAGCAATAGACTGTATTCTCCTGTCCTACAGTCATCCTCTCCAGCCTGAAATGGCTGATAACAGGGGGCAATAGACTGTATTCTCCTGTCCTACAGTCATCCTCTCCCCTGAAATGGCTGATAACAGGGGGCAATAGCCTGTATTCTCCTGTCCTACAGTCATCCTCTCCCCTGAAATGGCTGATAACAGGGGGCAATAGACGGTATTCTCCTGTCCTACAGTCATCCTCTCCCCTGAAATGGCTGATAACAGGGAGCAATAGACTGTATCCTCCTGTCCTACAGTCATCCTCTCCCCTGAAATGGCTGATAACAGGGGGCAATAGACTGTATCCTCCTGTCCTACAGTCATCCTCTCCCCTGAAATGTCTGATAACAGGGGGCAATAGACTGTATTCTCCTGTCCTACAGTCATCCTCTCCCCTGAAATGGCTGATAACAGGGGGCAATAGACTGTATTCTCCTGTCCTACAGTCATCCTCTCCCCTGAAATGGCTGATAACAGGGGGCAATAGACTGTATTCTCCTGTCCTACAGTCGTCCTCTCCCCTGAAATGGCTGATAACAGGGAGCAATAGACTGTATTCTCCTGTCCTACAGTCATCCTCTCCCCTGAAATGGCTGATAACAGGGAGCAATAGACTGTATTCTCCTGCCCTACAGTCATCCTCTCCCCTGAAATGGCTGATAACAGGGGGCAATAGACTGTATTCTCATGTCCTACAGTCATCCTCTCCCCTGAAATGGCTGATAACAGGGGGCAATAGACTGTATTCTCCTGTCCTACAGTCATCCTCTCCCCTGAAATGGCTGATAACAGGGGGCAATAGACTGTATTCTCCTGTCCTACAGTCATCCTCTCCCCTGAAATGGCTGATAACAGGGGGCAATAGACTGTATTCTCCTGTCCTACAGTCGTCCTCCCCCCTGAAATGGCTGATAACAGGGGGCAATAGACTGTATTCTCCTGTCCTACAGTCATCCTCCCCCCTGAAATGGCTGATAACAGGGGGCAATAGACTGTATTCTCCTGTCCTACAGTCATCCTCTCCTCTGAAATGGCTGATAACAGGGGGCAATAGACTGTATTCTCCTGTCCTACAGTCATCCTCTCCCCTGAAATGGCTGATAACAGGGGGCAATAGACTGTATTCTCCTGTCCTACAGTCATCCTCTCACCTGAAATGGCTGATAACAGGAGGCAATAGATTGTATTCTCCTGTCCTACAGTCATCCTCTCCCCTGAAATGGCTGATAACAGGGGGCAATAGACTGTATTCTCCTGTCCTACAGTCATCCTCTCCCCTGAAATGGCTGATAACAGGGGGCAATAGACTGTATTCTCCTGTCCTACAGTCATCCTCTCCCCTGAAATGGCTGATAACAGGGGGCAATAGACTGTATTCTCCTGTCCTACAGTCATCCTCTCCCCTGAAATGGCTGATAACAGGGAGCAATAGACTGTATTCTCCTGTCCTACAGTCATCCTCTCCCCTGAAATGGCTGATAACAGGGGGCAATAGACTGTATTCTCCTGTCCTACAGTCATCCTCTCCCCTGAAATGGCTGATAACAGGGGGCAATAGACTGTATTCTCCTGTCCTACAGTCATCCTCTCCCCTGAAATGGCTGATAACAGGGGGCAATAGACTGTATTCTCCTGTCCTACAGTCATCCTCTCCCCTGAAATGGATGATAACAGGGGGCAATAGACTGTATTCTCCTGTCCTACAGTCATCCTCTCCCCTGACATGGCTGATAACAGGGGGCAATAGACTGTATTCTCCTGTCCTACAGTCATCCTCTCCTCTGAAATGGCTGATAACAGGGAGCAATAGACTGTATTCTCCTGTCCTACAGTCATCCTCTCCCCTGAAATGGCTGATAACAGGGAGCAATAGACTGTATTCTCCTGTCCTACAGTCATCCTCTCCCCTGAAATGGCTGATAACAGGGGGCAATAGATTGTATTCTCCTGTCCTACAGTCATCCTCTCCCCTGAAATGGCTGATAACAGGGAGCAATAGACTGTATTCTCCTGTCCTACAGTCATCCTCTCCCCTGAAATGGCTGATAACAGGGGGCAATAGACTGTATTCTCCTGTCCTACAGTCATCCTCTCCCCTGAAATGGATGATAACAGGGGGCAATAGACTGTATTCTCCTGTCCTACAGTCATCCTCTCCCCTGAAATGGCTGATAACAGGGGGCAATAGACTGTATTCTCCTGTCCTACAGTCATCCTCCCCCCTGAAATGGCTGATAACAGGGAGCAATAGTCTGTATTCTCCTGTCCTACAGTCATCCTCTCCCCTGAAATGGCTGATAACAGGGGGCAATAGACTGTATTCTCCTGTCCTACAGTCATCCTCTCCCCTGAAATGGCTGATAACAGGAGGCAATAGATTGTATTCTCCTGTCCTACAGTCATCCTCTCCCCTGAAATGGCTGATAACAGGGGGCAATAGACTGTATTCTCCTGTCCTACAGTCATCCTCTCCCCTGAAATGGCTGATAACAGGGGGCAATAGACTGTATTCTCCTGTCCTACAGTCATCCTCTCCCCTGAAATGGCTGATAACAGGGGGCAATAGACTGTATTCTCCTGTCCTACAGTCATCCTCTCCCCTGAAATGGCTGATAACAGGGAGCAATAGACTGTATTCTCCTGTCCTACAGTCATCCTCTCCCCTGAAATGGCTGATAACAGGGGGCAATAGACTGTATTCTCCTGTCCTACAGTCATCCTCTCCCCTGAAATGGCTGATAACAGGGGGCAATAGACTGTATTCTCCTGTCCTACAGTCATCCTCTCCCCTGAAATGGCTGATAACAGGGGGCAATAGACTGTATTCTCCTGTCCTACAGTCATCCTCTCCCCTGAAATGGATTATAACAGGGGGCAATAGACTGTATTCTCCTGTCCTACAGTCATCCTCTCCCCTGACATGGCTGATAACAGGGGGCAATAGACTGTATTCTCCTGTCCTACAGTCATCCTCTCCTCTGAAATGGCTGATAACAGGGAGCAATAGACTGTATTCTCCTGTCCTACAGTCATCCTCTCCCCTGAAATGGCTGATAACAGGGAGCAATAGACTGTATTCTCCTGTCCTACAGTCATCCTCTCCCCTGAAATGGCTGATAACAGGGGGCAATAGATTGTATTCTCCTGTCCTACAGTCATCCTCTCCCCTGAAATGGCTGATAACAGGGAGCAATAGACTGTATTCTCCTGTCCTACAGTCATCCTCTCCCCTGAAATGGCTGATAACAGGGGGCAATAGACTGTATTCTCCTGTCCTACAGTCATCCTCTCCCCTGAAATGGATGATAACAGGGGGCAATAGACTGTATTCTCCTGTCCTACAGTCATCCTCTTCCCTGAAATGGCTGATAACAGGGAGCAATAGACTGTATTCTCCTGTCCTACAGTCATCCTCTCCCCTGAAATGGCTGATAACAGGGGGCAATAGACTGTATTCTCCTGTCCTACAGTCATCCTCTCCCCTGAAATGGCTGATAACAGGAGGCAATAGATTGTATTCTCCTGTCCTACAGTCATCCTCTCCCCTGAAATGGCTGATAACAGGGGGCAATAGACTGTATTCTCCTGTCCTACAGTCATCCTCTCCCCTGAAATGGCTGATAACAGGGGGCAATAGACTGTATTCTCCTGTCCTACAGTCATCCTCCCCCCTGAAATGGCTGATAACAGGGAGCAATAGTCTGTATTCTCCTGTCCTACAGTCATCCTCTCCCCTGAAATGGATGATAACAGGGAGCAATAGACTGTATTCTCCTGTCCTACAGTCATCCTCTCCTCTGAAATGGCTGATATCAGGGCCAATAGGTGGTATACCTGCATGAACAGGCATATTTCATGTGGAATCTGATTTGATCTGTATTGTACGATGGTCCTCACCCCTGCCTCTCACCTGTGTATCTGCAGCGTACTCCCCGTTGCGATGAGCGACTCCTCTGTGCCGAGGATGAGTCTTGTCACCTTTATAGGTGCACACCACGACGTCACCGGCTGAATCTCCTCTTATAAGCTGCCGTCTCTCCCACATCTGGCACCGCTGCCTCAGAGAACTACCCCCCTTCTTAATATGTGCTCATGATCTGCCCCCGGGGTTTATTTCCTTCTTCTTCATGAATGAGCAGATCTTGTGTTAAACAAGCAGCTTACACCATGTAATCCTGCAGTTTCCAGATTTGAGTGAAGGTGACGCATCAGGGACCCCAGATCCACATCCCAATGCACCCCACTAATTGGTCTGTACGACCCCTAACTAGACGTACTTCAGGGCCGGTGGCGACAACGTCGATCCAGATCCCTCCATTTCCTGCGCACAGAACCCCCCATTGTTAGTCTGCAGCCCCCCGCTCTCCACCGCCTCCTTTCATAGCTGATTACTCTATACACTTATTATAATGAGGGCTTCCAAAATAATACTGCCATCTCATCGTCTCCCCTGGTAACGTATGGAGTACCTATTATTCCTACTCCCCCACGTCACGTGAGCTGCCATCAAAGGCTCTTGCTGACGAGACAGCCAGGTGCAGGAGTGACACTTACATCAAACAGGCTGAGGTCTCATGCTTCTTACAGCTAAGGCTTGTCACAGTGTACCAGTGCACTTTCCTATACAGTATACAAATGGCGCACAAAGGCGGTGATGAACTGGTGAACTGAAATGCAAAGTCAATCAGGACTATTCGTTAGACTACAATCGACAGGAACAGCGATCAGTCGGCAATGCCGGAAAGATAAGGGTTACAATGAGATCTGTGCAATGAGCACCATGAGCTCTCTCCCTGGATCACAGGGGTACTAGTCAGATCCAGGATCGGGGGGGATTTCATAGACGTCAGTACTGAGGGTTTTCCCTGGTTTTATGTCATGACAGCCTCGTTTGGTTACTCATCCCCCGTCATGTCCTCATTCGCGTCCAGCGCCCCCACTTTGCTCGGGGCTTGATCAGGTGGCGGCGCCTGTCACTACCGATATCTTCCTGCTTCTTGGCTTGAGCACAGTGTCACATTCTCAAACACGAGAACTCAAAGTCACCAACACATCACCGCGACCAGGAAGACAAACACAGACACACGTGTGATACTGCACAGACCGATGCCTGCAGAGGAACATGAGGTGGATCGCCGCGTCCTCGAAATGTCCTGTATAACCTCACATTGGGCTGTAACCCCCTGTTGGAGTGGGACAGAGGGATCCGGATGGAGTGGGACAGAGGGGTCCGGATGGAGTGGGACAGAGGGGTCCGGATGGAGTGGGACAGAGGGGTCCGGATGGAGTGGGACAGAGGGGTCCGGATGGAGTGGGACAGAGGGGTCCGGATGGAGTGGGACAGAGGGGTCCGGATGGAGTGGGACAGAGGAATCTGGAAGAACAAATGGATCTGGAAGATAGAGTGCCGAGCCATGTATCTAATCCAAGATAGATACATGGCTCGGCACACCGTCTAGGAGTAGATACATGGCTCGGCACACCGTCTAGGAGTAGATACATGGCTCGGCACACCGTCTAGGAGTAGATACATGGCTCGGCACACCGTCTAGGAGTAGATACATGGCTCGGCACACCGTCTAGGAGTAGATACATGGCTCGGCACACCGTCTAGGATTAGATACATGGCTCGGCACACCGTCTAGGATTAGATACATGGCTCGGCACACCGTCTAGGATTAGATACATGGCTCGGCACACCGTCTAGGATTAGATACATGGCTCGGCACACCGTCTAGGAGTAGATACATGGCTCGGCACACCGTCTAGGAGTAGATACATGGCTCGGCACACCGTCTAGGAGTAGATACATGGCTCGGCACACCGTCTAGGATTAGATACATGGCTCGGCACACCGTCTAGGAGTAGATACATGGCTCGGCACACCGTCTAGGAGTAGATACATGGCTCGGCACACCGTCTAGGAGTAGATACATGGCTCGGCACACCGTCTAGGAGTAGATACATGGCTCGGCACACCGTCTAGGAGTAGATACATGGCTCGGCACACCGTCTAGGAGTAGATACATGGCTCGGCACACCGTCTAGGATTAGATACATGGCTCGGCACACCGTCTAGGAGTAGATACATGGCTCGGCACACCGTCTAGGAGTAGATACATGGCTCGGCACACCGTCTAGGAGTAGATACATGGCTCGGCACACCGTCTAGGAGTAGATACATGGCTCGGCACACCGTCTAGGAGTAGATACATGGCTCGGCACACCGTCTAGGAGTAGATACATGGCTCGGCACACCGTCTAGGAGTAGATACATGGCTCGGCACACCGTCTAGGAGTAGATACATGGCTCGGCACACCGTCTAGGAGTAGATACATGGCTCGGCACACCGTCTAGGAGTAGATACATGGCTCGGCACACCGTCTAGGAGTAGATACATGGCTCGGCACACCGTCTAGGAGTAGATACATGGCTCGGCACACCGTCTAGGAGTAGATACATGGCTCGGCACACCGTCTAGGAGTAGATACATGGCTCGGCACACCGTCTAGGAGTAGATACATGGCTCGGCACACCGTCTAGGAGTAGATACATGGCTCGGCACACCGTCTAGGAGTAGATACATGGCTCGGCACACCGTCTAGGAGTAGATACATGGCTCGGCACACCGTCTAGGAGTAGATACATGGCTCGGCACACCGTCTAGGAGTAGATACATGGCTCGGCACACCGTCTAGGAGTAGATACATGGCTCGGCAGCACACTGTCGACAGGAATTATTTTTGGATGGTATGGAGGGCTGTACAGTGGAGACCTCTAGTGGTCACATCAAGACACCATTTAGTATTTGCATCCAGCAGGTGGCACCAGTGAGCCATATTGTCCTCTTGGATCGCAGCTTCATTACATTGACCTTCCCCGTGGAGCATTGCCTGTATGACTACTCCCTGCGCCAGTGAGAGAGAAACGTTAACCTCCACTCTGCTGATCGGACAAGTCGATTTAAATTAGGTGATTTCAGCACTATTCACACCTCAGAGCACTGGGCCCGTCTTACTGGGGTTCAGTCTGAGCGGGGACATGCAGTCTGCACTTTCTCCCCATAGAACCATCTCAATACAGCACCACGGACTGTGCTGCCGTTACGTATTTACCATCTACTCATAGGCCTCACCCCTGGAGGGTTAATAATGAAGACCGGGAGCGGCAGGCACACAGCGGTCTCCACATGGTGCTGGCAGCGGCTGCAGGAAGAAGTGCGGAATGTGCGATTACTGTACGGACTGTACGCTGACACCAGGAAACACCTGGAGATTTCTACAACACGTGTGTCATCATACATGCTCGACCGCCACTCCATGCAGCCAGGGACACTGGGACCCCCTGTTCTTGTGATGGGGTTACTTATCAACATTAGGGGTCCTAAGGTCTCTGGCGCCGAGCCACATACATGAGGCAGGCGTGTCAGCGTGTGCACATGGGATTACACGGAGGACCTGTCACATCCCCGGCCAGACGCCTCACATTCTTCCTGGATCAGCGTGTACCATCAGCCGGGAACAGGCACAAGTGCTGCGGGCAAGGACACCCGGGAACACCAAGCGGGCACGTCATGTTCTTCTACTGCTCGGTCAGGTTAAGTGGCAGCATGTAATACCCCCACCACAACCTGCAGGGGGCGGTATAGAAAATATAGCTGTTTCAACCTCAGCTGTGAATGCGTTCCCAATCATTGGCAGCAAGCAGAGATGTTACGAGGCTGCACAACTGTATATGACACAACTATTAAAGGGGGTTTTCGTACTAACCATAGGATAGGGGATAGGTAGCTGGTGACTGGGGGTCCGACCTCTGGATTCCTCAGTGATAATGAGAACCGAGGTCCCGGAACAGGGGTGCACACAACACAAGTACAGCACTCATGCCACCTCCGCCAGTCCTGTGGGAGAGAATTCAGCACTGGGCACCCCCCGCTGTAGTCGGGCCCCAATGATCACAGTGTGATGCTAAGATGACAACCCATCAGCACAGGACCGGCCTGCGGAGGTATCATCCCGCCATATATTACCTCTGTGCAGCTGATGTGTTACCTTCCACATATCCAGAGGACTGGCCAGGCTGTATACATCTCAGGTCTCCCGACACTGTGCTGTCCTTTTAAGGGGGCATTCTCTCACCACGTTGCCCCCACCTATGGAGCTCTGCCCCTGTGGTTTCTGGATGAAGGATCTGCACCCACTTTTTTTTCCCAAGCTCCTTTACTTCTCCCTACAACACGGGGAAGAGTCCGGAGCGTTCACGATGAAAGTCATTACAGAAGACGAGCAAAGCCTTCAGACAACACGGAGGCGCGACAACCGAGTCTGTACTGTACAGCAGGAATGGATCCACTGAGGGCTGGACACAGACGGGATCACACACACCACCTGTGTGCCAGAGACACACAGCGGCAAGACGGGATCACAAGGACGCACAGCGGCAAGACGGGATCACAAGGACGCACAGCGGCAAGACGGGATCACAAGGACGCACAGCGGCAAGACGGGATCACAAGGACCCACAGCGGCAAGACGGGATCACAAGGACCCACAGCGGCAAGACGGGATCACAAGGACCCACAGCGGCAAGACGGGATCACAAGGACGCACAGCGGCAAGACGGGATCACAAGGACGCACAGCGGCAAGACGGGATCACAAGGACGCACAGCGGCAAGACGGGATCACAAGGACGCACAGCGGCAAGACGGGATCACAAGGACGCACAGCGGCAAGACGGGATCACAAGGACGCACAGCGGCAAGACGGGATCACATACACCGCCTGTGCCAGGGACACCCAGCGGCAAGAAGGGATCACAAGGACGCACAGCGGCAAGATGGGATCACAAGGACGCACAGCGGCAAGATGGGATCACATACACCGCCTGTGCCAGGGACACACAGCGGCAAGACGGGATGACAAGGACGCACAGCGGCAAGACGGGATCACAAGGACGCACAGCGGCAAGACGGGATCACACACACCACCTGTGGCAGGGACACACATCGGCAAGACGGGATCACAAGGACGCACAGCGGCAAGACGGGATCACACACCACCTGTGCCGGGGACACACAGCGGCAAGACGGGATCACAAGGACGCACAGCGGCAAGATGGGATCACACACACCACCTGTGGCAGGGACACACATCGGCAAGATGGGATCACAAGGACGCACAGCGGCAAGATGGGATCACACACCACCTGTGGCAGGGACACACTGCGGCAAGACGGGATCACAAGGACGCACAGCGGCAAGATGGGATCACACACCACCTGTGGCAGGGACACACTGCGGCAAGACGGGATCACACACCACCTGTGGCAGGGACACACTGCGGCAAGATGGGATCACACACCACCTGTGGCAGGGACACACAGCGGCAAGACGGGATCACAAGGACGCACAGCGGCAAGATGGGATCACACACCACCTGTGGCAGGGACACACTGCGGCAAGACGGGATCACACACCACCTGTGCCAGGGACGCACTGCGGCAAGACGGGATCACACACCGCCTGTGCCAGGGACACACAGCGGCAAGATGGGATCACACACCACCTGTGCCAGGGACACACACGGGGCAGAACCAGATCACACACTTAAATAATCAATAGATAAGATGTCGCACTTGGAAATTTGGACACCAAAAAGGTGCACCTGACCAAACGAGACCACTCACTCGAATAGGGAAGGATAAATGTATAATAGTAGACAGGGCACTCAAAGAAAGCCGTCACCATGTGGTTTAAATCAAATAATGCACTTTTTATTAATATGTGCTAAAAAACAACAATTAATAAACAATAAGGCAAATGGAATGGCAGCTACATAAAATATAATTGTTCTATACTGTTAACATAACAACATAGCAAAGAACCACCTTCCATAAAGTAATAGACTTAAATACTAAACACTGACAATATTCGATAAAATGCTGACTCAAGAAATTAATGTAGACAATATTCAGTAAAATGTTCGATAATCCACGATATTGCAACCAGTAAAATATTCGGCCCAATGTTCATGTATAATAAACGGCCCTAAAAGTCACTTAAGTGTCGATTCGAATGTCTCCACTAAATATCGAGACCACGACCAATGTTCACATATTAGATATCCCGCACCTGAATACAGCGGCGTCCCGCTGAAGCAGGATAGGTAGCGGCGTCCCGCAACTGGGTTACTTGCAAGTAAAGTTTTACCTTTCAATCGACTGGGACTTCGAGGTGTTGTCGCTCCCCAAATAGGCCTTAGTAAGTACAGCACTGTTGTATCGGGAGGTACTTGCTGGTGATGATCATATGGTAGTCCATCCACAATGATATTGTATTGGAGGCTTTCGTCGATATACAGCTCACCTCTGTTCGGATGGTAGTCGATGGTTGGTGCTAGATCTTTCAGCACAAAAGTAGGGGGTATAGCACCAGACGCGTTTCGGGGTCCCAATGTTCACCCCTTCCTCAGTGGTATGCATCCCCCTTTCAAAACCCCTCTTTTATACTAAATCTCTTTCATGGTTTCATTGGAAGGTAAAACTTTACTTGCAAGTAACCCAGTAGCGGGACGCCGCTACCTATCCTGCTTCAGCGGGACGCCGCTGTATTCAGGTGCGGGATATCTAATATGTGAACATTGGTCGTGGTCTCGATATTTAGTGGAGACATTCGAATCGACACTTAGTGACTTTTAGGGCCGTTTATTATACATTAACTTTGGGCCGAATATTTTACTGGTTGCAATATCGTGGATTATCGAACATTTTACCGAATATTGTCTACATTGATTTCTTGAGTCAGCATTTTATCGAATATTGTCAGTGTTTAGTATTTGAGTCTTTTGGAAGGTGGTTCTTTGCTATGTTGTTATGTTAACAGTATAGAACAATTATATTTTATGTAGCTGCCATTCCATTTGCCTTATTGTTTATTAATTGTTGGTTTTTAGCACATATTAATAAAAAGTGCATTATTTGATTCAAACCACATGGTCACGGCTTTCTTTGAGTGCCCTGTCTACTATTATACAGATCACACACTACCTGTGCCAGGGACACACATGGAGAAGACGGGATCACACACTGCCTGTGCCAGGGACACACATGGAGAAGACGGGATCACACACCGCCTGTGCCAGGGACACACATGGAGAAGACGGGATCACACACCGCCTGTGCCAGAGGCACACAGCGGCAAGACGGGATCACACACCGCCTGTGCCAGGGACACATATAGGCAAGACGGGATCACACACCGCCTGTGCCAGGGACACATATAGGCAAGACGGGATCACACACCGCCTGTGCCAGGGACACATATAGGCAAGACGGGATCACACACCGCCTGTGCCAGGGACACATATAGGCAAGACGGGATCACACACCGCCTGTGCCAGGGACACATATAGGCAAGACGGGATCACACACCGCCTGTGCCAGGGACACATATAGGCAAGACGGGATCACACACCGCCTGTGCCAGGGACACATATAGGCAAGACGGGATCACACACCGCCTGTGCCAGGGGGACACATATAGGCAAGACGGGATCACACACCGCCTGTGCCAGGGATGCACACGGGGGCAGAACCAGATCACACACACCACCTGTGCTGGGGACGCACACGGAGGCAGAACCAGATCACACACCACCTGTGCTGGGGACGCACACGGAGGCAGAACCAGATCACACACCACCTGTGCTGGGGACGCACACGGAGGCAGAACCAGATCACACACCGCCTGTGCTGGGGACGCACACGGAGGCAGAACCAGATCACACACCACCTGTGCTGGGGACGCACACGGAGGCAGAACCAGATCACACACCACCTGTGCTGGGGACGCACACGGAGGCAGAACCAGATCACACACCACCTGTGCTGGGGACGCACACGGAGGCAGAACCAGATCACACACCACCTGTGCTGGGGACGCACACGGAGGCAGAACCAGATCACACACCACCTGTGCTGGGGACGCACACGGAGGCAGAACCAGATCACACACCACCTGTGCTGGGGACGCACACGGAGGCAGAACCAGATCACACACCACCTGTGCTGGGGACGCACACGGAGGCAGAACCAGATCACACACCGCCTGTGCTGGGGACGCACACGGAGGCAGAACCAGATCACACACCGCCTGTGCTGGGGACGCACACGGAGGCAGAACCAGATCACACACCACCTGTGCTGGGGACGCACACGGAGGCAGAACCAGATCACACACCACCTGTGCTGGGGACGCACACGGAGGCAGAACCAGATCACACACCGCCTGTGCTGGGGACGCACACGGAGGCAGAACCAGATCACACACCGCCTGTGCCGGGGACGCACACGGAGGCAGAACCAGATCACACACCACCTGTGCCGGGGACGCACACGGAGGCAGAACCAGATCACACACCACCTGTGCTGGGGACGCACACGGAGGCAGAACCAGATCACACACCACCTGTGCTGGGGACGCACACGGAGGCAGAACCAGATCACACACCACCTGTGCTGGGGACGCACACGGAGGCAGAACCAGATCACACACCACCTGTGCCGGGGACGCACACGGAGGCAGAACCAGATCACACACCACCTGTGCTGGGGACGCACACGGAGGCAGAACCAGATCACACACCACCTGTGCCAGGGACGCACACGGAGGCAGAACCAGATCACACACCACTTGAGGAATGTCACTGTATAATAAAAAAAAAAAATAGTTCAACTTTCAAATCTGTCAAGATCTCTGCTTGCTGTCCTTGAAGAGAACCATTTGTACAGTATTTACAGCTAGAGGCAGAAGACCCACCTTGACATAATCCTCGTCACAGCTGAGGGTTTGCTACACTACATTCCAGTGAGCCCAGCAGCAGCAGAAATCTAACTGTTTGGATCAGTCTGGAGAGGACAGTCTAGACTGGAACCTGCAGCTGTGAGAAATATTAGTCTTTGGCTCTGGATGTAAATAAGAATGCTTCCACTCACTGACAGCAAGCAAAGATCTTTGAGACAAAGAGCATTAGAAACTTGCCAAACTTTTCATTACACAGTACTTTATTCAGGGATGGCCCTTTAATACACTGACCTGTGTGACTGTCCATCACACAGAAGACTATACAGATAAGAGGTATTACATAGTGGCTCTCCAGCTCTTGTAGAACTACAATTCTCAGCATGCCCAGAGTTTCTAGTTTTGCAGCATCTAGAGCAGGGTTCCTCAGCTCCGGTCCTCAGGACCTTAGTATTGAGCAGGTGATATAATTAGTGTCCATGCATCAGGACTTACCACAGGTATTCATTCTGTTCTCAAATCCTGACCGGTAGGTGGGTCCTGAAGACCGGAGTTGAGAGACCCTGATCGAGAGAGCAGGAGGTTGGGGAATATTGCTCTAGTCACATCCAAAGATGCAGTAAAGAGTGTAATGGTGTGTCCTCTAGTGGTCCTCTTAAATAATACACCTTCAAGTGGAGAGCTCGGGTTACGGCCATCTCCCAAGATACAGAAGACTCTTCATCCAGTGGATTTTCACGTTTCATACAGTACAGGAGGAGGCTGGATCCTGAAGAGGATGCTTATACCCAGGTGACTGCCCCCGAGGAGCCGTCTGCCGTCCCGGTCAGCACACGCAGACTGGTATAATCAGTCCGTACTGCGCTCCACCTCCCACAGGTTCAACTTGATAAAGAGGCCTATAAAAAATACGAAGAGTTAGAAAGCATGGTCGGAGAAGCGCAAGGCGGCAGCCCGGAGGACGGCGGGACAGCGCCGGTGCGGAGGAGTGTAGAGGGGCAGCAGCGCCGGTGCGGAGGAG
The DNA here is from genome assembly GCF_905171765.1 of Bufo bufo. Classification (NCBI taxonomy): domain Eukaryota; kingdom Metazoa; phylum Chordata; class Amphibia; order Anura; family Bufonidae; genus Bufo; species Bufo bufo. The sequence goes on from NC_053399.1 coordinate 100,324,945, forward strand.
TGTAGAGGGGCAGCAGCGCCGGTGCGGAGGAGTGTAGAGGGGCAGCAGCGCCGGTGCGGAGGAGTGTAGAGGGGCAGCAGCGCCGGTGCGGAGGAGTGTAGAGGGGCAGCAGCGCCGGTGCGGAGGAGTGTAGAGGGGCAGCAGCGCCGGTGCGGAGGAGTGTAGAGGGGCAGCAGCGCCGGTGCGGAGGAGTGTAGAGGGGCAGCAGCGCCGGTGCGGAGGAGTGTAGAGGGGCAGCAGCGCCGGTGCGGAGGAGTGTAGAGGGGCAGCAGCGCCGGTGCGGAGGAGTGTAGAGGGGCAGCAGCGCCGGTGCGGAGGAGTGTAGAGGGGCAGCAGCGCCGGTGCGGAGGAGTGTAGAGGGGAAGCAGCGCCGGTGCGGAGGAGTGTAGAGGGGCAGCAGAGCCGGTGCGGAGGAGTGTAGAGGGGCAGCAGCGCCGGTGCGGAGGAGTGTAGAGGGGCAGCAGCGCCGGTGCGGAGGAGTGTAGAGGCGCAGCAGCGCCGGTGCGGAGGAGTGTAGAGGCGCAGCAGCGCCGGTGCGGAGGAGTGTAGAGGCGCAGCAGCGCCGGTGCGGAGGAGTGTAGAGGGGCAGCAGCGCCGGTGTGGGGCACAGGGTGATATACAGGACGTGGCTCTCCTACCCGTGGCCTCTGTGTGCAGGATCTGGTCATCGTGGCTCCGGACCTGGCCTCTTGTGTACACTTTCCGACCTTCTACCTTCTCCACATGACTGTCCACAATCACAGTAGAACCTAAGGGGACGGGGCTGCGGGGAGAGATCTGGGTTATTATGTGGCCCCAGGTTGGTGAGGACGGGCCCCATGTGTGCGCTCCAGGAGCAGCTCTTACTTCAGGTAGTTGATATTCAGGTTGGCAGTCATGACTTTCCCACAGATGTACATAGCTGCTGCCCCGAGGTTGCTGTCCAAGATGGTAGCGATGCAGCCACCATGCGTGTACCTGAGGAGCAGAGAAGATGTGAGGGACACAGAGCATGTTACACTCAGGTCCAGCACATACAGGGACCACAGCTTACCCTGGGGGCCCCTCCAGGTAGTCGCCTGGCTGGAATACACAGATCATCCTCTTCTCTGCCACATTGTAAAACATGCTGTACTCGAAGCCCACCCCGTCCTGGTCCAGATTCCTGGTAAAGAGGCGGGTGACCCTGTTCTCCTTTGGGGGCGCATCTGTAATGGACGACAAAAACCTCAGCCCTAATTAACCTCACAACCCAGCAGTCACATCATCATAAAGCTGCAATAACTACAAGGGTGAGAAGGGCTGGCCAGTAATACAATGTATGGTGCACAGCGCTGCTACTTGAAGCGTGCCTATTGTGCCCACTGTGTCAGTAGAACACTCGCAGTGTGCCTATTACACCCGCAGCGTGCCTGTTTCACCCCCTGTGTTAGTATAACACCCACAGTGTGCCTATTACACCCGCAGCGTGCCTGTTTCACCCCCTGTGTTAGTATAACACCCACAGTGTGCCTATTACACCCGCAGCGTGCCTGTTTCACCCCCTGTGTTAGTAGAACACTCACAGTGTGCCTATTACACCCGCAGCGTGCCTATTGTGCCCACTGTGTCAGTATAACACCCGCAGTGTGCCTATTACACCCGTAGCGTGCCTATTACACCCGCAGCGTGCCTGTTTCACCCCTGTGTCAGTAGAACCCTCGCAGTGTGATGTACAGACTTAGTACTGTTACCGTGCATTACCTGCCATGTGGTGCACCGTGCTGTTATATGATGGGATCCTCCTCCATGCGCCGATCTTGCTCAGCTCCTCGTACTTACGGTATAATTCTTGGGTGTGGCGGCTCCACGTTGCGTTGGGCAGACTGTAGTCCCGATGTCCATGACATGAGTGGCTGACCTGTGACACACGACATAGAAATCTCCATCACATCCTGTACAGTGATGGCTGCAGCTGACAGGAAGTGACTGCTTACCGAAAAGCAGCGCAGAGGTGAGGGGCCTGTGTGTGACCACGAGGTCAGGTGACCAAAGACAGCGCCTCCACGAAGCAGGCGGGAGTAGAGGTGGAGCATAATCCTGGAGGAGACAGAGGAGGATTATCACACCTTCCCCCATAGTGATCACCTACAGCCGAATCTACCCTCCCCCATAGTGATCACCTACAGCCGAATCTACCCTCCCGCATAGTGATCACCTACAGCCGAATCTACCCTCCCGCATAGTGATCACCTACAGCCGAATCTACCCTCCACCATAGTGATCACCTACAGCCGAATCTACCCTCCACCCTAGTGATAACCTACAGCTGTTCCCACCCTCCCATGCAGTGATCACCAACAGCCAATCCTACCCTCCAGGACAGTGATCCCCTACAGCCGATCCTACCCTCCACCATAGTGATCCCCTACAGCCGATCCTACCCTCCACCATAGTGATCCCCTACAGCCGATCCTACCCTCCACCATAGTGATCACCTACAGCCGAATCTACCCTCCCCCATAGTGATCACCTACAGCCGAATCTACCCTCCCGCATAGTGATCACCTACAGCCGAATCTACCCTCCACCATAGTGATCACCTACAGCCGAATCTACCCTCCACCCTAGTGATAACCTACAGCTGTTCCCACCCTCCCATGCAGTGATCACCAACAGCCAATCCTACCCTCCAGGACAGTGATCCCCTACAGCCGATCCTACCCTCCACCATAGTGATCACCTACAGCCGAATCTACCCTCCACCATAGTGATCACCTACAGCTGTTCCCACCCTCCCATGCAGTGATCACCAACAGCCGATCCTACCCTCCCATGCAGTGATCACCTACAGCTTTTCCCACCCTCCCCATAGTGATCACCTACAGCCGAATCTACCCTCCACCATAGTGATCACCTACAGCTGTTCCCACCCTCCCATGCAGTGATCACCAACAGCCGATCCTACCCTCCCATGCAGTGATCACCTACAGCTGTTCCCACCCTCCCATGCAGTGATCATCTACAGCCGATCCTACCCTCCCCCATAGTGATCACCTACAGCTGTTTCCACCCTCCCCCATAGTGATCACCTACAGCTGTTCCCACCCTCCCCCATAGTGATCACCTACAGCTGTTCCCACCCTCCCCCATAGTGATCACCTACAGCTGTTCCCACCCTCCCCCATAGTGATCACCTACAGCTGTTCCCACCCTCCCCTATAGTGATCACCTACAGCTGTTCCCACCCTCCCCCATAGTGATCACCAACAGCTGTTCCCACCGTCCTATGCAGTGATCATCACCTACAGCTGATCCTCCACCCAAAGTGATCACCTACAGCCGATCCTAACCTCCCCCCTTAGTTATCATCTAACTCTCCACGACAGTGATCACCTACAGCCAATCCTACCCTCCACGACAGTGATCACTTTCAGCTGATCCTACCCTCCACCATAGTGATCACCTACAACTGATCCTACCCTCCACCATAGTGATAACCTACAACCGATCCTACCCTCCACCATAGTGATAACCTACAACCGATCCTACCCTCCACCATAGTGATCACTATGGTGGAGGGTAGGATTGGCTGTAGGTGATCACTATGGTGGAGGGTAGGATCGGCTGTAGGTGATCACTATGGTGGAGGGTAGAATGGGCTGTAGGTGATCACTATGGTGGAGTGTAGGATCGGCTGTAGGTGATCACTATGGTGGAGGGTAGGATAGGCTGTAGGTGATCACTATGTGGAGGGTAGGATAGGCTGTAGGTGATCACTATGTGGAGGGTAGGTATCGGCTGTAGGTGATCACCTACAGCCGATCCTACCCTTCACAACAGTGATCACCTACAGCAGATACTCAGCCCAAAGTGATCACCTACAGCCGATCCTACCCTCCCCCCCATAGTGATCACCTAACCCTCCACGACAGTGATCACCTACAGCCGATCCTACCCTCCACGACAGTGATCACTTTCAGCCGAACCTACCCTTCACCATAGTGATCACCTACAGCCGATCCTACCCTCCACCATAGTGATCATCTACAGCCGATCCTACCCTCCACCATAGTGATCATCTACAGCCGATCCTACCCTCCACCATAGTGATCCCCTACAGCCGATCCTACCCTCCCCCCATAGTGATCACCTACAGCCGATCCTACCCTCCACCATAGTGATCATCTACAGCCGATCCTACCCTCCACCATAGTGATCATCTACAGCCGATCCTACCCTCCACCATAGTGATCCCCTACAGCCGATCCTACCGTCCAGGACAGTGATCCCCTACAGCCAATCCTACCCTCCACCATAGTGATCACCTACAGCCGATCCTACCCTCCACCATAGTGATCCCCTACAGCCGATCCTACCCTCCACCATAGTGATCCCCTACAGCCGATCCTACCCTCCACCATAGTGATCCCCTACAGCCGATCCTACCCTCCACCATAGTGATCACCTACAGCCGATCCTACCCTCCACCATAGTGATCCCCTACAGCCGATCCTACCCTCCACCATAGTGATCCCCTACAGCCGATCCTACCCTCCACCATAGTGATCCCCTACAGCCGATCCTACCCTCCACCATAGTGATCACCTACAGCCGATCCTACCCTCCACCATAGTGATCCCCTACAGCCGATCCTACCCTCCACCATAGTGATCCCCTACAGCCGATCCTACCCTCCACCATAGTGATCCCCTACAGCCGATCCTACCCTCCACCATAGTGATCCCCTACAGCCGATCCTACCCTCCACCATAGTGATCCCCTACAGCCGATCCTACCCTCCACCATAGTGATCCCCTACAGCCAATCCTACCCTCCACCATAGTGATCCCCTACAGCAGATCCTACCCTCCACCATAGTGATCACCTACAGCCGATCCTACCCTCCACCATAGTGATCCCCTACAGCCGATCCTACCCTCCACCATAGTGATCCCCTACAGCCGATCCTACCCTCCACCATAGTGATCCCCTACAGCCGATCCTACCCTCCACCATAGTGATCCCCTACAGCCCATCCTACCCTCCACCATAGTGATCCCCTACAGCCCATCCTACCCTCCACCATAGTGATCCCCTACAGCCGATCCTACCCTCCACCATAGTGATCCCCTACAGCCGATCCTACCCTCCACCATAGTGATCACCTACAGCCGATCCTACCCTCCACCATAGTGATCCCCTACAGCCGATCCTCCACTGCAATCACCTAGCTAGGACCCGGATGTGTTCACACATTGCTCTAAAAATGAACCAACTTTTCCAATGTCTAGTAAAAATCTCCTGCCGTTTTGTGTCTGCAGCTCGTAGGCAGACCACTGTGTGTCCATGGTTACAGACCCTGTGCAGTCTGCAGGAACAGTCATGTGATCAGACTATAGAGGGTTCAGTTGTCTGTAACCATGGAAACGCACAGTTCTACAGATGAGATGCATGTCCTGAACCCCACCCCTTATCACCCCATATACACTAACAGAGGGTGACAGCCACGTCCCCATCAACCCCCGACAAAAACCGCACGTGTGACCGAGCCCTGATGGGGAAGGAGAGGGGACCTGTTGCATCACGCACCTGAGCAGCCGGCAAGACTCCGTCACACCCCCGCCTCCCTCCTCAGCCTGCGATACCAGCCACTGAGTGCTCTGCAGGGGACATCTTACCGGAGCCACACGTATGGGCTTCCCATACATCAGGCTCCGGGAAAATGGCGGCCGTCTGACGCACTCCCGGCGTGTAGCAGCGTCATGTGATGGCTCGGCCTCTAGTGGTAGAAAGTTCCTACCAATGTCATGCAGAGGCCGATCTGACTGTCATGTGACCTCTGCTGGGGTAACCCATAGCAACAAGCGCGTTACTGGTTTGAAACCATCACTGATTATGATGTCCTTATCATAGATAGGCAGATGAGGGGCCTCAGGGGTGGGCAATGCATTGACATGGGTGCTGGGGGTGGGTAATACTAGGATTAGGTGCTGGGGGTGGGTAATACTAGGATTGGGTGCAGGGGGTGGGTAATACTAGGATTAGGTGCTGGGGGTGGGTAATACTAGGATTGGGTGCTGGGGGTGGGTAATACTAGGATTGGGTGCTGGGGGTGGGTAATACTAGGATTGGGTGCTGGGGGTGGGTAATACTAGGATTGGGTGCTGGGGGTGGGTAATACTAGGATTAGGTGCTGGGGGTGGGTAATACTAGGATTGGGTGCTGTGGGTGGGTAATACAAGGACTGGGGGTGGGTAAAAGAAGGACTGGGTGCTGCAGGATGGGTAATACAAGGCCTGGGTGCTGCAGGGTGGGTAATACTAGGATTGGGTGCTGCAGGGTGGGTAATACTAGGATTGGGTGCTGGGGGTGGGTAATACAAGGACTGGGTGCTGCGGGGTGGGTAATACAAGGAATGGGTGCTGGAGGTGGGTAATACTAGGATTGGGTGCTGGGGGTGGGTAATACAAGAATTGGGTGCTGCGGGGTGGGTAATACAAGGAATGGGTGCTGGAGGTGGGTAATACTAGGATTGGGTGCTGGGGGTGGGTAATACAAGAATTGGGTGCTGCGGGGTGGGTAATACAAGGAATGGGTGCTGGAGGTGGGTAATACAAGGACTGGGGGTGGGTAATACTAGGATTGGGTGCTGGGGGTGGGTAATACAAGGAATGGGTGCTGGGGGTGGGTAATACTAGGATTGGGTGCTGGGGGTGGGTAATACTAGGATTAGGTGCTGGGGGTGGGTAATACTAGGATTGGGTGCTGGGGGTGGGTAATACTAGGATTAGGTGCTGGGGGTGGGTAATACTAGGATTGGGTGCTGGGGGTGGGTAATACTAGGATTGGGTGCTGGGGGTGGGTAATACTAGGATTAGGTGCTGGGGGTGGGTAATACTAGGATTGGGTGCTGTGGGTGGGTAATACAAGGACTGGGGGTGGGTAATACAAGGACTGGGTGCTGCAGGGTGGGTAATACAAGGACTGGGTGCTGCAGGGTGGGTAATACTAGGATTGGGTGCTGCAGGGTGGGTAATACTAGGATTGGGTGCTGGGGGTGGGTAATACAAGGACTGGGTGCTGCGGGGTGGGTAATACAAGGAATGGGTGCTGGAGGTGGGTAATACTAGGATTGGGTGCTGGGGGTGGGTAATACTAGGATTGGGTGCTGGGGGTGGGTAATACTAGGATTGGGTGCTGGGGGTGGGTAATACTAGGATTGGGTGCTGGGGGTGGGTAATACTAGGATTGGGTGCAGGGGGTGGGTAATACTAGGATTAGGTGCTGGGGGTGGGTAATACTAGGATTGGGTGCAGGGGGTGGGTAATACTAGGATTAGGTGCTGGGGGTGGGTAATACTAGGATTGGGTGCAGGGGGTGGGTAATACTAGGATTAGGTGCTGGGGGTGGGTAATACTAGGATTGGGTGCTGGGGGTGGGTAATACTAGGATTGGGTGCTGGGGGGTGGGTAATACTAGGATTAGGTGCTGGGGGTGGGTAATACTAGGATTGGGTGCTGGGGGTGGGTAATACTAGGATTGGGTGCTGGGGGTGGGTAATACTAGGATTAGGTGCTGGGGGTGGGTAATACTAGGATTGGGTGCTGTGGGTGGGTAATACAAGGACTGGGGGTGGGTAAAAGAAGGACTGGGTGCTGCAGGATGGGTAATACAAGGCCTGGGTGCTGCAGGGTGGGTAATACTAGGATTAGGTGCTGGGGGTGGGTAATACTAGGATTGGGTGCAGGGGGTGGGTAATACTAGGATTAGGTGCTGGGGGTGGGTAATACTAGGATTGGGTGCTGGGGGTGGGTAATACTAGGATTGGGTGCTGGGGGTGGGTAATACTAGGATTGGGTGCTGGGGGTGGGTAATACTAGGATTAGGTGCTGGGGGTGGGTAATACTAGGATTGGGTGCTGTGGGTGGGTAATACAAGGACTGGGGGTGGGTAAAAGAAGGACTGGGTGCTGCAGGATGGGTAATACAAGGCCTGGGTGCTGCAGGGTGGGTAATACTAGGATTGGGTGCTGCAGGGTGGGTAATACTAGGATTGGGTGCTGGGGGTGGGTAATACAAGGACTGGGTGCTGCGGGGTGGGTAATACAAGGAATGGGTGCTGGAGGTGGGTAATACTAGGATTGGGTGCTGGGGGTGGGTAATACAAGAATTGGGTGCTGCGGGGTGGGTAATACAAGGAATGGGTGCTGGAGGTGGGTAATACAAGGACTGGGGGTGGGTAATACTAGGATTGGGTGCTGGGGGTGGGTAATACAAGGAATGGGTGCTGGGGGTGGGTAATACTAGGATTGGGTGCTGGGGGTGGGTAATACTAGGATTAGGTGCTGGGGGTGGGTAATACTAGGATTGGGTGCTGGGGGTGGGTAATACTAGGATTAGGTGCTGGGGGTGGGTAATACTAGGATTGGGTGCTGGGGGTGGGTAATACTAGGATTGGGTGCTGGGGGTGGGTAATACTAGGATTAGGTGCTGGGGGTGGGTAATACTAGGATTGGGTGCTGTGGGTGGGTAATACAAGGACTGGGGGTGGGTAATACAAGGACTGGGTGCTGCAGGGTGGGTAATACAAGGACTGGGTGCTGCAGGGTGGGTAATACTAGGATTGGGTGCTGCAGGGTGGGTAATACTAGGATTGGGTGCTGGGGGTGGGTAATACAAGGACTGGGTGCTGCGGGGTGGGTAATACAAGGAATGGGTGCTGGAGGTGGGTAATACTAGGATTGGGTGCAGGGGGTGGGTAATACTAGGATTAGGTGCTGGGGGTGGGTAATACTAGGATTGGGTGCAGGGGGTGGGTAATACTAGGATTAGGTGCTGGGGGTGGGTAATACTAGGATTGGGTGCAGGGGGTGGGTAATACTAGGATTAGGTGCTGGGGGTGGGTAATACTAGGATTGGGTGCTGGGGGTGGGTAATACTAGGATTGGGTGCTGGGGGGTGGGTAATACTAGGATTAGGTGCTGGGGGTGGGTAATACTAGGATTGGGTGCTGTGGGTGGGTAATACAAGGACTGGGTGCTGGGGGTGGGTAATACAAGGACTGGGTGCTGCGGGGTGGGTAATACAAGGAATGGGTGCTGGAGGTGGGTAATACTAGGATTGGGTGCTGGGGGTGGGTAATACAAGAATTGGGTGCTGCGGGGTGGGTAATACAAGGAATGGGTGCTGGAGGTGGGTAATACTAGGATTGGGTGCTGGGGGTGGGTAATACTAGGATTGGGTGCTGCGGGGTGGGTAATACTAGGATTGGGTGCTGCGGGGTGGGTAATACTAGGATTGGGTGCTGGGGGTGGGTAATACAAGGAATGGGTGCTGGGGGTGGGTAATACTAGGATTGGGTGCTGGGGGTGGGTAATACTAGGATTGGGTGCTGGGGGTGGGTAATACTAGGATTGGGTGCTGGGGGTGGGTAATACTAGGATTGGGTGCTGGAGGTGGGTAATACAAGGACTGGGGGTGGGTAATACTAGGATTGGGTGCTGGGGGTGGGTAATACAAGGAATGGGTGCTGGGGGTGGGTAATACTAGGATTGGGTGCTGGGGGTGGGTAATACTAGGATTGGGTGCTGGGGGTGGGTAATACTAGGATTGGGTGCTGCAGGGTGGGTAATACTAGGATTGGGTGCTGGGGGTGGGTAATACTAGGATTGGGTGCTGGGGGTGGGTAATACTAGGATTGGGTGCTGGGGGTGGGTAATACACGGAATGGGTGCTGGGGGTGGGTAATACTAGGATTGGGTGCTGGGGGTGGGTAATACTAGGATTGGGTGCTGGGAGTGGGTAATACTAGGATTGGGTGCTGGGAGTGGGTAATACTAGGATTGGGTGCTGGGGGTGGGTAATACAAGGAATGGGTGCTGGGGTGGGTAATACTAGGATTGGGTGCTGGGGGTGGGTAATACAAGAATTGGGTGCTGGGGGTGGGTAATACAAGAATTGGGTGCTGGTGGTGGGTAATACAAGGATTGGGTGCTGGGGGTGGGTAATACTAGGATTGGGTGCTGTGGGTGGGTAATACAAGAATTGGGTGCTGGGGGTGGGTAATACTAGGATTGGGTGCTGCGGGGTGGGTAATACAAGGAATGGGTGCTGCGGGGTGGGTAATACAAGGAATGGGTGCTGGGGGTGGGTAATACTAGGATTGGGTGCTGCGGGGTGGGTAATACTAGGATTGGGTGCTGCAGGGTGGGTAATACAAGGATTGGGTGCTGCGGGGTGGGTAATACAAGGAATGGGTGCTGGGGGTGGGTAATACAAGAATTGGGTGCTGGGGGTGGGTAATACAAGAATTGGGTGCAGGGGGTGGGTAATACTAGGATTGGGTGCTGCGGGGTGGGTAATACTAGGATTGGGTGCTGGGGGTGGGTAATACTAGGATTGGGTGCTGGGGGTGGGTAATACAAGGAATGGGTGCTGCAGGGTGGGTAATACTAGGATTGGGTGCTGGGGGTAGGTAATACAAGAATTGGGTGCAGGGGGTGGGTAATACAAGAATTGGGTGCTGTGGGTGGGTGATACTAGGATTGGGTGCTGGGGGTGGGTAATACAAGGATTGGGTGCTGGGGGTGGGTAATACAAGGATTGGGTGCTGCGGGGTGGGTAATACTAGGATTGGGTGCTGGGGGTAGGTAATACAAGAATTGGGTGCTGCGGGTGGGTAATACTAGGATTGGGTGCTGCGGGGTGGGTAATACTAGGATTGGGTGTGCTGGGGGTGGGTAATACTAGGATTGGGTGCTGCGGGGTGGGTAATACTAGGATTGGGTGCTGCAGGGTGGGTAATACTAGGATTGGGTGCTGGGGGTGGGTAATACTAGGATTGGGTGCTGCGGGGTGGGTAATACTAGGATTGGGTGCTGCGAGGTGGGTAATACTAGGATTGGGTGCTGCGGGGTGGGTAATACTAGGATTGGGTGCTGCAGGGTGGGTAATACTAGGATTGGGTGCTGGGGGTGGGTAATACTAGGATTGGGTGCAGGGGGTGGGTAATACTAGGATTGGGTGCAGGGGGTGGGTAATACTAGGATTGGGTGCAGGGGGTGGGTAATACTAGGATTGGGTGCTGCAGGGTGGGTAATACTAGGATTGGGTGCTGCAGGGTGGGTAATACTAGGATTGGGTGCTGCAGGGTGGGTAATACTAGGATTGGGTGCTGCGGGGTGGGTAATACTAGGATTGGGTGCTGTGGGGTGGGTAATACTAGGATTGGGTGCTGCAGGGTGGGTAATACTAGGATTGGGTGCTGCGGGGTGGGTAATACTAGGATTGGGTGCTGCGGGGTGGGTAATACTAGGATTGGGTGCTGCGGGGTGGGTAATACTAGGATTGGGTGCTGCAGGGTGGGTAATACTAGGATTGGGTGCTGCGGGGTGGGTAATACTAGGATTGGGTGCTGTGGGGTGGGTAATACTAGGATTGGGTGCTGCAGGGTGGGTAATACTAGGATTGGGTGCTGCGGGGTGGGTAATACTAGGATTGGGTGCTGCGGGGTGGGTAATACTAGGATTGGGTGCTGGGGGTGGGTAATACAAGGATTGGGTGCTGCAGGGTGGGTAATACTAGGATTGGGTGCTGTGAGGTGGGTAATACTAGGATTGGGTGCTGTGGGGTGGGTAATACTAGGATTGGGTGCTGCAGGGTGGGTAATACTAGGATTGGGTGCTGGGGGTGGGTAATACTAGGATTGGGTGCAGGGGGTGGGTAATACTAGGATTGGGTGCAGGGGGTGGGTAATACTAGGATTGGGTGCTGGGGGTGGGTAATACTAGGATTGGGTGCTGCAGGGTGGGTAATACTAGGATTGGGTGCTGCAGGGTGGGTAATACTAGGATTGGGTGCTGTGGGGTGGGTAATACTAGGATTGGGTGCTGCAGGGTGGGTAATACTAGGATTGGGTGCTGGGGGTGGGTAATACTAGGATTGGGTGCTGCGGGGGGGGGGGGGGGTAATACTAGGATTGGGTGCAGGGGGTGGGTAATACTAGGATTGGGTGCAGGGGGTGGGTAATACTAGGATTGGGTGCTGCGGGGTGGGTAATACTAGGATTGGGTGCTGCGGGGTGGGTAATACTAGGATTGGGTGCTGCGGGGTGGGTAATACTAGGATTGGGTGCTGCAGGGTGGGTAATACTAGGATTGGGTGCTGCGGGGTGGGTAATACTAGGATTGGGTGCTGCGGGGTGGGTAATACTAGGATTGGGTGCTGCGGGGTGGGTAATACTAGGATTGGGTGCTGCAGAGTGGGTAATACTAGGATTGGGTGCTGCGGGGTGGGTAATACTAGGATTGGGTGCTGCGGGGTGGGTAATACTAGGATTGGGTGCTGCGGGGTGGGTAATACTAGGATTGGGTGCTGCAGGGTGGGTAATACAAGGATTGGGTGCTGGTGGTGGGTAATACAAGGACTGGGTGCTGCAGGGTGGGTAATACTAGGATTGGGTGCTGCGGGGTGGGTAATACTAGGATTGGGTGCTGCGGGGTGGGTAATACTAGGATTGGGTGCTGCAGGGTGGGTAATACTAGGATTGGGTGCTGCAGGGTGGGTAATACTAGGATTGGGTGCTGGGGGTGGGTAATACAAGGATTGGGTGCTGGGGGTGGGTAATACTAGGATTGGGGGCTGCAGGGTGGGTAATACTAGGATTGGGTGCTGCGGGGTGGGTAATACAAGGATTGGGTGCTGCAGGGTGGGTAATACTAGGATTGGGTGCTGCGGGGTGGGTAATACTAGGATTGGGTGCTGCAGGGTGGGTAATGCTAGGATTGGGTGCTGGGGGTGGGTAATACTAGGGTTGGGTGCTGCAGGGTGGGTAATACAAGGATTGGGTGCTGGTGGTGGGTAATACAAGGACTGGGGGTGGGTAATACAAGGATTTGGTGCTGGGGGTAGGTAATACTAGGATTGGGTGCTGCGGGGTGGGTAATACTAGGATTGGGTGCTGCAGGGTGGGTAATACTAGGATTGGGTGCTGCGGGGTGGGTAATACAAGGATTGGGTGCTGCGGGGTGGGTAATACTAGGATTGGGTGCTGCGGGGTGGGTAATACTAGGATTGGGTGCTGCAGGGTGGGTAATGCTAGGATTGGGTGCTGGGGGTGGGTAATACTAGGATTGGGTGCTGCGGGGTGGGTAATACTAGGATTGGGTGCTGCGGGGTGGGTAATACTAGGATTGGGTGCTGCAGGGTGGGTAATACTAGGATTGGGTGCTGGGGGTGGGTAATACTAGGATTGGGTGCTGGGGGTGGGTAATACTAGGATTGGGTGCTGCAGGGTGGGTAATACTAGGATTGGGTGCTGCGGGGTGGGTAATACTAGGATTGGGTGCTGCGGGGTGGGTAATACTAGGATTGGGTGCTGCAGAGTAGGTAATACTAGGATTGGGTGCTGCGGGGTGGGTAATACTAGGATTGGGTGCTGCGGGGTGGGTAATACTAGGATTGGGTGCTGCAGGGTGGGTAATACTAGGATTGGGTGCTGCAGGGTGGGTAATACTAGGATTGGGTGCTGCGGGGTGGGTAATACTAGGATTGGGTGCTGGGGGTGGGTAATACAAGGATTGGGTGCTGCAGGGTGGGTAATACTAGGATTGGGTGCTGTGAGGTGGGTAATACTAGGATTGGGTGCTGCAGGGTGGGTAATACTAGGATTGGGTGCTGCAGGGTGGGTAATACTAGGATTGGGTGCTGGGGGTGGGTAATACTAGGATTGGGTGCAGGGGGTGGGTAATACTAGGATTGGGTGCTGCGGGGTGGGTAATACTAGGATTGGGTGCTGGGGGTGGGTAATACTAGGATTGGGTGCTGGGGGTGGGTAATACTAGGATTGGGTGCTGCAGGGTGGGTAATACTAGGATTGGGTGCTGCGGGGTGGGTAATACTAGGATTGGGTGCTGCGGGGTGGGTAATACTAGGATTGGGTGCTGCAGGGTGGGTAATACTAGGATTGGGTGCTGCGGGGTGGGTAATACAAGGATTGGGTGCTGCAGGGTGGGTAATACTAGGATTGGGTGCTGGGGGTGGGTAATACTAGGATTGGGCGCTGGGGGTGGGTAATACTAGGATTGGGTGCTGCAGGGTGGGTAATACTAGGATTGGGTGCTGCGGGGTGGGTAATACTAGGATTGGGTGCTAGGGGTAGGTAATACTAGGATTGGGTGCTGCAGGGTGGGTAATACTAGGAATGGGTGCTGCGGGGTGGGTAATACTAGGATTGGGTGCTGCGGGGTGGGTAATACTAGGATTGGGTGCTGCAGGGTGGGTAATACTAGGATTGGGTGCTAGGGGTAGTTAATACTAGGATTGGGTGCTGCGGGGTGGGTAATACTAGGATTGGGTGCTGCGGGGTGGGTAATACAAGGATTGGGTGCTGCGGGGTGGGTAATACTAGGATTGGGTGCTGCAGGGTGGGTAATACTAGGATTGGGTGCTGCGGGGTGGTAATACTAGGATTGGGTGCTGGGGGTGGGTAATACTAGGATTGGGTGCTGCAGGGTGGGTAATACTAGGATTGGGTGCTGCAGGGTGGGTAATACTAGGATTGGGTGCCGCGGGGTGGGTAATACTAGGATTGGGTGCTGCGGGGTGGGTAATACTAGGATTGGGTGCTGCAGGGTGGGTAATACTAGGATTGGGTGCTGCAGGGTGGGTAATACTAGGATTGGGTGCTGCGGGGTGGGTAATACTAGGATTGGGTGCTGCAGGGTGGGTAATACTAGGATTGGGTGCTAGGGGTAGGTAATACTAGGATTGGGTGCTGCAGGGTGGGTAATACTAGGATTGGGTGCTAGGGGTAGGTAATACTAGGATTGGGTGCTGCGGGGTGGGTAATACTAGGATTGGGTGCTGCGGGGTTGGTAATACTAGGATTGGGTGCTGCAGGGTGGGTAATACTAGGATTGGGTGCTGCGGGGTGGGTAATACTAGGATTGGGTGCTGGGGGTGGGTAATACTAGGATTGGGTGCTGCGGGGTCGGTAATACTAGGATTGGGTGCTGCAGGGTGGGTAATACTAGGATTGGGTGCTGCAGGGTGGGTAATACTAGGATTGGGTGCTGCGGGGTGGGTAATACTAGGATTGGGTGCTGCGGGGGTACGTAATTCAGTTAGGTAGCTGTGGGTACAGGTTCGGTGAGGTGTGCCCTCATGGCCCCCTGTACAGACATGCGCTGCCCCCTATAGTCCTGCTGCCCTCACATGTGGCCGGGCTGGGTGTGACCCCTAAGAAGGATGAAGCTGCACTGGACTGTAATATCTCATGTGGACTGCAGGGGGTGCTGTGTACCGGCCCATCCATGTATAATAGGAGACATCTGCCGGGCGCACCCAGCGTTCATCCCGGACGTCACCCTCCCCACACCAAGTGCTCATTCTGCATTCCTTCCTTTGTTGTGATAAGAACTATCACTCCCATCAGGGAGGGGAGAGCAGAGGGAGATGATGAGGGTCTTGTCCTGGGATAAGAATTCAGGATTTTTCTGCCTGTCTGCAGTACACAGTGAGTCTTTGTGCTGTAGGATGGCGCTGCCAGGGCGGCGGGGCGTGGACACACCCAGGCAGGGCTCACATCATGGTGCCCACACACTGGGCGGTATGTGAGGTGACTCCACCTTTGCTACACTATAGATTGCAATCTGCAGTGTTCTGAAGCCCACCATCCTGCTCTATCTCATGCTTTATACTTCTGCTTTGCTCCCCTGAGGCACAGCTACGATCTATGGCTCCAGTTTAGCTGCATTGTCTATTGGAAGTTCTCCACTATGCTTTACACTGCAGCTCTGCTTCTTTATATGATTGGATGGATGGCGGCCAGTGCCGATACGGCATCACAGTAAAGCTGCCCCCACCCTGACTATGATACTGCCCCTTTAAGAAGCGGCCATTGTTGGGGAAGTGTCCCTGGAAGTAATAAAGAAACTTGCATCATCATCGGAGAAGAAAGTTCTCCTTATTCCTTCGGAGGTTTTCCCTGCGGTGGGGGTGGGAGCGTCCCCTCTCCCTGCGGTGGGGGTCTGAGCAGCATCACCTCCTACTGTTAACCCTAACATGACTCCTCCTCCATCTGCAGTGCAGAGACCTCACCCAACTCCCATCATCCCCTCCCACCCCCATGATTTCATCCCTGTAAGATGCAGGAGGAAAGCGGAGCTCTGCCAAGGCCTGAGTCACAAGGGCCGCCATGTACTCCTCGGCATAGGAGCCGCGTGCCTCAGCCGCTAGGCCAATAAGCTCCCGCCACCGCTAGTTGTCACTGAGGTACGAGGCGCTGTGCGTCTGGTATCCTCAGTGAATGGGTGCACTTGTAAAGAAAACCGCAGCACTCTCCAGCCTTGAATTTATTCACCAGCAAAGCAGCGATTATTATTATAATGTCCAAACTCTTTAGCAAAGCACAGGTCATGAAGTCGCAGCTTCAACTTATCCCGTGTGACATCCACACAAAATACCAAACCCTTGCCCGGCGAGGCTCTAACTAAACACATAAGCCTATCCCTGACTCACCTAGAGAGCCCTGTTCACACCTGGAACACAAATGGCCATTCAGTCCAGCAACCTCCAGGCTGTGACACTTCAATACCTTTTGGGGGATTGTGGCCCAGTAGTCCTCCCGACTCCGGCCTCGTGATCCTTGTTTCACAGGCGTCACCGCGTCCCCCAAAGTTCAGGCTATCGCCTAGACCCGTGGCCCCTCAGCCCACCCGGCTGAGGCCACACTGACAGAGCCTCACCAGGACTCTGCTTCACCAAACACTCCAGAGTGAGACCCACCCAAGATCCAGTAGCAGGATTAAATAGGATCCCTGGATGTGAGCATGCCCTAAGTCCCGGACTGGAGCATGGGGAACAGGCACCCACCCAGCACATTGCCTGTTCCCAGTAAAACCCCGCCCTGAAGTAGCTGAACCAGCTACACTATCTATATGGTGTCCCCCAACTACTTTAGTGGACACCTGGACTAGGGCTTTTACTCCACCAAGGCTGGGCCCCTTGATGACACGCTCCTGGTGCAAACAACACCTCAATGTTCACATTGCCACAATATTCAAAAGCTGTGTATCACACCCCTCTGTGCCATCCAACTATGCGGATTATTAAACTCCTTTTTACAAGTGTGATTTTTCATGATACTAAAACATAAACACTTACTTACTGCAGTGCTCGATGGGAACCGGGGGTACATTTCACCAAGTTGACCGTCCATTTAGCATATGTCCGGCGGTAAAACATGAATTCCGCTCTGCATTCCTCTATGTCTAAGGCGCATGCGCGCTATCATCAATGGGATACGGTGTTTACTTGCTGCGCCTGCGGGGAGCACACTCTGCGGGAACCATGGAGACCGGACACCAAACAACCCCCCATCTCCATGTGCATAGTGCGCCTGCGCGCCTAACACATGCAGCGGCCGGATCTGACGTCAGGCTCCCCGCTCCTGCACTTTTATCTTTTACAGAAACTGCATTGTTGATGGGACCTGGGGACATGAACTAAGAAGAGACCGAGATATAGGAAATCTACACGGTAGCTATCTTGTTCATATCTAGAAAAAAGTATTTGAGTACCTCAGCTTGTTACATCTATGTGACCCTTAGGTGAGGGAGGCCATTTAGTCTGGGGACAATAGGGTTCCAACGGGGCCAAGGGTAAGTTAGGAACTAATTGTTCTTTATAATGTGGATTCTGCAATTTATGCCTTGATTGAGTGATCGAGTTACAATACTTTATGGCTTTTTGTCACGGATGGTGTTGCAGAAAGCTGGAACTTATAAATAAACATCCGACTGGCTTGATCCCAAACTAAGGAGCATATGGGTGAGCCCTATAAAACCCCTAGAGCTCTCCCTGACTGCTATGACCATGCAAAGGTCTTTATGGTAGACGATTGCATGCCCGCGTACCTAATTCTGTGTGACACCTGAAAACCCTATAATAGTGAGGGGACACGACCACCGGCTCCCTGCACTTAATACGGACGGAGTCAGGGTCACCTAGAATCAAGCCAGCAAGGAAACACGAATGAAAGAAAAAAGACTTATCTGAGGAATCAGCAGTAGCAGCTCCAGCAGTGAACAACTCATCCAGGAAGAAGTATAAACCGCAAAGTGAGGCAGTATGGGAGGGAATATAAAGGGAGACAATTAGTGTAAATAGGTGACAGCTGGGAGAAGGAAAGGAGATGACAAAGTGAAACCAAAACAAAGAACGTCATGCAAGAGGTAGAGAAAAACGTCTGCCAGACCTTCTCACAGAACTGGCGGTGACACTTTTAATAAAAGGGCTGGTTTGAATGGGACGGCTTAGTTGGGGCGAGGGGGTTAGCCCGGGAACGGGGGACTCAACTAACCGACTAAGCTGGTCAGCTGTGGTCGGAACAGAGGAGGGGTGTTCCTCCTATCAAATGGAGGATACGCCCACCACGAACTGACAGTTGGGTGTCCATGGCGGGTACGTCTACCCCATACGTTAAATGTGGGGAGATGCGCCATCCATTCAGACACTAGAGTAGTTTTGTAGGGGAGAGGAGGGTGATGACCCATACTGGAACGGGGGGTTTATGACCTATACCCGATCGGGAATGGGAGATACGACCCTTCCCCCCAATAAATTGGACATATGAGCCCAATAACCATTAAGCTGAATTAGGTACTCTACCCTGAAATCACGGCAATATAGTGGATTCCATATTTATGTTTGACAAAAGCTCTCTTTATAAAAATATGTAAAGAGGGATTTTTTTATAAATAGGCGGCCCTTGGACCCTGTGAGCGATAGGCTTGGCTGCCCTTACCGATATGGATGTCAGATTAATTTTATGTGGCTAGTTGAGGTATCTATAGAGTAAAACATAATGAATGAGTGGTATTAGGGTTGTTTACTGTGTTGCCATGACGCCGACCGGAGACGCGCAGTGCGGGGAGCCTGATGTCAGATCCGGCCGCTGCATGTGTTGGGCGCGCAGGCGCACTATGCACGTGGAGATGCGGGGTTGTTTGGCGTCTGGTCTCCATGGTTCCCGCAGAGTGTGCTCCATGCAGGCGCAGCAAGTAAACACCGTATCCCATTGATGATAGCGCGCATGCGCCTTAGACATAGAGGAACGCAGAGCTAAATGGACGGTCAACTTGGTGAAATTTACCCCCGGTTCCCATTGAGCACCGCAGTAAGTAAGTGTTTTTGTATCATGAAAAATCACATTTGGAAAAAGGAGTTTAATAATCCGCATAGTTGGATGAGACACACCTTTTGAATATGTAATTGTGGATTACCATACTTAATTGGGTCATGTGACCTATCTAGGAAGGTATATGTATTTGTCTCTGTTCACATTGTTAGTTGCTTGAAGAAGACCACACAGGTCGAAACGTCGCATTTTTGCTGGTGAATAAACCTTTGGAAATTCAAGGCTGGAGAGTGCTGCGGTCTTCTATACAAGTCCATCTATACCTGGGGGAGTTCAGGACTGACTCCCGCCACGGCTGGCACCACCACACCAAGGGACGGTATTTATCATTTTTCCGTTGTGCTGCTACACTTTGTTTTTTTCATCTCTCAGTGAATGGGTGCTGCTCTCCATAAGGCTACGTTCACACATGGCATTCTGTGACCACTACAGCACATCTGAGAGGGGGGGGGTAAATATGCAGCCCTGTTCACATGAATAAGGGAGGGAGCGTCACAAAATGTCTGCTGGGTGTGAACACGTCCTAAAGCACTACCCTTATATACACTATACACACATAGGGCTTGTTACAGCCCTGCAGATATCAGATTCTCTTCACTTCTGAGCAATTTGAGGAAATCCCAAAATGTGAGATGTGTCATTTTCCTGTGATTCACACACACGGGGCTCAGCCAACACCCGGACCGCTGCTCGCCCACATTACCCTGGTAACACGCAATATTGTTCCAAACACTGGCTTCACATCACTAGGTGGAGAGGAAGTAGATGTGAGAGGGGGGGAGTATAGAGAGAGAGAGAGAGGGGGGAGAGGATAAAGGGAGTAGAGTATAGTGTGAGGGGAGGACAAGAACAAAGAGTGTATAGAGAGATGGGAGAGAGTATAGAAAGAGGGGAGAGTATAGGGAGAGAGAGAGAGGGGAGGGAAGAGTATAGGGAGAGTGCAGAGAGGGGAGGGAAGAGTATAGAGAGGGGGTGAGGGTAGAGAAGAAAGTATAGAAAGATGGGAGAGTACAGAGAGGGGAGGGAAGGTGGAGAGAGGAGAGTATAGAGAGAGGGGGGAGGATAAAGGGAGTAGAGTATAGTGTGAGGGGAGGACAGGAACAAAGAGTGTATAGAGAGATGGGAGAGTATAGAAAGAGGGGAGAGTATAGGGAGAGAGAGAGAGGGGAGGGAAGAGTATAGGGAGAGTGCAGAGAGGGGAGGGAAGAGTATAGAGAGGGGGTGAGGGTAGAGAAGAAAGTATAGAAAGATGGGAGAGTACAGAGAGGGGAGGGAAGGTGGAGAGAGGAGAGTATAGAGAGAGGGGGGAGGATAAAGGGAGTAGAGTATAGTGTGAGGGGATGACAGGAACAAAGAGTGTATAGAGAGATGGGAAAGTATAGAAAGAGGGGAGAGTATAGGGAGAGAGAGAGGGGAGAGTATTGGGAGAGTACAGAGAGGGGAGGGAAGAGTATAGAGAGGGGGTGAGGGTAGAGAAGAAAGTATAGAAAGAGGGGAGAGTGCAGAGAGGGGAGGGAAGAGTATAGGGAGAGTACAGAGAGGGGAGGGAAGAGTATAGAGAGGGGGTGAGGGTAGAGAAGAAAGTATAGAAAGAGGGGAGAGTACAGAGAGGGGAGGGAAGGGGGAGAGTATAGAGAGGGGAGAGGATAAAGGGAGTAGAGTATAGTGTGAGGGGATGACAGGAACAAAGAGTGTATAGAGAGATGGGAGAGTATAGAAAGAGGGGAGAGTGCAGAGAGGGGGGGGAAGAGTATAGAGAGGGGGTGAGGGTAGAGAAGAAAGTATAGAAAGATGGGAGAGTACAGAGAGGGGAGGGAAGGTGGAGAGAGGAGAGTATAGAGAGAGGGGGGAGGATAAAGGGAGTAGAGTATAGTGTGAGGGGATGACAGGAACAAAGAGTGTATAGAGAGATGGGAAAGTATAGAAAGAGGGGAGAGTATAGGGAGAGATAGAGGGGGGAGGGAAGAGTATAGAGAGGGGGTGAGGGTAGAGAAGAAAGTATAGAAAGAGGGGAGAGTATAGGGAGAGTGCAGAGAGGGGAGGGAAGAGTATAGAGAGGGGGTAAGGGTAGAGAAGAAAGTATAGAAAGAGGGGAGAGTATAGGGAGAGTGCAGAGAGGGGAGGGAAGAATATAGGGAGAGATGGGAGAGTACAGAGAGGGGAGGGAAGAGTATAGAGAGGGGGTGAGGGTAGAGAAGAAAGTATAGAAAGATGGGAGAGTACAGAGAGGGGAGGTGGAGAGGGGAGAGTATAGAGAGAGGGGGGAGGATAAAGGGAGTAGAGTATAGAGTGAGGCTATAGAGAGATGGAAGAGTATAGAGAGGGAGAGAGATGGGAAAGTATAAAGAGAGATGGGAGAGTATAGAGGAGAAGGGATGTAGCGAGAGAAGAGAGAGAGATGAGCATACAGAGAGGGTAGAGTATAGAGACAGAGGAGAGGAGATGTAGAGAGATTGGAGAGGATAGAGGAGTGGGGATATAGAGAGAGAGTAGAAGGGATGTAGACAGAGGAAGGAATAGAGGAATGGGGATATAGAGAGTAAGGGGAGATGGGACAGTATAGAGAAAGAAGAAAGGGAATTGGAGTGTAGGGAGTGGGGATATTGAGACAGTATAGGGAATAGGGAGAGAGATGGGTGAGTATAGAGAGGAGATATAGAAAGAGAAAGGGGATGTAGACAGAGGAAAGGAGATATAAAGAGGAGAGGGGATGTAGGGAGAGAAAAGGGAAAATAGAGAGAGGTGTGAAGATATAGAGTGGAGAGAAAGAGAATGCAGAGAAAGGTGAGAGACTATAGAGAGGTGAGAGGCTATAGAGAGGTGAGAGACTATAGAGAGGTGAGAAGCTATAGAGAGGTGAGAGACTATAGAGAGGTGAGAAGCTATAGAGAGGTGAGAGGCTATAGAGAGGTGATAGACTATAGAGAGGTGATAGACTATAGAGAGGTGAGAGGCTATAGAGAGGTGAGAGACTATAGAGAGGTGAGAGGCTATAGAGAGGTGAGAGGCTATAGAGAGGTGAGAGACTATAGAGAGGCTATAGAGAGGTGAGAGGCTATAGAGAGGTGAGAGGCTATAGAGAGACTATAGAGAGGTGAGAGACTATAGAGAGGTGAGAGGCTATAGAGAGGTGAGAGACTATAGAGAGGTGAGAAGCTATAGAGAGGTGAGAGGCTATAGAGAGGTGAGAGACTATAGAGAGGTGAGAGGCTATAGAGAGGTGAGAGGCTATAGAGAGGTGAGAGGCTATAGAGAGACTATAGAGAGGTGAGAGACTATAGAGAGGTGAGAGGCTATAGAGAGGTGAGAGACTATAGAGAGGTGAGAAGCTATAGAGAGGTGAGAGGCTATAGAGAGGTGAGAGACTATAGAGAGGTGAGAGGCTATAGAGAGGTGAGAGGCTATAGAGAGGTGAGAGACTATAGAGAGGCTATAGAGAGGTGAGAGGCTATAGAGAGGTGAGAGACTATAGAGAGGTGAGAGACTATAGAGAGGTGAGAGGCTATAGAGAGGTGAGAGGCTATAGAGAGGCTATAGAGAGGTGAGAGGCTATAGAGAGGTGAGAGGCTATAGAGAGACTATAGAGAGGTGAGAGACTATAGAGAGGTGAGAGGCTATAGAGAGGTGAGAGACTATAGAGAGGTGAGAAGCTATAGAGAGGTGAGAGGCTATAGAGAGGTGAGAAGCTATGGAGAGGTGAGAGGCCATAGAGAGGTGAGAGGCTATAAAGAGGTGAGAAACTAGAGAGGTGAGAGGCTATAGAGAGGTGAGAGACTATAGAGAGGTGAGAGGCTATAGAGAGGTGGAGGCTATAGAGAGGTGAGAGGCTATAGAGAGGTGAGAAGCTATAGAGAGGTGAGAGACTATAGAGAGGTGAGAGGCCATAGAGAGGTGAGAGGCTATAAAGAGGTGAGAAACTAGAGAGGTGAGAGACTATAGAGAGGTGAGAGGCTATAGAGAGGTGGAGGCTATAGAGAGGTGAGAGACTAGAGAGGTGAGAGGCTATAGCGAGGTGAGAGACTATAGGGAGGTGAGAGACTATAGAGAGGTGAGAGACTAGAGAGGTGAGACGAGGCTATAGAGAGGTGAGAGACTATAGAGAGGTGAGACTATAGAGAGGTGAGAGGCTATAGCGAGGTGAGAGGCTAAAGAGAGGTGAGAGACTATAGAGAGGTGAGAGACTAGAGAGGTGAGGCTATAGAGAGGTGAGAGGCTATAGCGAGGTGAGAGGCTATAGAGAGGTGGAGGCTATAGAGAGGTGAAAGGCTATAGAGAGGTGGAGGCTATAGAGAGGTGAGAGACTATAGAGAGGTGAGAGACTATAGAGAGGTGAGAGATTATAGAGAGGTGAGAGGCTATAGAGAGGTGGAGGCTATAGAGAGGTGAGAGATTATAGAGAGGTGAGAGGCTATAGAGAGGTGGAGGTTATAGAGAGGTGAGAGGCTAAAGAGAGGTGGAGGCTATAGAGAGGTGAGAGGCTATAGAGAGGTGAGAGGCTATAGCGAGGTGAGAGGCTATAGAGAGGTGGAGGCTATAGAGAGGTGAGAGATTATAAAGAGGTGAGAGGCTATAGAGAGGTGGAGGCTATAGAGAGGTGGAGGCTATAGCGAGGTGAGAGCCTATAGCGAGGTGAGAGACTATAGGGAGGTGAGAGACTATAGAGAGGTGGAGGCTATAGAGAGGTGAGAGACTATAGAGAGGTGAGAGACTATAGAGAGGTGGAAACTATAGAGAGGTGAGAGACTAGAGAGGTGAGAGGCTATAGCGAGGTGAGAGACTATAGAGAGGTAAGAGGCTATAGAGAGGTGAGACTATAGAGAGGTGGAGGCTATAGAGAGGTGAGAGGCTATAGCGAGGTGAGAGGCTATAGAGAGGTGAGACTATAGAGAGGTGAGAGACTATAGAGAGGTGAGAGGCTATAGAGAGGTGAGAGACTATAGAGAGGTGAGAAGCTATAGAGAGGTGAGAGGCTATAGAGAGGTGAGAGACTATAGAGAGGTGAGAGGCTATAGAGAGGTGAGAGGCTATAGAGAGGTGAGAGACTATAGAGAGGCTATAGAGAGGTGAGAGGCTATAGAGAGGTGAGAGACTATAGAGAGGTGAGAGACTATAGAGAGGTGAGAGACTATAGAGAGGTGAGAGGCTATAGAGAGGTGAGAGGCTATAGAGAGGCTATAGAGAGGTGAGAGGCTATAGAGAGGTGAGAGGCTATAGAGAGACTATAGAGAGGTGAGAGACTATAGAGAGGTGAGAGGCTATAGAGAGGTGAGAGACTATAGAGAGGTGAGAAGCTATAGAGAGGTGAGAGGCTATAGAGAGGTGAGAAGCTATGGAGAGGTGAGAGGCCATAGAGAGGTGAGAGGCTATAAAGAGGTGAGAAACTAGAGAGGTGAGAGGCTATAGAGAGGTGAGAGACTATAGAGAGGTGAGAGGCTATAGAGAGGTGGAGGCTATAGAGAGGTGATAGGCTATAGAGAGGTGAGAAGCTATAGAGAGGTGAGAGACTATAGAGAGGTGAGAGGCCATAGAGAGGTGAGAGGCTATAAAGAGGTGAGAAACTAGAGAGGTGAGAGACTATAGAGAGGTGGAGGCTATAGAGAGGTGAGAGATTAGAGAGGTGAGAGGCTATAGCGAGGTGAGAGACTATAGGGAGGTGAGAGACTATAGAGAGGTGAGAGACTAGAGAGGTGAGACGAGGCTATAGAGAGGTGAGAGACTATAGAGAGGTGAGACTATAGAGAGGTGAGAGGCTATAGCGAGGTGAGAGGCTAAAGAGAGGTGAGAGACTATAGAGAGGTGAGAGACTAGAGAGGTGAGGCTATAGAGAGGTGAGAGGCTATAGCGAGGTGAGAGGCTATAGAGAGGTGGAGGCTATAGAGAGGTGAAAGGCTATAGAGAGGTGGAGGCTATAGAGAGGTGAGAGACTATAGAGAGGTGAGAGACTATAGAGAGGTGAGAGATTATAGAGAGGTGAGAGGCTATAGAGAGGTGGAGGCTATAGAGAGGTGAGAGATTATAGAGAGGTGAGAGGCTATAGAGAGGTGGAGGTTATAGAGAGGTGAGAGGCTATAGAGAGGTGGAGGTTATAGAGAGGTGAGAGGCTAAAGAGAGGTGGAGGCTATAGAGAGGTGAGAGGCTATAGAGAGGTGAGAGGCTATAGCGAGGTGAGAGGCTATAGAGAGGTGGAGGCTATAGAGAGGTGAGAGATTATAGAGAGGTGAGAGGCTATAGAGAGGTGGAGGCTATAGAGAGGTGGAGGCTATAGCGAGGTGAGAGCCTATAGCGAGGTGAGAGACTATAGGGAGGTGAGAGACTATAGAGAGGTGGAGGCTATAGAGAGGTGAGAGACTATAGAGAGGTGAGAGACTATAGAGAGGTGGAAACTATAGAGAGGTGAGAGACTAGAGAGGTGAGAGGCTATAGCGAGGTGAGAGACTATAGAGAGGTAAGAGGCTATAGAGAGGTGAGACTATAGAGAGGTGGAGGCTATAGAGAGGTGAGAGGCTATAGCGAGGTGAGAGGCTATAGAGAGGTGAGACTATAGAGAGGTGGAGGCTATAGAGAGGTGAGAGACTATAGAGAGGTGAGAGACTAGAGAGGTGAGAGGCTATAGAGAGGTGGAGGCTATAGAGAGGTGAGAGACTATAGAGAGGTGAGAGGCTATAGAGAGGTGAGAGGCTATAGAGAGGTGAGAGGCTATAGAGAGGTGAGAGGCTATAGAGAGGTGAGAGACTATAGAGAGGTGAGAGGCTATAGAGAGGTGAGAGGCTATAGAGAGGTGAGAGACTATAGAGAGGCTATAGAGAGGTGAGAGGCTATAGAGAGGTGAGAGACTATAGAGAGGTGAGAGACTATAGAGAGGTGAGAGGCTATAGAGAGGTGAGAGGCTATAGAGAGGTGAGAGACTATAGAGAGGTGAGAGACTATAGAGAGGTGAGAGACTATAGAGAGGTGAGAGGCTATAGAGAGGTGAGAGACTATAGAGAGGTGAGAGACTATAAAGAGGTGAGAGACTATAGAGAGGTGAGAGGCTATAGAGAGGTGAGAGACTATAGAGAGGTGAGAGACTATAAAGAGGTGAGAGACTATAGAGAGGTGAGAGGCTATAGAGAGGTGAGAGACTATAGAGAGGTGAGAGGCTATAGAGAGGTGAGAGACTATAGAGAGGTGAGAGACTATAGAGAGGTGAGAGACTATAGAGAGGTGAGAGGCTATAAAGAGGATACAGGAAGCTGATCAGATTGATGGTTGTTAGTGTAGATGCTCCACACAATGAGCAGGGCAGATCACTGGTTTCTTGGCTCAGGACTGATGACTGGTTTCTTGGCTCAGGACTGATGACTGGTTTCTTGGCTCAGGACTGATGACTGGTTTCTTGGCTCAGGACTGATGACTGGTTTCTTGGCTCAGGACTGATCACTGGTTTCTTGGCTCAGGACTGATTGCTGATGGAGGATCTTTTTGGTTGATGTGATTTGGTCGCCCTGTGCCACCCACACTCACAGCTGATAGTGACCTCCTGGAGTATCTCATAATCGTACACAACTGATACTGGGGAAGTGCATAAGAACTGACCGGTATTTAATCCAGGATAGGCTGGTGTTCACTAACCCCACAGACATGAGGTGTGGTCACACTGTGTGCATACATTACCCGATGTAGATTTCATTTTCCTGACCTCGTATCTGCTGCTACAATGAGAGGGAGAAATAGAAAAACACGAGAGGAATCCAAAACCGTAAAGTCCTTATCCAATGTAAATCATGGTGATGATCCCGTAGACCTGAACTCTGCTCCTGGCCCGGATTGTTCTCACAGTCAGATGGAGCCGCCCTTGTTTTCTCATTTCTTTCCATTATTGTCGTCATTTTTGCTTCCAACAATGCTGAGGTCATAGAGAATATTTCAGAGGATTCACACCCTGGTCCCATCTGGTAAATGTTATCAATTCTGCAAATTTTTGGCCAGTTTTAAAATGAGCATTATACAGATGCAAGGACTCCCCGACTGTGATTTAACTTTAGTTAAGCAGAACTTGGGTCATAATACAGACACTAAAATGTAGCTCTATAATAGCAACAGTCAGGCTGGTCTAAGTTGGGTAGACAAAAGTCCCAGGTTACGTAAGGGCCCACACAACTCTGGAACCAGGCAAGCAATCAGGGACTGGTAGGGTTGGTTTTCATGTCTACTTCTGGCTGTACCAGTTCATCAAGACATGCTTGACCTCCAAGTGCTTTACACATAGGGGGAGGGTTGGTGACCTTTGCTCAAGATGGGACGTAAACTTTCAAGTGTCATCATCACTTTATACAAGGAGGGGGATTGGTGACCTCTCAAAAGTCCTAGTGACACAAGGACAGTTGATAACCTTGAAGTGTCGGCATCTCTTTATAATAGCGAGTTGTTGACTTCTGCTTAAGAGTCCTACTGACACAAGGACGGGTGGCAAACCTTCAAGTGTCGTCATCTCTTTATACAATTGGGAAATTGGTGACCTCTGCTCAAGAGTCCGAGTGACACAAGGATAGGTGGCAAACCTTCAAGAGATGTCATCTGTATAAAAGGCGGAGATTAGTAACCTCACAAACGTCCTAGTGACAAGGACAAGTGGCAAATCTTGAAGTGTTGTCATCTTTCTATATAAAGTGGTTACAGGAGGTAAACCATTAAGTGTCAGCATCTCAGGCCCTCACATGGTAGAAACATGTGATCTGTAATTTACACTAGATTGGTTCCTTGTGTTTGGGTAAATATTTGTCACCGCTATCACACAGCACAGCTGATGCAAGTACGGTATTCTCAACTTCTCGGGATCAAAAATGGTGCAGGTTGTGGATAACTGGCTCATGATGGGTCCATTAGACTGTGCCAGACCATGACTATACTACTCTGGAGGATGTATCGATGGACTATCTGGTACGTATTTAGCAGAACATTCCTGTGGATCCCTTTTGGCCAGATAGTTCTGAGGCTTAAGTGTCCTGATTTTTGTAACTTAATTGTTGCTAAGTATGCTGGTAGACCACCCAATTTCTCAGGGGTTTGTGGGGTCTAAATGGTCTCCTCGATCACAGGAAATTACCAAGAACCAAGCCACTGGTAAGGGAGAAGAGTAAATTTTGAGTCTACAAACCACCGACCAGAAAACGGTTAGGCCTCTTTCACACGAGCGCGGCGGATTGGCTCTGGATGCGTTCAGTGAAACTCGCACCATTTTGCATGAAACTTCAGTCAGGATTCAGTGTGGGTGCTATGCATTCACGTCACGCATTGCACGACGACACAGGAACGAGGTGCAGCCGTCATCAACGAGATACTGGTGACACGTTTCGATGACGACCCACTGGTACGTCCAGACCCTTGGTCATGGCAGGTGTGTGTGAGAGATAGGCTTTATTTCTCTCTGTATATATGATGGGAACATTCTGTAGTACACATTTTTATAAGCCCGAGGAGCATTGCTTCTTCGGTGGAGTTTTTGGAGAACTTTCAGGCAAGGCTGGCAGCAGTTGTTGAATGTTTATGTAATCTGCCTCATGTAATGCGTGTTCTTCAGTCTTGGAATAGATGAGCCATGGTGTAGTCATGAAAACGACTTACCTTCAGATCATAATCCACCAGCAGATCAATAGCTGATAACACATTTCACATTAGAGGGAAACAAATGCAAGAAGACTTCATAAATCACGTTCTAGGTGTGATCGTTACAGCGCGTGCGGTTGTCAGAGCTGTGTGAGTGCCCCGAGGGAAGAGGGTGGAGCGCCAGTGTCTGACATGAAGCAGGGTAAGGTGAGACATACTGCTGGGAGGCTGCCTGTGTGGGCTGCAGTGCACTGGATGGTGGACGGTGGTTCCGACCAAGTGCAATGGACAACTTTTCTGGTTGACATTGCCTGGTGTAGAGTTGACATGTGCAGCGTCCCCTGATATGTCAGAGCTAAGAAATGTTGCATCGGATATAATCTGGCACATCTCACTGTACAAACGTGAACAAAACACCACAAGACCTACAAAAACATGGGGCATTTATTATAGCTTTGGGGTGGAATGAGTGGACAGATGGGGTCCTCTTTGGAGCAGTCTGGAGCGATAGGTGGATATAGAAGCGGTGGCGGCGGTCGGCCTCACTTCCTGCCCTTCATGTTCTTACAGTAGTAGTCGTTACAGGCAATGGTCAGACCGGCGATTAGGGAGAAGAAGCTATGGAAGGTGACCTTCCCATCCCGGCATTGATCCAGATCCTTCATTATCTTATCCACAGCCAGGGGGTCATTCTGATTCTGTCAGGGGAAGAGAGAGGGATTGGGTTAATTCAGGAGTAACCATACAGACACCGAAATACTCCCTGCTGTCCTGCTGATATTAACAATGCATGTGTGACCTCTGTACCTTATTTTATGATTTATATATAAAACGGGTCTCAAAAACATGACTTATCCTGTACTGATCCTGAGTTACCTCCTGTATTATACTCCAGAGCTGCACTCACTATTCTGCTGGTGCAGTCACTGTGTACATACATTACTTATCCTGTACTGATCCTGAGTTACATCCTGTATTATACTCCAGAGCTGCACTCACTATTCTGCTGGTGGAGTCACTGTGTACATACATTACTTATCCTGTACTGATCCTGAGTTACATCTTGTATTATACTCCAGAGCTGCACTCACTATTCTGCTGGTGCAGTCACTGTGTACATACATTACTTATCCTGTACTGATCCTGAGTTACATCCTGTATTATACTCCAGAGCTGCACTCACTATTCTGGTGGTGGAGTCACTGTGTACATACATTACTTATCCTGTACTGATCCTGAGTTACATCCTGTATTATACTCCAGAGCTGCACTCACTATTCTGCTGGTGGAGTCAATGTGTACATACATTACTTATCCTGTACTGATCCTGAGTTACATCTTGTATTATACTCCAGAGCTGCACTCACTATTCTGCTGGTGCAGTCACTGTGTACATACATTACTTATCCTGTACTGATCCTGAGTTACATCTTGTATTATACTCCAGAGCTGCACTCACTATTCTGCTGGTGCAGTCACTGTGTACATACATTACTTATCCTGTACTGATCCTGAGTTACATCCTGTATTATACTCCAGAGCAGCACTCACTATTCTGCTGGTGCAGTCACTGTGTACATGCATTACTTATCCTGTACTGATCCTGAGTTACATCCTGTATTATACTCCAGAGCTGCACTCACTATTCTGCTGGTGCAGTCACTGTGTACATACATTACTTATCCTGTACTGATCCTGAGTTACATCCTGTATTATACTCCAGAGCTGCACTCACTATTCTGCTGGTGCAGTCACTGTGTACATGCATTACTTATCCTGTACTGATCCTGAGTTACATCCTGTATTATACTCCAGAGCTGCGCTCACTACATGATTTTTGCTTTGCACAGAGAATATTTAATATAGGACGCTAGGAGGAGGCACTATTCCCCAAGCGCCTCTCATGCTTCCCACACACATGAGATCTCAACATCTGATTGTGAAATTCCTTTTAAATCCCATTAATTGTCTCTCCTCCCCGGCAGGACGCACCTACAGGGGATTACAACTCCCAGTGGGCAAGATGGGGCTCGCCGAGAGGATTCTCAGCACTTGTCTGGGAGGGCCACCTACTGCCTCGTGGAGTCTTTATCAGGAGATGAGGTTGACAGCTAGGAAGGATCGCTACATTATGCAGTCGGATATCCTAACTTCAGCCTTAATGGGAATCTTCTGCTTGCTCTGGGGGCACCATGGGAACACTGACAAACTTGCTCCTCTGTGAAAGGAGGTCACATGACAGAAAGCGCTACACCGATTTCCATTTATTGAAGGCTACATTCCAAGGAGCCTAAGAAGCAGGACCTCCTGTGATCAGCCAGCTGCCCGTTTAAGGTAGAGGGGCTGTCCAAAGTGGACAATCCCTTTAAGGGACCATGACACAGGGATTAAACCAAGCATACTGCCTAATGGGGTTGATCCTGCTGAGCACAAGGATACCTGCCTTGTGAAAATCGGTTGTGCTGTTCCCAAGAAAAGAGACTTTATTCTTTATGACTTTTATTCTTTATTCAGTGCAACGAGGGGCGTGGCCAGCACTAGAAAGCTGAGTGACTAAGCTCCACCTCTCAGCGCCCTGTAGCTCTCATGTGCATAAAGAATAAAAGTCTCTTTTTCTTGGGAACGCCACAACCGATTTTCACAAGACAGGTATCCTTGTACTCAGCAGAATCAACCCCATCAGACAGTATACTTGGTTTCCTAGGGTGGATAGTGCCGATAAATGCACCTTAGGTATTAAAGATGTAAATGAAGGTCCCCAGGCCTCCTCTGTATTGTCTATGATTTGCAGACGCACCTTTAGGAATTCAGGGAACTCGGTTTGCATCAGTCTATGGAGGTCGTCCTTGTTCATGTGGTTCTTGTCCCCACAGTATTTGTGGAAGGTGAACATCATGCTCTCCATTGCCTGTTCCAGTTCAGAAGGCACCATGATTACTGGGAGCTGAGGATCTACAAGAGAAGACAAACTCATTAGTGCCAGTCACGCCTGATCCCGATACAGTATACCAGGCATGGTCATAGTTACCACTAGGTCCTGTGCCCACGGAGGCAACTTGTGGGGGCGACACCAGTAATAATATACCATCTCCTATATACCCTGGTATGCAGCCTCCATATATTCTTAGGGGCGGGGCTGTGACAACCTGTCAATCACCACTCACCATCATGACACCGGTGGGCGCTGCAGGTGGTGATGTCGTCACTTGAATTAACTCATTGAGGGATTTAGCAGTGCAGGGATTACAAGGGGTTAATGCCTTCCCGCTCCTGAGTCATTAGTGCATCCTGATATCGATCATTATGAGGTCTGTTCAGGGAGGATAATAGTGGCTGACTACACAGAGAACAGGAACACTTAATGGAAGCTAATGCTCGCTGTCTTCTCCATGACGGGAAATGGGTTCTAAATGCACCCCCCCCCCCCCCCCCATGACACACCGCCTTAATGAAGAGGAAGCCTTAAAGTGCACCTGACCCCCCTATATGAGCTCATCTAAGGATTGCATTTGCATGGATTTGATCGTTCTGGCGACAGTTCGACGCTTTCACAGGGTCCATTAGTTAAATGCGCCAGAGAGGTCCTGGCATGTACATGGAAGCGATCCTAGGAGCTGAGGCTCTACTCGATACTGACACGTCTGGTGCCATTCCCACCCTGGGCCTGAGGCTGGAATAATCCAGCAGGAAATCCCTAGTAACACATAGAATAGACTGTATTCTCCTGTCCTACAGTCATCCTCTCCACTGAAATGGCTGATAACAGGGGACAATAGACTGTATTCTCCTGTCCTACAGTCATCCTCTCCCCTGAAATGGCTGATAACAGGAGCAATAGACTGTATTCTCCTGTCCTACAGTCATCCTCTCCCCTGAAATGGCTGATAACAGGGGGCAATAGACTGTATTCTTCTGTCCTACAGTCATCCTCTCCTCTGAAATGGCTGATAACAGGGAGCAATAGACTGTATTCTCCTGTCCTACAGTCATCCTCTCCCCTGAAATGGCTGATAACAGGAGCAATAGACTGTATTCTCCTGTCCTACAGTCATCCTCTCCCCTGAAATGGCTGATAACAGGGGGCAATAGACTGTATTCTTCTGTCCTACAGTCATCCTCTCCCCTGAAATGGCTGATAACAGGGAGCATAGACTGTATTCTCCTGTCCTACAGTCATCCTCTCCCCTGTAATGGCTGATAACAGGGGGCAATAGACTGTATTCTCCTGTCCTACAGTTATCCTCTCCCCTGAAATGGCTGATAACAGGGAGCAATAGACTGTATTCTCCTGTCCTACAGTCATCCTCCCCCCTGAAATGGCTGATAACAGGGGGCAATAGACTGTATTCTCCTGTCCTACAGTCATCCTCTCCCCTGAAATGGCTGATAACAGGGGGCAATAGACTGTATTCTCCTGTCCTACAGTCATCCTCTCCTCTGAAATGGCTGATAACAGGGAGCAATAGACTGTATTCTCCTGTCCTACAGTCATCCTCTCCCCTGAAATGGCTGATAACAGGGGGCAATAGATTGTATTCTCCTGTCCTACAGTCATCCTCTCCCCTGAAATGTCTGATAACAGGGGGCAATAGACTGTATTCTCCTGTCCTACAGTCATCCTCTCCCCTGAAATGGCTGATAACAGGGGGCAATAGACTGTATTCTCCTGCCCTACAGTCATCCTCTCCCCTGAAATGGCTGATAACAGGGAGCAATAGACTGTATTCTCCTGTCCTACAGTCATCCTCCCCCCTGAAATGGCTGATAACAGGGGGCAATAGACTGTATTCTCCTGTCCTACAGTCATCCTCTCCCCTGAAATGGCTGATAACAGGGGGCAATAGACTGTATTCTCCTGTCCTACAGTCATCCTCTCCCCTGAAATGGCTGATAACAGGGGGCAATAGACTGTATTCTCCTGCCCTACAGTCATCCTCTCCCCTGAAATGGCTGATAACAGGGGGCAATAGACTGTATTCTCCTGTCCTACAGTCATCCTCTCCTCTGAAATGGCTGATAACAGGGGGCAATAGACTGTATTCTCCTGTCCTACAGTCATCCTCTCCCCTGAAATGGCTGATAACAGGGGCAATAGATTGTATTCTCCTGTCCTACAGTCGTCCTCTCCCCTGAAATGGCTGATAACAGGCGGCAATAGACTGTATTCTCCTGTCCTACAGTCATCCTCTCCCCTGAAATGGCTGATAACAGGGAGCAATAGACTGTATTCTCCTGTCCTACAGTCATCCTCTCCCTTGAAATGGCTGATAACAGGGAGCAATAGACTGTATTCTCCTGTCCTACAGTCATCCCCTCCCCTGAAATGGCTGATAACAGGGGGCAATAGACTGTATTCTCCTGTCCTACAGTCATCCTCTCCCCTGAAATGGCTGATAACAGGGGGCAATAGACTGTATTCTCCTGTCCTACAGTCATCCTCTCCTCTGAAATGGCTGATAACAGGGAGCAATATACTGTATTCTCCTGTCCTACAGTCATCCTCTCCCCTGAAATGGCTGATAACAGGGAGCAATAGATTGTATTCTCCTGTCCTACAATCATCCTCTCCCCTGAAATAGATGATAACAGGGGGCAATAGACTGTATTCTCCTGCCCTACAGTCATCCTCTCCCCTGAAATGGCTGATAACAGGGGGCAATAGACTGTATTCTCCTGTCCTACAGTCATCCCCTCCCCTGAAATGGCTGATAACAGGGGGCAATAGACTGTATTCTCCTGTCCTACAGTCATCCTCTCCCCTGAAATGGCTGATAACAGGGGCAATAGATTGTATTCTCCTGTCCTACAGTCGTCCTCTCCCCTGAAATGGCTGATAACAGGCGGCAATAGACTGTATTCTCCTGTCATACAGTCATCCTCTCCCCTGAAATGGCTGATAACAGGCGGCAATAGACTGTATTCTCCTGTCCTACAGTCATCCTCTCCCCTGAAATGGCTGATAACAGGGAGCAATAGACTGTATTCTCCTGTCCTACAGTCATCCTCTCCCCTGAAATGGCTGATAACAGGGAGCAATAGACTGTATTCTCCTGTCCTACAGTCATCCTCTCCTCTGAAATGGCTGATAACAGGGGGCAATAGACTGTATTCTCCTGTCCTACAGTCATCCTCTCCCCTGAAATGGCTGATAACAGGGGGCAATAGACTGTATTCTCCTGTCCTACAGTCATCCTCTCCCCTGAAATGGCTGATAACAGGGAGCAATAGATTGTATTCTCCTGTCCTACAATCATCCTCTCCCCTGAAATGGATGATAACAGGGAGCAATAGATTGTATTCTCCTGTCCTACAGTCATCCTCTCCCCTGAAATGGCTGATAACAGGGAGCAATAGATTGTATTCTCCTGTCCTACAGTCATCCTCTCCCCTGAAATGTCTGATAGCAGGGGGCAATAGACTGTATTCTCCTGTCCTACAATCATCCTCTCCCCTGAAATGTCTGATAGCAGGGGGCAATAGACTGTATTCTCCTGTCCTACAGTCATCCTCTCCCCTGAAATGGCTGATAACAGGGGGCAATAGACTGTATTCTCCTGTCCTACAGTCATCCCCTCCCATGAAATGTCTGATAACAGGGGGCAATAGACTGTATTCTCCTGTCCTACAGTCATCCTCTCCCCTGAAATGGCTGATAACAGGGAGCAATAGACTGTATTCTCCTGTCCTACAATCATCCTCTCCCCTGAAATGTCTGATAACAGGGGGCAATAGACTGTATTCTCCTGTCCTACAATCATCCTCTCCCCTGAAATGTCTGATAGCAGGGGGCAATAGACTGTATTCTCCTGTCCTACAGTCATCCTCTCCCCTGAAATGACTGATAACAGGAGGCAATAGACTGTATTCTCCTGTCCTACAGTCATCCTCTCCTCTGAAATGGCTGATAACAGGGGACAATAGACTGTATTCTCCTGTCCTACAGTCATCCTCTCCCCTGAAATGGCTGATAACAGGGGGTAATAGACTGTATTCTCCTGTCCTACAGTCATCCTCTCCCCTGAAATGGCTGATAACAGGAGCAATAGACTGTATTCTCCTGTCCTACAGTCATCCTCTCCCCTGAAATGGCTGATAACAGGGGGCAATAGACTGTATTCTCCTGTCCTACAGTCATCCTCTCCTCTGAAATGGCTGATAACAGGGAGCAATAGACTGTATTCTCCTGTCCTACAGTCATCCTCTCCCCTGAAATGGCTGATAACAGGGGGCAATAGACTGTATTCTCCTGTCCTACAGTCATCCCCTCCCCTGAAATGGCTGATAACAGGGAGCAATAGATTGTATTCTCCTGTCCTACAGTCATCCTCTCCCTGAAATGGCTGATAACAGGGAGCAATAGACTGTATTCTCCTGTCCTACAGTCATCCTCTCCCTGAAATGGATGATAACAGGGGGCAATAGACTGTATTCTCCTGTGAGAAGTTTTAGGTCTGTTTAGGGATTCATCCTCTGGATGATTGTTCCCATTCACTGACAGCAAGCAGAGATCAGTGAAGTATTTAGATAGGAGTCCTGCACTCGGAGGAGGAGAGGTCAGGTCTCTACGGTAATAAAACATGTGTCAGTCCATAGATCAGTCCACCCCCCACCCATTCTGCAGCATTCCCCGAATTCCTCCACCGGCCAGACCAGCATCACCCAGGGCAACTGAACCTGACAACTCGCATGTCTGACACCCTGCTGAGCGACAACCAATGGTATACCTAGCTCAGTCTAGGAAAGCTGGGTGACGATAAAGGACATGGTGGTCGTATTAGTTGTCACTCAACTTCCCCCAAAAGTGATTTGATAGGATGACAACCAAAATGACTCAACTATTCTCCTTCAAAGGTTGTCACCAATGTTTCCTGTATACAGATGGTGGGCATAGGGCCAGCGCGAGGGAGGGTGCAGTTATTGACTCTGGGATTAGATTCAGGAATGTCAGGAACTCTGCCCGCCACACCCAACTCATCACCCGTCATACAGCAGCTATATCTCAGCAGATCCATGACCCCGGAGCTGGATATAGAGGAGAAGATGGGTACACCCAACTCATCACCTGTCATACAGCAGCTATATCTCAGCATATCCATGACCCCGGAGCTGGATATAGAGAAGACGTGTACACCCCGCTCATCACCTGTCATACAGCAGCTATATCTCAGCATATCCATGACCCCGGAGCTGGATATAGAGAAGACATGTACACCCCGCTCATCACCTGTCATACAGCAGCTATATCTCAGCACATCCATGAACCAGGAGCAGGACATAGAGAAGGCATGTACATCCTGCTCATCACCTGTCATACAGCAGCTATATCTCAGCATATCCAGGAGCTGTACACCATTCAGGGTCTGCTTTTGCATCTTTCTCACAGTTTCAGGATCTCTGCATGCTGTCAGTGAACAGGAACAATGTTGAGTAGCAGACCTAATGTTTCTCCCAGCTGAGGGTTTGTTGCAGTGTAGTGGATCTCCGGGGATCACATCTCATGTGTCTCCCAGCAGTCAGTCACAAGGCCGCCATTGTCTCCTCTGTACTGGGGTGGGGTCGCTGGGAATTCTGATGACCCTGCACAACCCGCATAAAGAGTGTGATCATCAGCTGGGCGGAGTTCAGGGATGATGGGTGTGGTAGTGCAGAGCAGAAGAGGGTGTCCCCTCTGTGGGAAGGACCTGAGGGCATATATGGCGGCTTCAGTCTCCTCAGTCGGTGCCCCTCCCAAGTACTACACCGCCATGCAGTGCCCCATTAACAGCGTCCAAATTACTCCTCCATACAGTAACCCAAGTTCAGTACCATAGCTGTAAAGTGCCGCCATACACTGCAAAAACAATACACAGTGCCGCCATAGAGTGCTAAAGTAACTTGTGCCAGCATTACAGAGTTGGCTCAATGGCAGATTTACCTCCAGTCTGCTCTGTGTCCTCAGGCCAAGGTGTGGCGCTATAATCTGGGTGTGTCCTCACACCCGGCTGTGACCTGGACTCTAGACCTGGAGCTGACAATCCGTTATTCACAACCCCTCCCCCTCCTCCCCAGAACCAAATAGAATGCGGAAAATAAGTCATGAAAATGGGAAGTGTACGCCAGGAATGGGGGGCCACACTGTACCTGTGCTCGGGGCCCCGTCATCTGGCAGCTCTGCAGAGACAACACCTCTGAACACATCCGGAGACAAACACCCAACACACTGGTTGTACTGACAGCCGGGAGGGGCCGCCTGCAACGCCATACACTTTACCCACACGTTGTACTGTACCCACACGTTGTACTGTACCCACTCGTTATACTGTACCAACTCGTTATACTGTACCCACACGTTACACTGTACCTACACGTTACTGTACCTACATTTTACACTGTACCCACACGTTACTGTACCTACACGTTATACTGTACCCACATGTTACACTGTACCTACACGTTACTGTACCTACATTTTACACTGTACCCACACGTTACACTGTACCCACACGTTACACTGTACCCACATGTTACACTGTACCCACACGGACGTGGGGATTCGTGATCGAGATACAAGACGGCCCAAGATTAAATTGTATATTTAATCGCCGTAAGGTCACACTAGATATAACACTGTATACACAGAGAATATATACAGTCGTCCAAGGTTACAAAAACAGGTGATATAGGTACAACAGGGTTAAGCAGAACAATAAGTCAGTTTACCAGATATACGAGTCGTTTGGGTAGTTATGAGTTCTTAGTTGTATTCATGTCAGAGGCAGTGATGTCAGCCGTTTGCAGGTCCCTCCAAACACATTGCACGATGTGACCCCCTTTCAGAGAAAGACACGCCCGCTTGCTGGCACAAGCCTTTTAACCTGTAGCCGGCCCCTCTCTCTGCTGGACTGGCTGCAAATGACCCACACAACCCTTTAGGGTTTATAGCTCCAGTCCAGAAGGTCACAGGGAGATGGTTCTGGGACCAACGGATCCACCTGGGTTCTGGCTACAACTAGAGTCCAAATATGGTGCCGCTATTGGGTTTCTGTGGGGAGATATGGATATCTCCCTTCCCTGGCATCCCACCCTCAAACAAAGACCATGGGCATGTTCATCATGGCCACCGGGACACAAATATGTATTTGGTTTGCGCCTGCGATGGCCGGGCGATTCATAATTCCTTATGAAATGTAGGTGCCAACATGTTTGGGAGGTATCACTGATCCTGGCAAGGGCTGATACCTCCTGCTGGGGGTTTTCCTGCAGGATCCGTGCTGTCTGAACGGAGGTGTGAAATGTAACCAAATGTGGCCTGCTAGGAGTTTTCTGCTATCTGGCTGCGACTTTAAAGC
Organism: Bufo bufo; assembly: GCF_905171765.1. Lineage (NCBI taxonomy): Eukaryota > Metazoa > Chordata > Amphibia > Anura > Bufonidae > Bufo > Bufo bufo. The sequence goes on from NC_053399.1 coordinate 100,364,016, forward strand.
AGGGCCCTCCTGTGGAGCTTGATTTTCTCTGCCATCTTTCAGCAAATGGTGGGTCTGAGGACAGGGCTGACAGTAAATATTAATCCATATTCCTCACACACACACGTTATACTGTACCCACATGTTACACTGTACCCACACGTTACACTGTACCCACACGGTACACTGTACCCACACGGTACACTGTACCCACATGTTACACCGTACCCACATGTTATACTGTACTTACACGTTACACTGTACCTACATATTACAATGTATCGACATGGTACACTGTATCCATACGTCACACTGTACCCACAATATTGTACCCTTACAACCTAACAGAAGGGACCCTAATTTGTAGCGGTGGTGGTAGCAGTGGGGATGGGGTCTCTCCCTTATGTGTACATACATGTAGATGTTATTTGTGATTCCCGAGGCTCACTGATTGTGTCTTTTGCACATACTTTGTATCATATGCCACATCCTCTGTGTCCTCGTGTTACATTGTATTCACATGTTCCCATCACAGCCAATCAGATTCCAGCTTTCATTTTTCCAGCAACAGAACTAACATTGTATCTGCTCCGGCTGTTATACCAGGGCCCTTGTGCCTATAGATCACATTGTATCTGCTCTGGTTGTTATACCAGGGCCCTTGTGCCTATAGATCACATTGTATCTGCTCCGGCTGTTATACCAGGGCCCCTTGTGTCTGTAGATCACATTGTATCTGCTCCGGCTGTTATACCAGGGCCCTTGTGCCTATAGATCACATTGTATCTGCTCCGGCTGTTATACCAGGGCCCTTGTGCCTATAGATCACATTGTATCTGCTCCGGCTGTTATACCAGGGCCCTTGTGTCTATAGATCACATTGTATCTGCTCCGGCTGTTATACCAGGGACCCTTGTGTCTATAGATCACATTGTATCTGCTCCGGCTGTTATACCAGGGCCCCTTGTGTCTGTAGATCACATTGTATCTGCTCTGGTTGTTATACCAGGGCCCTCGTGCCTATAGATCACATTGTATCTGCTCTGGTTGTTATACCAGGGCCCTCGTGCCCATAGATCACATTGTATCTGCTCTGGTTGTTATACCAGGGCCCTCGTGCCCATAGATCACATTGTATCTGCTCTGGTTGTTATACCAGGGCCCTTGTGCCTATAGATCACATTGTATCTGCTCCGGCTGTTATACCAGGGACCCTGTGTACGGTATAGTCCAGTCTGTATTACAGCAGTGTACGGTATAGTCCAGTCTGTATTACAGCAGTGTACGGTATAGTCCAGTCTGTATTACAGCAGTGTACGGTATAGTCCAGTCTGTATTACAGCAGTGTACGGTATATAGTCCAGTCTGTACGGTATAGTCCAGTCTGTATTACAGCAGTGTACGGTATAGTCCAGTCTGTATTACAGCAGTGTACGGTATAGTCCAGTCTGTATTACAGCAGTGTACGGTATATAGTCCAGTCTGTATTACAGCAGTGTACGGTATATAGTCCAGTCTGTATTACAGCAGTGTACGGTATAGTCCAGTCTGTATTACAGCAGTGTACGGTATATAGTCCAGTCTGTATTACAGCAGTGTACGGTATATAGTCCAGTCTGTATTACAGCAGTGTACGGTATATAGTCCAGTCTGTATTACAGCAGTGTACGGTATATAGTCCAGTCTGTATTACAGCAGTGTACAGTATATAGTCCAGTCTGTATTACAGCAGTGTACGGTATAGTCCAGTCTGTATTACAGCAGTGTACGGTATATAGTCCAGTCTGTATTACAGCAGTGTACAGTATATAGTCCAGTCTGTATTACAGCAGTGTACGGTATATAGTCCAGTCTGTATTACAGCAGTGTACGGTATAGTCCAGTCTGTATTACAGCAGTGTACGGTATATAGTCCAGTCTGTATTACAGCAGTGTACGGTATAGTCCAGTCTGTATTACAGCAGTGTACGGTATAGTCCACTCCAGTCTGTATTACAGCAGTGTACGGTATATAGTCCAGTCTGTATTACAGCAGTGTACGGTATAGTCCAGTCTGTATTACAGCAGTGTACGGTATATAGTCCAGTCTGTATTACAGCAGTGTACGGTATAGTCCAGTCTGTATTACAGCAGTGTACGGTATATAGTCCAGTCTGTATTACAGCAGTGTACGGTATAGTCCAGTCTGTATTACAGCAGTGTACGGTATAGTCCAGTCTGTATTACAGCAGTGTACGGTATATAGTCCAGTCTGTATTACAGCAGTGTACAGTATATAGTCCAGTCTGTATTACAGCAGTGTACGGTATATAGTCCAGTCTGTATTACAGCAGTGTACGGTATAGTCCAGTCTGTATTACAGCAGTGTACGGTATAGTCCAGTCTGTATTACAGCAGTGTACGGTATAGTCCAGTCTGTATTACAGCAGTGTACGGTATATAGTCCAGTCTGTATTACAGCAGTGTACGGTTTAGTCCAGTCTATATTACAGCAGTGTACGGTATAGTCCAGTCTGTATTACAGCAGTGTACGGTATAGTCCAGTCTGTATTACAGCAGTGTACGGTATAGTCCAGTCTGTATTACAGCAGTGTACGGTATATAGTCCAGTCTGTATTACAGCAGTGTACGGTATATAGTCCAGTCATTATTACAGCAGTGTACGGTATAGTCCAGTCTGTATTACAGCAGTGTACGGTATATAGTCCAGTCTGTATTACAGCAGTGTACGGTATAGTCCAGTCTGTATTACAGCAGTGTACGGTATATAGTCCAGTCTGTATTACAGCAGTGTACGGTATAGTCCAGTCTGTATTACAGCAGTGTACGGTATAGTCCAGTCTGTATTACAGCAGTGTACGGTATATAGTCCAGTCTGTATTACAGCAGTGTACAGTATATAGTCCAGTCTGTATTACAGCAGTGTACGGTATATAGTCCAGTCTGTATTACAGCAGTGTACGGTATAGTCCAGTCTGTATTACAGCAGTGTACGGTATAGTCCAGTCTGTATTACAGCAGTGTACGGTATAGTCCAGTCTGTATTACAGCAGTGTACGGTATATAGTCCAGTCTGTATTACAGCAGTGTACGGTATAGTCCAGTCTGTATTACAGCAGTGTACGGTATATAGTCCAGTCTGTATTACAGCAGTGTACGGTATAGTCCAGTCTGTATTACAGCAGTGTACGGTATAGTCCAGTCTGTATTACAGCAGTGTACGGTATAGTCCAGTCTGTATTACAGCAGTGTACGGTATATAGTCCAGTCTGTATTACAGCAGTGTACGGTATATAGTCCAGTCATTATTACAGCAGTGTACGGTATAGTCCAGTCTGTATTACAGCAGTGTACGGTATATAGTCCAGTCTGTATTACAGCAGTGTACGGTATAGTCCAGTCTGTATTACAGCAGTGTACAGTATAGTCCAGTCTGTATTACAGCAGTGTACGGTATAGTCCAGTCTATATTACAGCAGTGTATGGTATAGTCCAGTCTGTATTACAGCAGTGTACGGTATAGTCCAGTCTGTATTACAGCAGTGTACGGTATATAGTCCAGTCATTATTACAGCAGTGTACGGTATATAGTCCAGTCATTATTACAGCAGTGTACGGTATAGTCCAGTCTGTATTACAGCAGTGTACGGTATAGTCCAGTCTGTATTACAGCAGTGTACGGTATATAGTCCAGTCTGTATTACAGCAGTGTACGGTATATAGTCCAGTCTGTATTACAGCAGTGTACGGTATATAGTCCAGTCTGTATTACAGCAGTGTACGGTATATAGTCCAGTCTGTATTACAGCAGTGTACGGTATATAGTCCAGTCATTATTACAGCAGTGTACGGTATAGTCCAGTCTGTATTACAGCAGTGTACGGTTTAGTCCAGTCTGTATTACAGCAGTGTACGGTATAGTCCAGTCTGTATTACAGCAGTGTACGGTATATAGTCCAGTCTGTATTACAGCAGTGTACGGTATATAGTCCAGTCTGTATTACAGCAGTGTACGGTATATAGTCCAGTCATTATTACAGCAGTGTACGGTATAGTCCAGTCTGTATTACAGCAGTGTACGGTTTAGTCCAGTCTGTATTACAGCAGTGTACGGTATAGTCCAGTCTGTATTACAGCAGTGTACGGTATATAGTCCAGTCTGTATTACAGCAGTGTACGGTATAGTCCAGTCTGTATTACAGCAGTGTACGGTATAGTCCAGTCTGTATTACAGCAGTGCGTGGTGTTTGGGTGTGCCTGGCACAGCCCACCCTCACTGTATATGTGTCTATGACTAGATTGCGAGCTCTTGGGGGCAGCCTGTGTAGCAGCAGAGTGCGGTGTCAGATGCCTTACCTTGTGCAGGGGAGCAGTCAGCAGCTGGCGGTGGGTCCGGCTGGGTGAAGTGAGGAGGACTCTGTGTGTCTGAGCTGATCACAGGAGGCAGGAACACCCCTTTAAGGCTGTCCGGCCCCTGAAACCTGAGGCCGCCTTCCTTCCCCCAGACTCCTGCCCGCCTCCTGGAGACTTCCTCCCACTCCTACTCCAGGAATGTCTTCCATGCCTCCCCCTCCCAGCTGTGTCCAGAGGATGAGGCTGCCTGGACCTCATCTGCCAACTCTTATCTCTCTTAGTTTGTTACAATGTATCAGTGCAGGTCATATCAGTCTATAGTTCACGGGTTTGTAGCCTGTGGATGTCAACAAGAATGTTCCCATTTACAACAGCAAGCAGAGATCCTGAACTTGGTGAGAAGTCTAATGGCGGAGAAAAGTTACAGGACTAGAACCTGTCATACGGCTCAAGATGGAGGCGTCCAGCATGAGGCACGAGGCTCCGACCACCTCTCACTGCCACCCATCTGATTGTTGTATATATGCTCGTAGATTGTAAGCCTCGCGGGCAGGGCGCTCCCTCTGTACCAGTCTGTAACTCGTCTTCTTCATGCTTAGTGCAATGGTCTGTATTATGTGTGTGCACCGCTTATCATATGTACAGCGCCAGGGAAGGAATGGCGCATAGTGATAAATAATAGTAATATGGTGTATGTGTGATGAGTGTGTCCTGATCATATATGTACAGCGTGTGATGGATGGATGTGTGATAGATATGTATGATGTGTGTGATGGACATGTATGATGTGTGTGACGGACTTGTATGATGTGTGTGACGGACCTGTATGATGTGTGTGATAGATCAGTATGATGTGTGATGGACATATATGATGTGTGTGATGGACATATATGATGTGTGATGGACCTGTACGATGTGTGTGATGGACATGTACGATGTGTGTGACGATGTGATGGACCTGTACGATGTGTGTGACGATGTGATGGACCTGTATGATGTGTGTGATGGACCTGTACGATGTGTGTGACGATGTGATGGACCTGTACGATGTCTGTGATGATGTGATGGACCTGTACGATGTCTGTGATGGACATGTACGATGTGTGTGACGATGTGATGGACCTGTACGATGTGTGTGATGATGTGATGGACCTGTACGATGTCTGTGATGGACCTGTACGATGTGTGTGACGATGTGATGGACCTGTACGATGTGTGTGATGATGTGATGGACCTGTACGATGTCTGTGATGGACCTGTACGATGTGATGGACCTGTACGATGTGTGTGATGATGTGATGGATATGTACGATGTGTGTGATGATGTGATGGACCTGTACGATGTGTGTGACGATGTGATGGACCTGTACGATGTGTGTGATGATGTGATGGACATGTACGATGTGTGTGACGATGTGATGGACCTGTACGATGTGTGTGATGGACCTGTACGATGTCTGTGATGGACCTGTACGATGTCTGTGACGATGTGATGGACCTGTACGATGTCTGTGATGGACCTGTACGATGTCTGTGATGGATATGTACGATGTGTGTGATGGACCTGTACGATGTGTGTGACGATGTGATGGGCCTGTACGATGTGTGTGATGATGTGATGGACCTGTACGATGTGTGTGACGATGTGATGGACCTGTACGATGTCTGTGATGGACCTGTACGATGTCTGTGATGGATATGTACGATGTCTGTGATGGACATGTACGATATGTGTGACGATGTGATGGACCTGTACGATGTGTGTTACGATGTGATGGACCTGTACGATGTGTGTGACGATGTGATGGACCTGTACGATGTGTGTGATGGACCTGTACGATGTGTGTGACGATGTGATGGACATGTACGATGTCTGTGATGGACATGTACGATGTGTGTGACGATGTGATGGACATGTACGATGTCTGTGATGGACATGTACGATGTGTGTGACGATGTGATGGACCTGTGCGATGTGTGTGACGATGTGATGGACATGTACGATGTCTGTGATGGACATGTACGATGTGTGTGACGATGTGATGGACATGTACGATGTGTGTGACGATGTGATGGACCTGTACGATGTGTGTGACGATGTGATGGACCTGTACGATGTGTGTTACGATGTGATGGACCTGTACGATGTGTGTGACGATGTGATGGACCTGTACGATGTGTGTGATGGACCTGTACGATGTGTGTGACGATGTGATGGACCTGTACGATGTGTGTGATGATGTGATGGACCTGTACGATGTGTGTGACGATGTGATGGACATGTACGATGTCTGTGATGGACATGTACGATGTGTGTGACGATGTGATGGACCTGTACGATGTGTGTGACGATGTGATGGACATGTACGATGTCTGTGATGGACATGTACGATGTGTGTGACGATGTGATGGACCTGTACGATGTGTGTTACGATGTGATGGACCTGTACGATGTGTGTGACGATGTGATGGACCTGTACGATGTGTGTGATGGACCTGTACGATGTGTGTGACGATGTGATGGACCTGTACGATGTGTGTGATGATGTGATGGACCTGTATGATGTATGTGATGGACATGTACGATGTGTGTGACGATGTGATGGACCTGTATGATGTATGTGATGGACATGTACGATGTGTGTGATGATGTGATGGACCTGTATGATGTATGTGATGGACATGTACGATGTCTGTGATGGACCTGTACGATGTGTGTGACGATGTGATGGACCTGTACGATGTGTGTGACGATGTGATGGACCTGTACGATGTCTGTGACGATGTGATGGACCTGTACGATGTGTGTGACGATGTGATGGACCTGTACGATGTGTGTGATGATGTGATGGACCTGTACGATGTATGTGATGGACATGTACGATGTCTGTGATGGACCTGTACGATGTGTGTGACGATGTGATGGACCTGTACGATGTGTGTGACGATGTGATGGACCTGTACGATGTCTGTGACGATGTGATGGACCTGTACGATGTGTGTGACGATGTGATGGACCTGTACGATGTGTGTGATGATGTGACGGACCTGTACGATGTGTGTAACGATGTGATGGACCTGTACGATGTCTGTGATGATGTGATGGACATGTACGATGTGTGTGACGATGTGATGGACCTGTACGATGTGTGTGACGATGTGATGGACCTGTATGATGTATGTGATGGACCTGTACGATGTCTGTGATGGACCTGTACGATGTGTGTGATGATGTGATGGACCTGTACGATGTGTGTGACGATGTGATGGACCTGTATGATGTATGTGATGGACATGTACGATGTCTGTGATGGACCTGTACGATGTGTGTGACGATGTGATGGACATGTACGATGTCTGTGATTGACCTGTACGATGTGTGTGACGATGTGATGGACCTGTACGATGTCTGTGATGATGTGATGGACATGTACGATGTCTGTGATGGACATGTACGATGTCTGTGATGGACCTGTACGATGTGTGTGACGATGTGATGGACCTGTACGATGTCTGTGATTGACCTGTACGATGTGTGTGACGATGTGATGGACCTGTACGATGTCTGTGACGATGTGATGGACCTGTACGATGTGTGTGACGATGTGATGGACCTGTACGATGTCTGTGACGATGTGATGGACCTGTACGATGTGTGTGACGATGTGATGGACCTGTACGATGTGTGTGATGATGTGATGGACCTGTACGATGTATGTGATGGACATGTACGATGTCTGTGATGGACCTGTACGATGTGTGTGACGATGTGATGGACCTGTACGATGTCTGTGATGGACATGTACGATGTCTGTGATGGACATGTACGATATGTGTGACGATGGGATGGACCTGTACGATGTGTGTGATGATGTGATGGACCTGTACGATGTGTGTGACGATGTGATGGACCTGTACGATGTGTGTTACGATGTGATTGACCTGTACGATGTGTGTGACGATGTGATGGACCTGTACGATGTGTGTGATGATGTGATGGACCTGTACGATGTGTGTGACGATGTGATGGACCTGTACGATGCGTGTGATGATGTGATGGACCTGTACGATGCGTGTGATGATGTGACGGACCTGTACGATGTGTGTGACGATGTGATGGACCTGTACGATGTGTGTGATGGACCTGTACGATGTGTGTGACGATGTGATGGACCTGTACGATGTGTGTTACGATGTGATTGACCTGTACGATGTGTGTGACGATGTGATGGACCTGTACGATGTGTGTGATGATGTGATGGACCTGTACGATGTGTGTGACGATGTGATGGACCTGTACGATGTGTGTGATGATGTGATGGACCTGTACGATGTGTGTGACGATGTGATGGACCTGTACGATGCGTGTGATGATGTGATGGACCTGTACGATGCGTGTGATGATGTGATGGACCTGTACGATGTGTGTGACGATGTGATGGACCTGTACGATGTGTGTGATGATGTGATGGACCTGTACGATGTGTGTGACGATGTGATGGACATGTACGATGTCTGTGATGGACATGTACGATGTGTGTGACGATGTGATGGACCTGTACGATGTGTGTGATGATGTGATGGACCTGTACGATGTCTGTGATTGACCTGTACGATGTGTGTGACGATGTGATGGACCTGTACGATGTGTGTGATGATGTGATGGACCTGTACGATGTGTGTGACGATGTGATGGACCTGTACGATGTCTGTGATGATGTGATGGACATGTACGATGTGTGTGACGATGTGATGGACCTGTACGATGTGTGTGACGATGTGATGGACCTGTACGATGTGTGTGATGATGTGATGGACCTGTACGATGTCTGTGATTGACCTGTACGATGTGTGTGATGATGTGATGGACCTGTACGATGTCTGTGACGATGTGATGGACATGTACGATGTGTGTGATGATGTGATGGACCTGTACAAAGTGTGTGATGATGTGATGGACCTGTACGATGTCTGTGATGGACATGTACGATGTGTGTGACGATGTGATGGATATGTACGATGTCTGTGATGGACCTGTACGATGTGTGTGACGATGTGATGGACCTGTACGATGTGTGTGACGATGTGATGGATATGTACGATGTGTGTGATGATGTGATGGACCTGTACGATGTGTGTGAATATGTGATGGACCTGTACGATGTGTGTGATGGACCTGTACGATGTGTGTGATGATGTGATGGACCTGTACGATGTGATGGACCTGTACGATGTCTGTGATGGACCTGTACGATGTGTGTGATGATGCGATGGACCTGTACGATGTGTGTGATGATGTGACGGACCTGTACGATGTGTGTGATGATGTGATGGACCTGTACGATGTGTGTGACGATGTGACGGATATCTGGTGACAGCCGGTTGCTGTATGAAGCATCACACATTAGTGACATTACGCACACACTGATCTCTCTATCACATACAGGGCAGCAGTGTGATGTGCACCAGGCGCCATCTGCTGGACACTGTCAGGTACTAGAGTGCTGCTGTACCTCGAGCTCGCTCACATGGAGCGTTGTCTCTTGAGAGACAGTCGACACTTTTGACCCGTTGCTCTTTTGCTCCAGTAAGTGGCGCTCTGGCCGTGTCGGTACATTCACCAGTCCTTTACCATGTTTGATCGGGGAATAAGCGTCATACGAGCAGACGCGATAAGTGTGTCCTCCCCGCAGCCAGAAATGTGTGGTGTCACCCAGTGTCTAGTGCTGTCTGATGTCAGCTCCCTCCCCGCTCTCACAGCATGCAGTGTCCCATAATGAAGGAGACAGAAGCGGCAGCTGCATCCCCCTCTCCCCCTCTTTTATTTGGTGCAGTACAGCAGACATGGCGGCGCGCGCGGCTCTAATCCTGCAGCCGGTTATTGGTGTTGTACTTGCTGACGATATACTGAATCTGGAACTGTATGAACTCCTTGTAGCTCAGCTCTCCATCTTTATCCTCATCCAAGGAAGCCAGAGTCTTCTCCACGATATCCGGGTCCTTACTCTGCGAATGGAAGCGACAGGGAGATTAGTCACCCGCAGCTGCACACAGGATAATCCGCCCCACTGGCAGAACTGTGAGTGCAGCTCTGGAGGCCATACTGGAGGACGTCCTCACCTCGATGTAGGTGGGGATGTCATACTTCAGGTATTCCCGGAATTCCTGGCTGGTCATGGTCAACGGATTTCCTTCCATCGTGGCGAATCTCTTATAGGTGTCCACCATGTCCTGTATAATCCGCTCCAGCCACGGGGTCTTATTTTTCTGTACGGAGAAAATACACGGAAAACTGCAGCCAGGAGCATTCACCGAAATCCTGGACCTCCAGAGCAAAACTCATAATGCAGCCCTAAGATTGTTACAGGACGCTGAAATCACTGCTGGACGAGCTCAGCAGACTGTATCACACAGGATAGGATTAGATACACAGCTCAGCAGACTGTATCACACAGGATAGGATTAGATACACAGCTCAGCAGACAGTATCACACAGGATAGGATTAGATACACAGCTCAGCAGACAGTATCACACAGGATAGGATTAGATACACAGCTCAGCACAGTATCACACAGGATAGGATTAGATACACAGCTCAGCAGTCAGTATCACACAGGATAGGATTAGATACACAGCTCAGCAGACTGTATCACACAGGATAGGATTAGATACACAGCTCAGCAGACTGTATCACACAGGATAGGATTAGATACACAGCTCAGCAGACAGTATGACACAGGATAGGATTAGATACACAGCTCAGCAGACAGTATCACACAGGATAGGATTAGATACACAGCTCAGCAGTCAGTATCACACAGGACAGGATTAGATACACAGCTCAGCAGTCAGTATCACACAGGACAGGATTAGATACACAGCTCAGCAGTCTGTATCACACAGGACAGGATTAGATACACAGCTCAGCAGACAGTATCACACAGGATAGGATTAGATACACAGCTCAGCAGACTGTATCACACAGGATAGGATTAGATACACAGCTCAGCAGACAGTATCACACAGGATAGGATTAGATACACAGCTCAGCACAGTATCACACAGGATAGGATTGGATACACAGCTCAGCAGTCAGTATCACACAGGATAGGATTAGATACACAGCTCAGCAGACTATCACACAGGATAGGATTAGATACACAGCTCAGCAGACAGTATCACACAGGATAGGATTAGATACACAGCTCAGCAGACAGTATCACACAGGATAGGATTAGATACACAGCTCAGCAGGCAGTATCACACAGGATAGGATTAGATACACAGCTCAGCAGGCTGTATCACACAGGATAGGATTAGATACACAGCTCAGCAGTCAGTATCACACAGGATAGGATTAGATACACAGCTCAGCAGGCAGTATCACACAGGATAGGATTAGATACACAGCTCAGCAGACTGTATCACACAGGATAGGATTAGATACACAGCTCAGCAGACAGTATGACACAGGATAGGATTAGATACACAGCTCAGCAGACAGTATCACACAGGATAGGATTAGATACACAGCTCAGCAGACTGTATCACACAGGATAGGATTAGATACGTAGCTCAGCAGACTGTATCACACAGGATAGGATTAGATACACGGCTCAGCAGACTGTATCACACAGGATAGGATTAGATACACAGCTCAGCAGACAGTATCACACAGTATAGGATTAGATACACAGCTCAGCAGTCAGTATCACACAGGATAGGATTAGATACACAGCTCAGCAGACTGTATCACACAGGATAGGATTAGATACACAGCTCAGCAGTCAGTATCACACAGGATAGGATTAGATACACAGCTCAGCAGACAGTATCACACAGGATAGGATTAGATACACAGCTCAGCAGACAGTATCACACAGGATAGGATTAGATACACAGCTCAGCAGACAGTATCACACAGGATAGGATTAGATACACAGCTCAGCAGACTGTATCACACAGGATAGGATTAGATACACAGCTCAGCAGACTGTATCACACAGGATAGGATTAGATACACAGCTCAGCAGGCAGTATCACACAGGATATGATTAGATACACAACTCAGCAGGCAGTATCACACAGGATAGGATTAGATACACAGCTCAGCAGACAGTATCACACAGGAGAGGATTAGATACACAGCTCAGCAGACTGTATCACACAGGACAGGATTAGATACACAGCTCAGCAGTCAGTATCACACAGGATAGGAGTAGATACACAGCTCAGCAGGCAGTATCACACAGGATAGGATTAGATACACAGCTCAGCAGGCTGTATCACACAGGATAGGATTAGATACAGAGCTCAGCAGACAGTATCACACAGGATAGGATTAGATACACAGCTCAGCAGACTGTATCACACAGGATAGGATTAGATACACAGCTCAGCAGGCAGTATCACACAGGATATGATTAGATACACAGCTCAGCAGACAGTATCACACAGGATAGGATTAGATACACAGCTCAGCACAGTATCACACAGGATAGGATTAGATACACAGCTCAGCAGTCAGTATCACACAGGATAGGATTAGATACACAGCTCAGCAGACTGTATCACACAGGATAGGATTAGATACACAGCTCAGCAGACTATCACACAGGATAGGATTAGATACACAGCTCAGCAGACAGTATGACACAGGATAGGATTAGATACACAGCTCAGCAGACAGTATCACACAGGATAGGATTAGATACACAGCTCAGCAGTCAGTATCACACAGGATAGGATTAGATACACAGCTCAGCAGTCAGTATCACACAGGACAGGATTAGATACACAGCTCAGCAGTCTGTATCACACAGGACAGGATTAGATACACAGCTCAGCAGTCAGTATCACACAGGATAGGATTAGATACACGGCTAAGCAGACAGTATCACACAGGATAGGATTAGATACACAGCTCAGCAGACTGTATCACACAGGATAGGATTAGATACACAGCTCAGCAGACAGTATCACACAGGATAGGATTAGATACACAGCTCAGCACAGTATCACACAGGATAGGATTAGATACACAGCTCAGCAGTCAGTATCACACAGGATAGGATTAGATACACAGCTCAGCAGACAGTATCACACAGGATAGGATTAGATACACAGCTCAGCAGACAGTATCACACAGGATAGGATTAGATACACAGCTCAGCAGGCTGTATCACACAGGATAGGATTAGATACACAGCTCAGCAGACAGTATCACAGGATAGGATTAGATACACCGCTCAGCAGTCAGTATCACACAGGATAGGATTAGATACACAGCTCAGTAGTCAGTATCACACAGGATAGGATTAGATACACAGCTCAGCAGACTGTATCACACAGGATAGGATTAGATACACAGCTCAGCAGACAGTATCACAGGATAGGATTAGATACACAGCTCAGCAGACAGTATCACACAGGATAGGATTAGATACACAGCTCAGCAGTCAGTATCACACAGGATAGGATTAGATACACAGCTCAGCAGACAGTATCACACAGGATAGGATTAGATACACAGCTCAGCAGGCAGTATCACACAGGATAGGATTAGATACACAGCTCAGCAGTCAGTATCACACAGGATAGGATTAGATACACAGCTCAGCAGGCAGTATCACACAGGATAGGATTAGATACACAGCTCAGCAGACTGTATCACACAGGATAGGATTAGATACACAGCTCAGCAGACAGTATGACACAGGATAGGATTAGATACACAGCTCAGCAGACAGTATCACACAGGATAGGATTAGATACACAGCTCAGCAGACTGTATCACACAGGATAGGATTAGATACGTAGCTCAGCAGACTGTATCACACAGGATAGGATTAGATACACGGCTCAGCAGACTGTATCACACAGGATAGGATTAGATACACAGCTCAGCAGACAGTATCACACAGTATAGGATTAGATACACAGCTCAGCAGTCAGTATCACACAGGATAGGATTAGATACACAGCTCAGCAGACAGTATCACACAGGATAGGATTAGATACACAGCTCAGCAGACTGTATCACACAGGATAGGATTAGATACACAGCTCAGCAGTCAGTATCACACAGGATAGGATTAGATACACAGCTCAGCAGACAGTATCACACAGGATAGGATTAGATACACAGCTCAGCAGACAGTATCACACAGGATAGGATTAGATACACAGCTCAGCAGACAGTATCACACAGGATAGGATTAGATACACAGCTCAGCAGACTGTATCACACAGGATAGGATTAGATACACAGCTCAGCAGACTGTATCACACAGGATAGGATTAGATACACAGCTCAGCAGGCAGTATCACACAGGATATGATTAGATACACAACTCAGCAGGCAGTATCACACAGGATAGGATTAGATACACAGCTCAGCAGACAGTATCACACAGGAGAGGATTAGATACACAGCTCAGCAGACTGTATCACACAGGACAGGATTAGATACACAGCTCAGCAGTCAGTATCACACAGGATAGGAGTAGATACACAGCTCAGCAGGCAGTATCACACAGGATAGGATTAGATACAGCTCAGCAGTCAGTATCACATAGGATAGGATTAGATACAGAGCTCAGCAGACAGTATCACACAGGATAGGATTAGATACACAGCTCAGCAGACTGTATCACACAGGATAGGATTAGATACACAGCTCAGCAGGCAGTATCACACAGGATATGATTAGATACACAGCTCAGCAGACAGTATCACACAGGATAGGATTAGATACACAGCTCAGCACAGTATCACACAGGATAGGATTAGATACACAGCTCAGCAGTCAGTATCACACAGGATAGGATTAGATACACAGCTCAGCAGACTGTATCACACAGGATAGGATTAGATACACAGCTCAGCAGACTGTATCACACAGGATAGGATTAGATACACAGCTCAGCAGACAGTATGACACAGGATAGGATTAGATACACAGCTCAGCAGACAGTATCACACAGGATAGGATTAGATACACAGCTCAGCAGTCAGTATCACACAGGACAGGATTAGATACACAGCTCAGCAGTCTGTATCACACAGGACAGGATTAGATACACAGCTCAGCAGTCAGTATCACACAGGATAGGATTAGATACACGGCTAAGCAGACAGTATCACACAGGATAGGATTAGATACACAGCTCAGCAGACTGTATCACACAGGATAGGATTAGATACACAGCTCAGCAGACAGTATCACACAGGATAGGATTAGATACACAGCTCAGCACAGTATCACACAGGATAGGATTAGATACACAGCTCAGCAGTCAGTATCACACAGGATAGGATTAGATACACAGCTCAGCAGACAGTATCACACAGGATAGGATTAGATACACAGCTCAGCAGACAGTATCACACAGGATAGGATTAGATACACAGCTCAGCAGGCTGTATCACACAGGACAGGATTAGATACACAGCTCAGCAGTCAGTATCACACAGGATAGGATTAGATACACAGCTCAGCAGACAGTATCACACAGGATAGGATTAGATACACAGCTCAGCAGGCAGTATCACACAGGATAGGATTAGATACACAGCTCAGCAGGCTGTATCACACAGGATAGGATTAGATACACAGCTCAGCAGTCAGTATCACACAGGATAGGATTAGATACACAGCTCAGCAGACAGTATCACACAGGATAGGATTAGATACACAGCTCAGCAGACTGTATCACACAGGATAGGATTAGATACACAGCTCAGCAGACAGTATGACACAGGATAGGATTAGATACACAGCTCAGCAGACAGTATCACACAGGATAGGATTAGATACACAGCTCAGCAGACTGTATCACACAGGATAGGATTAGATACGTAGCTCAGCAGACTGTATCACACAGGATAGGATTAGATACACGGCTCAGCAGACTGTATCACACAGGATAGGATTAGATACACAGCTCAGCAGACAGTATCACACAGTATAGGATTAGATACACAGCTCAGCAGTCAGTATCACACAGGATAGGATTAGATACACAGCTCAGCAGACTGTATCACACAGGATAGGATTAGATACACAGCTCAGCAGTCAGTATCACACAGGATAGGATTAGATACACAGCTCAGCAGACAGTATCACACAGGATAGGATTAGATACACAGCTCAGCAGACAGTATCACACAGGATAGGATTAGATACACAGCTCAGCAGACAGTATCACACAGAATAGGATTAGATACACAGCTCAGCAGACTGTATCACACAGGATAGGATTAGATACACAGCTCAGCAGACTGTATCACACAGGATAGGATTAGATACACAGCTCAGCAGGCAGTATCACACAGGATATGATTAGATACACAACTCAGCAGGCAGTATCACACAGGATAGGATTAGATACACAGCTCAGCAGACAGTATCACACAGGAGAGGATTAGATACACAGCTCAGCAGACTGTATCACACAGGACAGGATTAGATACACAGCTCAGCAGTCAGTATCACACAGGATAGGAGTAGATACACAGCTCAGCAGGCAGTATCACACAGGATAGGATTAGATACAGCTCAGCAGTCAGTATCACATAGGATAGGATTAGATACAGAGCTCAGCAGACAGTATCACACAGGATAGGATTAGATACACAGCTCAGCAGACTGTATCACACAGGATAGGATTAGATACACAGCTCAGCAGGCAGTATCACACAGGATATGATTAGATACACAGCTCAGCAGGCAGTATCACACAGGATAGGATTAGATACACAGCTCAGCAGACAGTATCACACAGGAGAGGATTAGATACACAGCTCAGCAGACTGTATCACACAGGACAGGATTAGATACACATCTCAGCAGTCAGTATCACACAGGATAGGAGTAGATACACAGCTCAGCAGGCAGTATCACACAGGATAGGATTAGATACAGCTCAGCAGTCAGTATCACATAGGATAGGATTAGATACACAGCTCAGCAGACAGCATCACACAGGATATGATTAGATACACAACTCAGCAGGCAGTATCACACAGGATAGGATTAGATACACAGCTCAGCAGACAGTATCACACAGAATAGGATTAGATACAGAGCTCAGCAGACAGTATCACACAGGATAGGATTAGATACACAGCTCAGCAGACAGTATCACACAGGATAGGATTAGATACACAGCTCAGCAGACAGTATCACACAGGACAGGATTAGATACACAGCTCAGCAGTCAGTATCACACAGGATAGGATTAGATACACAGCTCAGCAGACAGTATCACACAGGATAGGATTAGATACACAGCTCAGCAGACTGTATCACACAGGATAGGATTAGATACACAGCTTAGCAGGCAATATCACACAGGATATGATTAGATACACAACTCAGCAGGCAGTATCACACAGGATAGGATTAGATACACAGCTCAGCAGACAGTATCACACAGGAGAGGATTAGATACACAGCTCAGCAGACTGTATCACACAGGACAGGATTAGATACACAGCTCAGCAGTCAGTATCACACAGGATAGGATTAGATACAGCTCAGCAGTCAGTATCACATAGGATAGGATTAGATACAGAGCTCAGCAGACAGTATCACACAGGATAGGATTAGATACACAGCTCAGCAGACTGTATCACACAGGATAGGATTAGATACACAGCTCAGCAGGCAGTATCACACAGGATATGATTAGATACACAGCTCAGCAGGCAGTATCACACAGGATAGGATTAGATACACAGCTCAGCAGACAGTATCACACAGGAGAGGATTAGATACACAGCTCAGCAGACTGTATCACACAGGACAGGATTAGATACACAGCTCAGCAGTCAGTATCACACAGGATAGGATTAGATACACAGCTCAGCAGACAGTATCACACAGGAGAGGATTAGATACACAGCTCAGCAGACTGTATCACACAGGACAGGATTAGATACACAGCTCTGCAGTCAGTATCACACAGGATAGGAGTAGATACACAGCTCAGCAGGCAGTATCACACAGGATAGGATTAGATATACAGATAAGCAGTCAGTATCACATAGGATAGGATTAGATACAGAGCTCAGCAGACAGTATCACACAGGATAGGATTAGATACACAGCTCAGCAGACAGTATCACACAGGATAGGATTAGATACACAGCTCAGCAGACAGTATCACACAGGACAGGATTAGATACACAGCTCAGCAGTCAGTATCACACAGGATAGGATTAGATACACAGCTCAGCAGTCAGTATCACACAGGATAGGATTAGATACACAGCTCAGCAGTCAGTATCACACAGGATAGGATTAGATACACAGCTCAGCAGTCTGTATCACACAGGATAGGATTAGATACACAGCTCAGCAGTCAGTATCACACAGGATAGGATTAGATACACAGCTCAGCAGACAGTATCACACAGAATAGGATTAGATACACAGCTCAGCAGTCTGTATCACACAGGATAGGATTAGATACACAGCTCAGTGGTCTGTATCACACAGGATAGGATTAGATATACAGCTCAGCAGACAGTATCACACAGGATAGGATTAGATACACAGCTCAGCAGACAGTATCACACAGGATAGGATTAGATACACAGCTCAGCAGACAGTATCACACAGGATAGGATTAGATACACAGCTCAGCAGACAGTATCACACAGGATAGGATTAGATACACAGCTCAGCAGACAGTATCACACAGGATAGGATTAGATACACAGCTCAGCAGTCAGTATCACACAGGATAGGATTAGATACACAGCTCAGCAGTCAGTATCACACAGGATAGGATTAGATACACAGCTCAGCAGAAAGTATCACACAGGATAGGATTAGATACAGAGCTCAGCAGTCAGTATCACATAGGATAGGATTAGATACACAGCTCAGCAGTCAGTATCACACAGGATAGGATTAGATACATAGCTCAGCAGAAAGTATCACACAGGATAGGATTAGATACACAGCTCAGCAGAAAGTATCACACAGGATAGGATTAGATACACAGCTCAGCAGAAAGTATCACACAGGATAGTATTAGATACACAGCTCAGCAGGCAGTATCACACAGGATAGGATTAGATACACAGCTCTGCAGACAGTATCACACAGGATAGGATTAGATACACAGCTCAGCAGACAGTATCACACAGGTTAGGATTAGATACACAGCTCAGCAGACAGTATCACACAGGATAGGATTAGATACACAGCTCAGCAGGCAGTATCACACAGGACAGGATTAGATACACAGCTCAGCAGACAATATCACACAGGACAGGATTAGATACACAGCTCAGCAGACAGTATCACACAGGATAGGATTAGATACACAGCTCAGCAGGCTGTATCACACAGGATAGGATTAGATACACAGCTCAGCAGACAGTATCACACAGGATAGGATTAGATACACAACTCAGCAGGCAGTATCACACAGGATAGGATTAGATACACAGCTCAGCAGACAGTATCACACAGGATAGGATTAGATACACAGCTCAGCAGACAGTATCACACAGGATAGGATTAGATACACAGCTCAGCAGACAGTATCACACAGGATAGGATTAGATACACAGCTCAGCAGACAGTATCACACAGGATAGGATTAGATACACAGCTCAGCAGACAGTATCACACAGGATAGGGTTGGATACACAGCTCAGCAGACAGTATCACACAGGATAGGATTAGATACACAGCTCAGCAGACAGTATCACACAGGATAGGATTAGATACACAGCTCAGCAGACAGTATCACACAGGATAGGATTAGATACACTGCTCAGCAGTCAGTATCACACAGGATAGGGTTGGATACACAGCTCAGCAGACAGTATCACACAGGATAGGATTAGATACACAGCTCAGCAGACAGTATCACACAGGATAGGATTAGATACACAGCTCAGCAGACTGTATCACACAGGATAGGATTAGATACACAGCTCAGCAGGCAGTATCACACAGGATAGGATTAGATACACTGCTCAGCAGTCAGTATCACACAGGATAGGGTTGGATACACAGCTCAGCAATCAGTATCACACAGGATAGGATTAGATACACAGCTCAGCAATCAGTATCACACAGGATAGGATTAGATACACAGCTCAGCAGACTGTATCACACAGGATAGGATTAGATACACAGCTCAGCAGGCAGTATCACACAGGATATGATTAGATACACAGCTCAGCAGGCAGTATCACACAGGATAGGATTAGATACACAGCTCAGCAGACAGTATCACACAGGAGAGGATTAGATACACAGCTCAGCAGACTGTATCACACAGGACAGGATTAGATACACAGCTCAGCAGTCAGTATCACACAGGATAGGAGTAGATACACAGCTCAGCAGGCAGTATCACACAGGATAGGATTAGATACAGCTCAGCAGTCAGTATCACATAGGATAGGATTAGATACAGAGCTCAGCAGACAGTATCACACAGGATAGGATTAGATACACAGCTCAGCAGACAGTATCACACAGGATAGGATTAGATACACAGCTCAGCAGACAGTATCACACAGGACAGGATTAGATACACAGCTCAGCAGTCAGTATCACACAGGATAGGATTAGATACACAGCTCAGCAGTCAGTATCACACAGGATAGGATTAGATACACAGCTCAGCAGTCAGTATCACACAGGATAGGATTAGATACACAGCTCAGCAGTCTGTATCACACAGGATAGGATTAGATACACAGCTCAGCAGTCAGTATCACACAGGATAGGATTAGATACACAGCTCAGCAGACAGTATCACACAGGATAGGATTAGATACACAGCTCAGCAGTCTGTATCACACAGGATAGGATTAGATACACAGCTCAGTGGTCTGTATCACACAGGATAGGATTAGATATACAGCTCAGCAGACAGTATCACACAGGATAGGATTAGATACACAGCTCAGCAGACTGTATCACACAGGATAGGATTAGATACACAGCTCAGCAGACAGTATCACACAGGATAGGATTAGATACACAGCTCAGCAGACAGTATCACACAGGATAGGATTAGATACACAGCTCAGCAGACAGTATCACACAGGATAGGATTAGATACACAGCTCAGCAGTCAGTATCACACAGGATAGGATTAGATACACAGCTCAGCAGACAGTATCACACAGGATAGGATTAGATACACAGCTCAGCAGACAGTATCACACAGGATAGGATTAGATACACAGCTCAGCAGACAGTATCACACAGGATAGGATTAGATACACAGCTCAGCAGACAGTATCACACAGGATAGGATTAGATACACAGCTCAGCAGTCAGTATCACACAGGATAGGATTAGATACACAGCTCAGCAGTCAGTATCACACAGGATAGGATTAGATACACAGCTCAGCAGAAAGTATCACACAGGATAGGATTAGATACAGAGCTCAGCAGTCAGTATCACATAGGATAGGATTAGATACACAGCTCAGCAGTCAGTATCACACAGGATAGGATTAGATACACAGCTCAGCAGAAAGTATCACACAGGATAGGATTAGATACACAGCTCAGCAGAAAGTATCACACAGGATAGGATTAGATACACAGCTCAGCAGTCAGTATCACACAGGATAGGATTAGATACACGGCTCAGCACACTGTATCACACAGGATAGGATTAGATACACAGCTCAGCAGTCAGTATCACACAGGATAGGATTAGATACACAGCTCAGCAGTCAGTATCACACAGGATAGGATTAGATACACAGCTCAGCAGAAAGTATCACACAGGATAGTATTAGATACACAGCTCAGCAGGCAGTATCACACAGGATAGGATTAGATACACAGCTCTGCAGACAGTATCACACAGGATAGGATTAGATACACAGCTCAGCAGACAGTATCACACAGGATAGGATTAGATACACAGCTCAGCAGACAGTATCACACAGGATAGGATTAGTTACACAGCTCAGCAGGCAGTATCACACAGGACAGGATTAGATACACAGCTCAGCAGACAGTATCACACAGGACAGGATTAGATACACAGCTCAGCAGACAGTATCACACAGGATAGGATTAGATACACAGCTCAGCAGGCTGTATCACACAGGATAGGATTAGATACACAGCTCAGCAGACAGTATCACACAGGATAGGATTAGATACACAGCTCAGCAGGCAGTATCACACAGGATAGGATTAGATACACAGCTCAGCAGACAGTATCACACAGGATAGGATTAGATACACCGCTCAGCAGACTGTATCACACAGGATAGAATTAGATACACAGCTCAGCAGTCAGTATCACACAGGATAGGATTAGATACACAGCTCAGCAGACAGTATCACACAGGATAGGATTAGATACACAGCTCAGCAGACAGTATCACACAGGATAGGATTAGATACACAGCTCAGCAGACAGTATCACACAGGATAGGATTAGATACACAGCTCAGCAGACAGTATCACACAGGATAGGATTAGATACACAGCTCAGCAGACAGTATCACACAGGATAGGATTAGATACACAGCGCAGCAGTCAGTATCACACAGGACAGGATTAGATACACAGCTCAGCAGACAGTATCACACAGGATAGGATTAGATACACAGCTCAGCAGACAGTATCACACAGGATAGGATTAGATACACAGCTCAGCAGACAGTATCACACAGGATAGGATTAGATACACAGCTCAGCAGACTGTATCACACAGGATAGGATTAGATACACAGCTCAGCAGTCAGTATCACACAGGATAGGATTAGATACACAGCTCAGCAGACAGTATCACACAGGATAGGATTAGATACACAGCTCAGCAGTCAGTATCACACAGGATAGGATTAGATACACAGCTCAGCAGACAGTATCACACAGGATAGGATTAGATACACTGCTCAGCAGTCAGTATCACACAGGATAGGGTTGGATACACAGCTCAGCAATCAGTATCACACAGGATAGGATTAGATACACAGCTCAGCAATCAGTATCACACAGGATAGGATTAGATACACAGCTCAGCAGACAGTATCACACAGGATAGGATTAGATACACAGCTCAGCAGACAGTATCACACAGGATAGGATTAGATACACAGCTCAGCAGACAGTATCACACAGGATAGGGTTGGATACACCGTGTGGGGTGAGGGTTTCCCCATATATTGGGGGTCCTTACCTTGCCGCTGACTGGGGGGCAGCACAGATACAGGGTGACGAGGACAAGCAGCAGTCTTCTGTTGATTTGCGGTGGAGCTGCCTGAGAGAGGTAAGTGACCCGTAGAGTCAGTTTGGGCAGGACAAGAACTTACTGTAGAGGATGAGGTCCGTCACTTACCATGGTGGAGAGGAACCAGGCAAGGTGAGCACCAGGATGGGAGAGGTGACATTATAAGAGGACAGACACACCCCGACCAAACCTCCTCCACCCCTAATCTGTATTATATCCTCCGTATACCTTCCATCATAGCTCCGCCTACTACCATGTGATACATTATACACCTCTATACTATATCATACATCTCCATATCACATCATACACCTCTATACTATATCATACATCTCCATATCACACCATACACCTCTATACTATATCATACATCTCCATATCACATCATACACCTCTATACTATATCATACATCTCCATATCACATCATACACCTCTATACTATATCATACATCTCCATATCACACCATACACCTCTATACTATATCATACATCTCCATATCACATCATACACCTCTATACTATATCATACATCTCCAAATCACATCATACACCTCTATACTATATCATACATCTCCATATCACACCATATACCTCTATACTATATCATACATCTCCATATCACACCATACACCTCTATACTATATCATACATCTCCATATCACATCATACACCTCTATACTATATCATACATCTCCATATCACATCATACACTTCTATACTATATCATACATCTCCATATCACATCATACACCTCTATACTATATCATACATCTCCATATCACACCATACACCTCTATACTATATCATACATCTCCATATCACATCATACACCTCTATACTATATCATACATCTCCATATCACACCATACACCTCTATACTATATCATACATCTCCATATCACATCATACACTTCTATACTATATCATACATCTCCATATCACATCATACACTTCTATACTATATCATACATCTCCATATCACACCATACACCTCTATACTATATCATACATCTCCATATCACACCATACACCTCTATACTATATCATATATCTCCATATCACATCATACACCTCTATACTATATCATACATCTCCATATCACATCATACACTTCTATACTATATCATACATCTCCATATCACATCATACACTTCTATACTATATCATACATCTCCATATCACATCATACACCTCTATACTATATCATACATCTCCATATCACACCATACACCTCTATACTATATCATACATCTCCATATCACATCATACACCTCTATACTATATCATACATCTCCATATCACACCATACACCTCTATACTATATCATACATCTCCATATCACACCATACACCTCTATACTATATCATACATCTCCATATCACATCATACACCTCTATACTATATCATACATCTCCATATCACACCATACACCTCTATACTATATTATACATCTCCATATCACACCATACACCTCTATACTATATCATACATCTCCATATCACATCATACACCTCTATACTATATCATACACCTCCATATCACACCATACACCTCTATACTATATCATACATCTCCATATCACATCATACACCTCTATACTATATCATACATCTCCATATCACACCATACACCTCTGTACTATATCATACATCTCCATATTACATCATACACCTCTGTACTATATCATACACCTCCATATCACACCATACACCTCTATACTATATCATACATCTCCATATCACACCATACACCTCTATACTATATCATACATCTCCATATCACACCATACACCTCTATACTATATCATACATCTCCATATCACACCATACACCTCTATACTATATCATACATCTCCATATCACATCATACACCTCTATACTATATCATACATCTCCATATCACATCATACACCTCTATACTATATCATACATCTCCATATCACATCATACACCCCTATACTATATCATACATCTCCATATCACATCATACACCCCTATACTATATCATACATCTCCATATCACATCATACACCTCTATACTATATCATACATCTCCATATCACATCATACACCTCTATACTATATCATACATCTCCATATCACATCATACACCTCTATACTATATCATACATCTCCATATCACATCATACACCTCTATACTATATCATACATCTCCATATCACATCAAACACCTCTATACTATATCATACATCTCCATATCACACCATACACCTCTATACTATATCATACATCTCCATATCACACCATACACCTCTATACTATATCATACATCTCCATATCACATCATACACCTCTATACTATATCATACATCTCCATATCACATCATACACCTCTGTACTATATTATACATACATCTCCATATCACACCATACACCTTTTTACTATATTATCCATCTCCATATCACACCATACACCTCTATACTATATCATACATCTCCATATCACATCATACACCTCTGTACTATATCATACATCTCCATATCACATCATACACCTCTGTACTATATCATACATCTCCATATCACACCATACACCTCTGTACTATATTATACATCTCCATATCACATCATACACCTCTATACTATATCATACATCTCCATATCACATCATACACCTCTATACTATATCATACATCTCCATATCACACCATACACCTCTATACTATATCATACATCTCCATATCACATCATACACCTCTATACTATATCATACATCTCCATATCACATCATACACCTCTATACTATATCATACATCTCCATATCACACCATACACCTCTATACTATATCCTACAACTCCATATCACATCATACACCTCTATACTATATCATACATCTCCATATCACACCATACACCTCTATACTATATCATACACCTCCATATCACATCATACACCTCTATACTATATCATACATCTCCATATCACATCATACACCTCTATACTATATCATACATCTCCATATCACACCATACACCTCTATACTATATCCTACAACTCCATGGCATCCTGAGGCTTGATATTTCACACAGCGTTCTCCTCTGGTTGCCCCTGATGTATACATGTCACACGTCTATTGTCGTCTCCAGTAATTACCAGTATAATGGTGGGCAATGTTGGTGTCTCGGGCACTGGGGAGGGGTCACATACTTATTGCATGTGCCTTTGTGTGATCATCAATCTCTCATTGTTACCAGTAAAGGTCAGTGGTAACTAGAGAAATCCAAATCAGGATGTAATGAGCACCTAGAAAGGTCAGTGCGGCGCGGATTAAACACCTATTATCCAAAGACCCGCCACTGTCCACTGGGGGTTGTGATCATGAGGGTCCACCAGCTCTATGTGGAAGGTGTCCATTGAACTCTATGGGTGTTTTTTTGTGCACCTTATCAATTAGGAGACTCCGCTGAGGGTAGTAGTGCAATCATTCATCTCTCACACATTATACAGGTGCAAAACACTTATCGAAATAAGCTAGACCCCTGCTAGGAGGTGCTCCAGTACAAAAATTACACCAACCGGCCACTAGGAGGCGCTCCAGTACAAGAATTACACTATATGGCCACTAGGAGGTGGAGGCGCTCCAGTACCAGACTCATGCCATCTGCCCTCTGGGAGTCAGTCCCTTACCAGACTTACACTAACCACCACTAGAAGGTGCTCCAGTACTAGATTACACCATCCAACCACTAGGAGGTGCTCCATTAAAAGAATTACACCAACTGGCCACTAGTTGTTGATTAAATACCAGATTATACCAACCAGCCATTAGGCGGCGCTCCAACACCAGACTCGGTTGAGGCCAAAACATGTTTAGTACTGTATTGGTATCCGGAGGCAGTGGAGAAGGCTTAGTGGGTCACTGGATGGAGTATTTGCTCACCTTGGATTAGGCAAAAGCACTTAATTGGGTTAACCTCAAATACCTCTGGTCTGGTCTTTTGAGATACTGAGGGGAAAGTTGTTGATTGGTTCAAGGCCTTGTTCACAGGGTCCAAGAACTTCCCGCATGTGAATGGTAGAAATGGCTGCTCTTGAGGTGGGTCCTGGTGTTTGCAAGGGTTGTCCTTTGAGCCCGCTGTTGTAAGCGTTCGATCCCTTCTTTAGGAAGGTTGATCATGGTTTATTGAGGAGTCAGGATGGATCCAGTGGAACCATAAGTCACTCCGAGGGTGGTGGTGTATGCTGATGATGTTACTATCTTGTGTCCTCAGGAGGCAGAGTAGGTGATGTTGTAGATCATTACTCAGAGCCATCTGGGTCCAAGATTAACAAGGATAAGTGTGAGAGTCTCTGGCTGGGAGGAAGTGATTGATCTTTGGATCTAGTGGACTTCCTTCCAAGATGCTTAGACTCTGCAATGATCTTCAGGATAAAATTTGGCCAAGGGAACTGGGACAGCAGGCTAAAGATCACTGCTCAGAAGGTGGACCAATGGAAGGGCTGGTCTTTGGCTCTCATGTTTGAGGAGACAGGAAGGCAAGTGAAGGAACATATAACACCACATGGGCATCTTTTGGCTCATGCTACTATAGTTCAAAAGGTTGGGGAGATCAGGGCTCTGTCGAGGCAAATCCTTGACAATCAGTTTCCGTTGACCCATTTCCAGAAACCTCTGGTTCTCAAGGATTACCCAAGCTGGGATCTGGGGGTTGGGTTGTGGCTTTGGAATTCCATCATGATCTCCTTGAAATTTTGGTTCTTGGGTTGGCGCTGCTTTTATGGGAACCAGTAAGTGAGGGACAATATAAAGTGCAGGAACTCTGAGGAAAGGGGTTGTCCTCAGGAGGAGTGTGGCGGCCTGCTGGAAAGCATGGACCATTTCCTGCTTCATTGCCCCTTTAATACAGAGGTGTACAACAGGGTGGGTGCGTTCATTGGCTGGCCTCTCTTATGCAGAATGGGCCTATTCAGAGACCTGGGTGGTGGGAGTGCCAACTTGATTTCTAGTCAGTTTAGTGGTTGGGTACTACATGTGTATTGCCCTGGAGCAAGGGTCCTTGGGACAGTAGACATATGCCCCTATTGCTACTATGCCAAGCCATCAACTCACTACTTCATTGCACTTATACCGTTTTATATTATTGAACTGCATTTTATATGTTTATTGCAATATATTGTTCCTGTTTGCATCGCTATTAGTGCTGTATTATCTACTGGTCTGATTGGACAGAAATTGGTCAGATAATCTGTTGGCGTAACACAGCCCTTAGACTTTTCGAATGGTGGGTTTTAAATCCTGGTCTTGAACTATGCAGACATGGGAGGCCATGATGCCAGGGTGAAGATGGCCTTGAACTATGAAGACACAAAGCTGACACTCTGGGTGGAGGTGCTGTGGTAGTATTATTAAGGTTACATTTATTATTAAATAAGAGAATCATTTATAAACAGATTTATATTAAAATATAGAAGAAAATAAAAAATTTATAAAATAAAAAAAACTGGCACAGCTGGATCTTAGGACAGATAAGAGATGATATTTTTGTTATTGTGAATATCTTTTACTTTTATTATTTCTTTTCTTTGAGCGCCAGGATAGCGGTTGGTTTTGGTGGTAATAAAATTAACGTTGATTTATTATTTTATTACATGGAATATTATACCTGAATATATCAACTGGACCTCTAGGAGGCTCTCATCTACCAATCAGAATATACTAAGTGGGCCTCTAGGAGGCGCTCCAGTACCAGAAAATACTAAGTGGGCCTCTAGGAGGCTCTCCAGTACCAGAATATACTAAGTGGGCTTCTAGGAGGCGCTCCAGTAGCAGAATATACCAACTAGACCTCTAGGAGGCTCTCCAGTATCAGAATATACTAAGTGGGCCTCTAGGAGGTGCTCCAGTACCAGAATATACTAAGTGGGCCTCTAGGAGGCGCTCCAGTACCAGAATATACTAAGTGGGCCTCTAGGAGGCTCTCCAGTACCAGAATATACTAAGTGGGCCTCTAGGAGGCTCTCCAGTACCAGAATATACTAAGTGGCCCTCTAGGAGGCGCTCCAGTAGCAGAATATACCAACTAGACCTCTAGGAGGCGCTCCAGTAGCAGAATATACTAAGTGGGCTTCTAGGAGGCTCTCCAGTAGCAGAATATACCAACTAGACCTCTAGGAGGCGCTCCAGTAGCAGAATATACTAAGTGGGCTTCTAGGAGGCTCTCCAGTAGCAGAATATACCAACTAGACCTCTAGGAGGCGCTCCAGTACCAGAATATACCAATTACACAGGCAGGGCCGGAGACGACGCAGACCAGCTGCACAGGGGGCCTCAGGACAGAGGAACCATGAGACGGGAGAATATTTTATTATTTTATTACAACAAAAGTGACAGCAGAAGATTGACATGTAAGATGTGAGGAGCGGGGGCATGCAGGGAGGGGGGAGTCTCACACCCTCTTCAGGTGTCTCATCATAGCGTCATGACAAGCCACCATGATGCCACCTATCAGGTTCATGAACTCCTGGAAGTTCAGCTCTCTGTCCTGTTTACCGTCCACTGCTCCGTCCACCGACTCCATCAGCTTGCGCACAATGTTCGGGTCCTTCTGGCTCTGAAGGAGACAGGAGAGGACAACACATTAGAGTCACAAGATCAGCACACTCCTCTCCTGAAATCCTCTATGCTGCTGTGGACACTGCTCCTTCCACTATGTAACTCTCATCCTGTGACCTCCACAAGATCAGCAGACTCCTTTCCTGAAATGCTCTGTGCTGCTGGGGGCCCTGCTCTTACTTACATCTGTGAAGGACTTCAGCTCGGTCTTCATGAAGGCCTCAAACTCTGTGTAATTCAACTGGTTCTTGTCTCCTTTCTTGCCGGCGTAGTGCTGGAAGACCCGGATGATGTTCTCCATGGCGGACTCCATTTCTGTGGGTTTTGTGGCTGGGACTGGATTCTGGGGAAAAGACACCATCACATAGAAGAAGTCACTAGTGATATGTGGACTAGTCATCTGCCCACCTCAGATGTAATGCAGTGCCCAGAGGGGAGGGCAATACATCACCCTCTGCAGCTCTGTTATGTCCACATCGTGGACACAGAGGTTCGCTCCATAGGACAGGCGAGAAATTGACTTACTACCTTCTTTTCTTGGGGGCACTTGGCCAGGGCGTCGTTACAAGCCACCATGATGCCCCCGATGAGGTTGAGGAACTCCTGGAAGTCCATCTCCTGGTCCTTTTTCCCATCAACCCCACCGTCCACAGATTGCATCATCTTCTGTAGGATGGATGGGTCCCTCTGGTTCTGGGGGGCGGGAAAGAGACATTACATGGATCAGAGACCTTATTATACAGATGTTGTAGACAAAAAGGAAAGAGAATGCGCTCATAGGGTGAATATGTAAAGAATTATTTCCCCTTTTAGACGGGAGGTAATATGCTCACCTGTTAGAGTTGCACCAATTGGGTGCAACTACAATGAGAGCTGAGTGATCTTGAGGGTAGGTTGGTGCCGCCGGCTTTGTCCAAACACCCTTTGGTCGGTGCCGAACCGCCGAATGGGTGAGTATAGGAACTGTGGGTTTGGTGGACCAAGAAAGTCCAAGAAAAACGGACAGAGTAACAGGCGCAAATCCACAACCGATGGTAGAAAACAAATTGGTTTATTCAGGACAACGCGTTTCGGGGTGCATGACCCCTTTATCAAGTCTGGTGGATCACAGTGGAGCCGTTCGTATCCCAGCACGTGGGGTGTCCGGAGCGATCAATTCACCACCGGACACCCCACGTGCTGGAATACGAACGGCTCCACCAGACTTGATAAAGGGGTCATGCACCCCGAAACGCATTGTCCTGAATAAACCAATTTGTTTTCTACCATCGGTTGTGGATTTGCGCCTGTTACTCTGTCCGTTTTTCTTGGTCCACCAAACCCACAGTTCTTATTATACAGATGGGAGACCCTCATAGGCTGGGACAATGACATCACTGGAGCAGAAAAGACTAAGACCCAGATCCGCCCCTGCATATGGGAGCAGCTACCGGGGGTTAGGGTTGGAATTTTCATTGCTTGCTCCCAGGGTTTATGTGGGCTGTATGTGGACATTCCCACCTCAGTGGAGGTTCTACTAATCCATATAAATAATGCTACATGTTCTCATGGGATCTCCTGGAGGTGTGCCATGGGCTGAGATCTTGGTGCCGTCATGGCCTGGCTCTGCCTGAGAATGAATGCTCCTCTACCTTCTCTCCAGGAACTTGGGCCGTACACTAGGTCAGTCTGAGTGGACACAGCCTGATGGCCCAGAGGCAGCTGTCACTTACCTTGGTGAAGGACACCAGCTCCGTGTTCATGAACTTCTCAAACTCTTTGTAGTTCATGGAGGCCTGGTTGCCCTCCTTGCCGGCGTATCTCTGGAAGCAGGTGATGATCTTCTCCATTGACCGCTCGATCTCAGTTGGGGGATTCTGTCGTTGTTGTGCCTAAAAGTGGATGAGATCCCGGAGTTTATTACCCTATTGCCCATATATACACAGACCATATGGCGGTGTGATTCTTAGCATGTAGTTTATTATGACGCATGGAGTTGGTAGTGGGGTGGGAATCGGGACCTTATACACAGAGCTGCTCATACCGTGGGCCCCACACCCACCTGCATTGCCTGGAGCTCAGACTTCGTCAGCCATGGGGAGTCCAGAATGCTTATAGGGGACAGAGTTGTAACCAGAACCTTAAGTCAGTGGTGCCCCCCCCCCCCCCCCCCACACGCCGTTTCCTTAGCTTACCAGTGATACACACATTAACCCCTTCACTATCCTGCACCACCGGTGGATACACGCATTAACCTCTTCAATGTCCTAGATCACTGCCCTAGACCGGAGCCCTGTATATAAGGCCGCAGTAGGGTTCATTATTCTGGAGCTGTGCTGTAATAGTTGTTGGCCTGGAGGGAGCCCCGCCAGGTCCTGACTGTCCACTGGCGAGGTGCTCTCCAAGCCTTCGTATCTAGACACGTAGCTGAAAATTCTGGCCGGGAAGAGAAATTGCACAGTGGAGCCCAACCTGAATTTCTGCACCAGGGCCCAGGAACGTTCAGTCACGCCCTTGGGTGTAAAGTCTCTCTGCAGTGGAAATGACTGGTCTGACCGGAGAACCGGCCCCTCAAGCACCAGGTACCTCCGCACCCCCTATAGCTACACTCCTGCTTCATTGTAAGAAACGGCAGCAAACATTCCCACACCTCCTCATGCTGACAGTTTCCCATTCAGGTGGAGCTGTTGACCACACAATAGCCGACTGTTGCCATGAGATCTTATGTTTTATTTGGCTGCGGCTACACCCCACCGTCTCCCATGGTGATTGGCCTGGAATGTCAGGACTACCGAGGACATGTAGGCACACGCCCGGCCACACACGTACCTGACGGCACTGTATATTCATCTCCATGACCTGCAGGCCTGAGCATTAGAAAGTCTCTAAAGGAAGTGCCCCGGACACCCCCCAAACCCTCCAGTCACGGGGGTCCCCGACCAACAGTTTGCTCCATGTTCTGAAGCTTAGGGAGGCCTCCTTCATGGTGTGAGGTGTCTCATCCACACCGCACCCCCCCCCGGGCGGAGGAAGTCTGGGGGTCCCTGTCAATCACCCTCCATGAGGCCTGGTCAGCGGGCAGCAGCCATTGTGAAGGCACATAAGGCATGGTTACTGGCAGTGCCCGGGGTTTATGTGGCCGCAGGGAAGGGAAGACTTCTCCGCCTTGCACAATAACGAGGAGCAGTCGCAGGAATCAAGCTGAGATGGCGTACGCTCCGTTTCAATTTTTTTTTTATTGAAAAGTTAAAAAATAAAAGCCACCTCCCATCATTAAAGGGCCAGTAACCCTAGCATTGCAGAGCCCATCACCCTGACCTGAAATGGCTGATAACAGGGAGCAATAGCTGGCAGCCACCACATTACATCCCCGGGTTATTATCTCCACCCGGAGGTTAGCAGCGGGCGGCCCCTCCCTGTATTGTTACACAGCAGCGACCGTTAGAGGTCGGGCCCCTCCCTGACCGATAAGAGCCGGGCCGCCGTAGACATCAGACAGATAACGAGGCATCCAGGAGACAAAACTATAGCTGATGTCATCACAGAGCACCTATACCCTATGATAGTGATGTCATCACAGAGCACCTATACACTATTAGTGATGTCATCACAGCCCACCTATACACTATGATAGTGATGTCATCACAGCCCACCTATACACTATGATAGTGATGTCATCACAGAGCACCTATACCCTATGATAGTGATGTCACCACAGAGCACCTATACACTATGATAGTGATGTCATCACAGCCCACCTATACACTATGATAGTGATGTCATCACAGCCCACCTATACACTATGATAGTGATGTCATCACAGAGCACCTATACCCTATGATAGTGATGTCATCACAGAGCACCTATACCCTGTGCTAGTGATGTCATCACAGAGCACCTATACACTATAATAGTGATGTCATCACAGTCCACCTATACACTATAATAGTGATGTCATCACAGTCCACCTATACACTATTATAGTGATGTCATCACAGAGCACCTATACCCTATAATAGTGATGTCATCACAGCCCACCTATACACTATGATAGTGATGTCATCACAGCCCACCTATACACTATAATAGTGATGTCATCACAGCCCACCTATACACTATGATAGTGATGTCATCACAGCCCACCTATACACTATAATAGTGATGTCACCACAGAGCACCTATACACTATGATAGTGATGTCATCACAGTCCACCTATACACTATAATAGTGATGTCATCACAGTCCACCTATACACTATTATAGTGATGTCAATCTGCACATATACACTATAATAACATCACTACAGACTGTGTATGATGTCACAGCTAGGCAGTCAGAGTATGTTGGGAGTTGTAGTTTTGCAGTAGCTGGAGAGCCACAGGCTGGAGCCCCCAATATCTCAGGGTGTGCCCTGCAGAAAGTTCACTACAGAGTCACAAGGAGCAGGACTACAAGGCCCAGCACGTTCGGAGCCTGCAGCTGCCAGGACTACAAGGCCCAGCACGTTCGGAACCTGCAGCTGCCAGGACTACAAGGCCCAGCACGTTCAGAGCCTGCAGCTGCCAGGACTACAAGGCCCAGCACGTTCGGAGCCTGCAGCTGCCAGGACTACAAGGCCCAGCACGTTCGGAGCCTGCAGCTGCCAGGACTACAAGGCCCAGCACTGCCAGGACTAGCACGCCACATACGACAGCTAAGCCTTCTGGATGTCTCGGCGGTGAGGGTGGGCACTTACCATGGCGAACAGAGCGCGGACCCCGGAGCGGCAGAGAAGTGCGAGACTCTGAGCAGACAGGGAAGCAGAAGGTTTTAAAGGAGGAGGGAGCCGCACCCATAGGCCTCAGGCCAACGCCCTGCCCAATTTCTACATTCCTCCCCATTCTGCATGTCTGATGAGTAATCACAGCTCCTAGAGAACACATCCGCCACACTGTGTGCTTCACTTCCCCAAGACTCCAAACCTCTGCTTGCCAGCAGTGAAAAGCCACAGACTCATTTACAGTGGAGAGTTGGCTACAGTTGTATCCAGTCCAGACAATCCTCTGTGTATCAGGCTGGATACTTTGTAACAAACTGCGGCTCTACATGGAAATCAGAGGGTCTCATTCAATGACAGCATGCAGAAATCTTAAAAATGGAGAAGAACTGAAATAAAAGTAATGTATTGCACATCAGATCTACGTCCGCTGACCATCTAATATATATGGGGGCTTCCCATTCACATGCATGCTCAGCCAGCGTGATGATAAATAATACTGTATCCCCCTACTGTCATTTACACAGCTCACCACACAATCTGCTAGGGGTTTACAGACTGCTTTGGCCTCTAGGTGGCGGCACTTTATCACTACAGCAGGTTGTGGGGGGCTCCTGGCTGCCTCCATGTCACAATATGCAGAATGTAACTGGATGAGCTTGGAAGATGATCCTGCAGGATAGCCGTGCACGGTGGGCAGGGTGTCCTCCAGTATGGGTGCACCAACCTCCCTTTATTCTGCTCCTTCCATTTCACATGACAGGAAAGCGACGTCATGTATGGCTCCAACAATGTTATCAAGACACCCCAGAAATGAAGAAGGAGTCAAAGGTCAATGTATGGATGGCAAGTCCGCTCAGTCTGTCAGATATGTGGATGCTTATACAAGACTCACCCCCAGGGAACATGAAAGACGCAGGAAGACAGGTTCTGCCACTTCAGGAATCCTACAGCGTCCTATACTACCGACCCCCTACATGATAATATCTGCACCAATAGATGGACACTGCACAGTACCACTTCTCCTGTGTATATATATACACTGCACAGTACCACTTCTCCTGTGTATATATATACTCCTGTCCTGTATATATATACACTGCACATTACCACTTCTCCTGTCCTGTATATATATACACTGCACAGTACCACTTCTCCTGTCCTGTATACTGGGTGTAATCCTCAGTATCTGCTCTTATTCTGTATATATATACACTGCACAGTACCACTTCTCCTGTCCTGTATACTGGGTGTAATCCTCAGTATCTGCTCTTATTCTGTATATATATATACACTGCACAGTACCACTTCTCCTGTCCTGTATACTGGGTGTAATCCTCAGTATCTGCTCTTATTCTGTATATATATACACTGCACAGTACCACTTCTCCTGTCCTGTATACCGGGTGTAATCCTCAGTATCTGCTCTTATTCTGTATATATATACACACTGCACAGTACCACTTCTCCTGTCCTGTATACTGGGTGTAATCCTCAGTATCTGCTCTTATTCTGTATATATATATACACTGCACAGTACCACTTCTCCTGTCCTGTATACTGGGTGTAATCCTCAGTATCTGCTCTTATTCTGTATATATATATACACTGCACAGTACCACTTCTCCTGTATACTGGGTGTAATCCTCTGTATCTGCTCTTATTCTGTATATATATACACTGCACAGTACCACTTCTCCTGTCCTGTATACTGGGTGTAATCCTCAGTGTCTGCTCTTATTCTGTATATATATACACTGCACAGTACCACTTCTCCTGTCCTGTATACTGGGTGTAATCCTCAGTATCTGCTCTTATTCTGTATATATATACACTGCACAGTACCACTTCTCCTGTC
The DNA here is from genome assembly GCF_905171765.1 of Bufo bufo. Taxonomy (NCBI): domain Eukaryota; kingdom Metazoa; phylum Chordata; class Amphibia; order Anura; family Bufonidae; genus Bufo; species Bufo bufo. Next base: position 100,400,761 of record NC_053399.1, read on the forward strand.
CTGTATACTGGGTGTAATCCTCAGTATCTGCTCTTATTCTGTATATATAAGAGCAAGGCGGGGGCGAGACCACCTGGTCCTCACCCACAACCGGCCCCGGGTCAACCAGACGGAATGTTGTCTGTCTGAAATGGAGAGGCAATGAAGCGTGCCCACCCAGGAGTTTGATGTCAGTTTTGCCCGGCCAGAGGGTCTTGAACTTTTCTGGTCTGGGTATGAACTGGCAAAAGACCAGCCGGACTGGCAGGGTTTTTTTTGTGCAAGCGATAGATAACCCGCCAGAATGAGGTCAAGAAAGTGACCGTTCTGACCCGTAACAAGTGACTTTCTTGTGTTGACATCTTGACCTGGTTGAGCAGGTACGGGGACGTCCAGGGTCTTCCTAGCAAGAACCTGGATGAGTTTGGCATCTGGTCGGGTGCCTGGACGTTTCAGATTAAGTTGAAACATTCAGGGGGGTCGGTTTCCCACATACCATCATCTGCTTTCCTTGGTCGGGATCATGGTGTTCTACAGGGGGCAGTCTAAGCTGTGTTACAAGTGTGGCAGCCCTTCGCACTTCAGCGCCAGCTGCCAAGTGCAGAGGTGCACGTTGTGCGGGGGTGAAGGCCATCTAGCTGCATCTTGTGGGCAGATTAGATGCAACCTGTGTGGTGAGCTAGGGCACCCGTTCAGTCGTTGCCCTCGCTCTGTCGCCAACATGGCTCGTGCGCGCGCGGAGGCGAGTCGGGAGGCCCCCACCGCCGAGGCGAGTGCTGGCGAAGGCGACAGGGCAGTGGGGTCGATGAAGAGAAAAGACGGCCCGTCCCAGCAGAGACAGAGGGAGAGGCGTCAAATGGAGAGGGGGCAGGTAGAACCCCGTCCTGGGGTGATGTGTCACGGATGATATTGCAGATAGCTGGAAGTTATGGATAAACATCCGACTGGCTTGATCCCAAACTAAGGAGCATAAAGGTGACCCCTGGAAAACCCTAAGAGCTCACCCTGACTGCTAAGCTCATACAAAGGTCTCAGAGGTAGACGATTGCATGCCCTCGTACCTAGACTGTGTGACACCTGAAAACCCTATAATAGTGAGGGGACACAACCACCGGCTCCCTGTACTTAATACGGAGGGAGTCAGGGTCACCTAGAATCAAGCCAGCAAGTAAACACAATACAAGAAAGGACTTATCTGAACAAGCAGTAACAGAAGTCTCCAGCAGTGATCACTTCAATCCAGGAAGTAGTATAAACCGCAAAGTGAGGCAGTATGGGAGGGAATATAAAGGGAGGCAATTAGTGTGAATAGGTGACAGCTGGGAGAAGGAAAAGAGATGACAAAGTGAAACCAAAACAAAGAACATCATGCAAGAGGTACAGAAGAACGTCTGCCAGACCTTCTCAGAGAGCTGGCGGTGACATGATGCCTGTGCCCTCCCAAGAGAATGCTTCTCCTAGAGCTGAGACCCTGGGGGATAACGAGGTGAATGAGGAACTTAGGAGACTAGACCGTTTCGAGGTGACTCTGTCCTCTTGCTACGAGAGTGCAACAGAGGGGAGTGAGACAGAGTCTAAAAGAACAAGAAGGAAACGTCTGACCAAAAAAAGATCTAGCCCGACTAGAGTGCCTGTGGAAGGCAAAGCCAGCTCCCCCCTGGACCTCTCTAATCCTGACTCTCTTCCCCTGGATCTTTCCAACCGGTACCTCACCTTGGATGAGATCTCCGCCTCCTCTTCTTCCGGGGAGGAGGTTGAAGGTGGGGAGCCGGAGGGGCAAGAGAAGGAGCCTCTGGAAGGGCCCGCGCCTTCCTCCGGTGAGGATGCAAGGTCCTCGGGAGGTGGGGTGGGTCCAGACACTGGGAATGGAAATGACAAGGGTGGTGTGAAGGGGGAGGCAGTGGTGACTAATAAGATGGACACCACTGTCTCTCTCAAAAGAAATCGTGCCACCTTAGGGGGTAGCCCCGAGAGGGGTAAGAAAAAGAAGGCGAAGGGAAGGAAGAAGGCCGTCTAACTTAATCACTCTGTATGGCGGCACTCTCTCCGTTGACGCTGGCGACCATTAATGTCGCCAGTATTAAATCGGATGCGGCTAGGTTTGTAGCCTTTGATTTTCTCAGCCGGGTTGAAGCTGACATTTTATTTTTGCAAGAGACCAGGCTGCCAGATTTGGCGGCTGTGTATAAAGCAAAAAAGGAGTGGAGGTGCGGTCCATCATATTGGTCTCTTGCGGCTGAGCCGTATAGCGGAGTGGCGGTTCTTTTTACCGCGCCAGTAGAAAGCCGACGAGTGATTGAGTTAGAAATGGGGAGGTGTTTGATTTTAGATGTCCTCATGAAGGGTCAAGAGCTTCGCCTGATAAACATCTATGGTCCCCAAACCAGGTGGGATCGGAAGCGTCTCTTTATGAGGATCAAACCTTTCCTTTTTACGAGTTGGCAGGTGGTCTTTGGCGGGGACTTTAATACAGTCACAAGGTCCCAAGACCGGGGAGGTGCCAGAGAACGGCTGGCTTATGATAGTGTATCCCTGAATAGCATAGCTAGCGAGGCTCGCCTGGTGGATGTCCACATTAGGCACACCCCAGGCCACGGTGGTTTCACTTATTATAGAGGTAGTCAGATTAGGTCTAGAATAGACAGGTTTTATTTAAAGGAGGAGACTACTTTTTCACCTTTGGAGGTGGTAGAGGTGGAATTCTCCGATCACTGTATGATTATGTTCTCTTTGAATGTTGCAGAATCCCCCCAAATGGGAAGAGGCTATTGGAAGCTAAATTCGGCCCTCCTGGAGGAAGCAGAGGTGAGACAATCCTTTGAGGACTTCCTTCAGAGTCAGGTAGAGTTGCTGGATCTTTGTGAAACTAAGTCGGAGTGGTGGGAGATATTCAAAGATCGGGTGGCAAAATTCTTCCGCCATCTCTCGAGCCTCAGGTCCCTGAACAAGTACCGCTTGTATCAGGGTCTGAGGAGGAAACTCGAACAACTGGTCTCGACTGGAGGCAGCCGAGAGGATATCTCCAGGGTGAAATCTTTGCTTTAGAGGTGCCAGTACGATAGGCACACATCTTTGTTTTTGAGAGGGATTTCGCGAAGTACCGCTCGCCCGACCCTTACAGAAACTGTAAGATGTCAGTGAAAAGTAAGTTGGTGATGGGACTGGTCGATGGTACGGGATCTCTAAGGTATTCAATGAGTGCCTTTCCTCGGGTGCTCTGCCGAAGTCAATGAGGAGGTCAGCTCTGATCCTTATATCAAAGGGTAAAAATCCGAGCCGTATTGAGAATTGGCGTCCCATAGCGCTTCTCAGTACGGACAGAAAGATCCTGGCCAAGATACTGTTTAATCGGTTGGTGCAGTTTCCGCCCCGGCTCCTTTCGGAGACCCAACATTGCTCGGTTCCAGGCTATAATTCTCTATATTATAATGCACCCCCAAATATAATCCTGTATATTACACTGCACCCCAGGGTATAATCCTTTATACTACAAAGTATTATAAAGATCTTCATAATTTTTATTTATTTGGTAAATTATGTGAAATGTTACATTATACATAATAAATATCTGTAAGCACTCCCATCTTCTCACTCACTTCCTCTTACACAATGTATTACTCCCATCATCTCACACACAATGTATTACTCTCATCCTCTCACACAACGTATCACCCCTATCATTTCACACATGACGTATCACTCCCATTATCTCATCAAGCACTCATAGACTCGTATGTAGATGGTGGGTTTCGTATTTTATTGGTGCTGGCCAACGTTTGGGAAGTCTACGGAATTGAGCGCCTTCATTAGGATTTCCCTGAGGTGATTTTATTTTTTAAGGGTGACCCTATTTTCTAGATTGTCTGTCATAACATTCAATATGGCCGCTCCCCCTCTTAGGCACCACTTGTGATGTCATCATTAGAATCCTGGCCAGGTTTTGCCTCTTGTGATGTCATTACTAGAATCTTGTGATGTCATAATGGGGGCATGACTAATTTACTTATGACATAATGGGAGAGCCCTGGAAGGTGGAGTCACGCCCAGAGCCCAGTGTCAGTTGCTCTAGCTGGCTGTCACGATGGGAGTGTCTCGGAAGAGGAGGAGGAGGATGCTGCCGAAGGCTGTTCCCGTAGTGACTGCGATAGAGTATATGGATGTTGGCCCGCGCCAGTACACAGACGATGTGGAGATGGTGTGTGTTGACAGTGATGATGTTGACAGGATGGAGGTTGACCCACGTCAATATCCAGATGACGCGGAAATGGAGGGCCTTCAGTGGGCCACTACCACCATCAGGGCCTCTAACCCCCTGAAGAGGAAGCGGCCATCTTGAACATCTGCCGCCGGCCATAACATCTGCCGCTAGTCCCTTAAAATACCATCTGCCCCTCGGCCATAACATCTGCCGCTAGGCCCTTAAAATACCATCTGCCCCTCGGCCAAATATCATCTGCCGCTTGGGGCCCATTTACCATCTTCCCTTAGAGGCCCATTTACCATCTACAGATGTATTTTACCATCCATACCTTTTAAAAATTCCTGTGAAGACTCTGACCAACAGAGCAACATCAGGTCCGGTAAGTTTGGCCGCTTATCTCTGTCTTTGATTTGTGTTTTTGTAAATTTTTTTGCTTATTTTTTTATTTTTCAGGATCTGACCACAAAACCTGAGGAACCTGTCATGACCTGTCAAAAATCTGCCAGAGGTGCAATCGTCGATCTCCTTTCAAGCAAGCAGATCTGAATCCAGCCAATCCAATATCAGAAGAGACTGAAGAAGGCACCTCCAGCACCCTCAAAGAGCCAGAGCCACAAAAAACACCCTAAAAACCTACAACCTTTAATAATAAACGTAGTTATTTTTTTTTTAAAGAAGAAACATGTTTCTTTTTTAAATTGCTTAATTTGTCCTTGGTCTACATCTTCTATGGGTAACCTAAGGGTGGGTTGCTGGGGGTCCAGGATAATAAAAGGGGTTGTTTCCAGAATCCCTGATGGTCTAAGGCAGTGAAGGGTTTAATGTTGAAATCTCTGGAGATCAAAGGTTAGATAAGTCATTAATGTCAGGATCTCTGGTGATCTAGTAAAGTGAGGTGATTTTATAAACAAATCAGCCCAAAAACACCCCATTATTTAGATTGTATGGCATTTTATTCAATATGGCCGCTTCCTCTCTAAGGCACCTCTTGTGATGTCATCATTAGAATCCTGGCCAGGTCTTGCCTTTTGTGATGTCATCATTGGAATCCTGTGATGTCATAATGGGGGGCATGACATTTCGCTCTCTCTTCGATACCTCTCTATTCAAACTTGAGAGTTGAATCCCTTCAGGCCTCCTTCTGTTTTCTTTTCCTATTCTTCCCATATCCCCCCTATCTATTCTCTTTTTCTTACACTTGCTTACCTAATATTTTTCCTTTTGACTTTTTTCTCTGTATTATTATATTTACTATATTTTTCATTTTCTTCATACTATGCCTGAGTTACAGTACTACCATCCTCGTTACATACCAATATACCTTTCCGAGAATATTCATACTGTAAAACAACAAACGAGACTTTTATGCTTGTACATCATTTATTTGCATTATTTTACTTTTTATTTTGTATTTTTATATTGTTGTCTCTTAAAATTTTATAAAAATTGTGAAAGAGAAATAATGGGGGCATGACAACTCATTTGCTGGGGACACACCCAGAGCCCAGTGTTAGTTGCTCTAGCTGGCTGCCATGATGGGAGAATCTCGGACTCCGACCACTGAGAACGCACCTTCAGAATGCAGCACCCACTCCATTCACTTCTATGGGGCTGACGGAAATTTTTCGGCAGTGCACCCTCCTTCACTTTGCAGGCTCTGTTCTATAGATAGGGGTGGGACCTAGCAATATGCCCCCAATGTCTGAGGTGAGGGCAACTCCTTTAAAGAGCCAGAGCCACAAAAACCTGCTCAGGAACCCATGTCTACCTCTGTGTCCACACAATTGGAGAATGCTCAGGGCCAGAAACTGGTTAAAGTTCCCCTTACTTGCAGAGCTGTCCTTTTCCCTTCTTTTTTCTCTCAGACTCTGTGCTCCTCCTTACTCCAGAGCCTGTCCCCTTCCAGGAATTGACTTCATCCCTGGATTGCAAAGTTTTGTCACTAGATGGCAGAAGATCAACAGTAAATGCATTCATAAGCACAAGTCAATATTGTTTTGGAAGGGGATTGCTATTATAATAATTATCTATATTTCTATAGCGCCAACATATTCTGCAGCGCTTTACAATCAGAGGATTCATGTACAAACATAGTCATAAATAGTCATAGTCATAGTCATAAATAACATAACAGCAAACAGGTCAACTATTAAGACAAGAGCAATAAGGGCCCTGCTTGCAAGAGCTTACAATCTATGAGGAGATGGGGGTGACACAGAAGGTAAAGGTGCATGTTTTGTACAATGGTCCAGCCTTTATAGGGGAGTAGATATAAAGCCGTCACCAGCCGATATCTGTACAGCTTCTGAGTGCATAGTGTATGGATATTTGGCGATGGATAAGGTTCAGAAGAACGATTCTGAAGGGCTGGCATGGCGATAAATGTGTGAGATGGGAAACAGCTCTCATTGTTTGAACACAATTAGATGTTGTGGACTGACATTCTGCTGTTCGGCCACAAGATGCCACTGTCTCTTAAACACAGCAAACAAACTGCAGATATTTGAATATTCAAAGCCGGTGGGGTTTGAGAACCTGCTAAAAAGGAGGCATCTGTCACGAGAATGGGATAGGGAAGGTGCAAACTGACTTCACCCACTCCTCTGTCCCTGCCTACTTGCACTTACCCGTCCTAGGCAACGGAGCACAACTGGGCGGCGATCCCTAACCTGCGTAAGTGCGGAGAGACAAACAAACAGACAAACAAAGAGAGGTCGAACTAGCAAGGTCAAAACCAGGAGGTCAAAGCGGTACCAGGGAATAGGCAAGGACAAGTCAAAAGGTCAAGCAGAAGTCAAATACGAGGAGAAGCAAAAGTACAAAAGGATCTAGCAAGAGACGTAGTCAAGTAAAGCCGAAATACAAATCCAAAGTCAAACGCCAACCGAATATTCCCCAGGAATAGGACCTTACTCACAGGCAACCTGTGGCCAGCAAGCTGACTGTTAAATAGGGGAGCGACGGAGTCATGTGACGTGGCCAGCGTCACATGACTCATCCCCCTGCACACTGCTGAGCGCCGATTGTCCAGTTCGGCGATCAGACTTTTCTTCAAACTTACGGGAGCGGAGGACGGCGGCCACGCTAAGGAGGCGTGCGTGACCGGATTTTCTCCGCCCCCCCGTTGCCTTGGAGACGAGGATGCAGAGCACGTCCTCGCTCTGAAGTAATCGCATGGCGCCGGCGGCCCCGAAGGGAAGGAGAGCGAAGCCGGCACCCTGTGACACCATCTTAGAAGCTGAGCTGAGACTGAGGAACTGTGTGTGAGCAGAGAATCTGATGGATCCAGGAGTAAGAGGACCCCTCAGTGACCACAGCTGCAGCTGAGTGAAGCTGATCGTTGTCCAAGACCCAGATCCTGTCCAGGGAAAGGAGAGTTGTTTCCATGAGGGCTGATATGAGCTGAGGAACAAAGCTGCATACCCTGCAGGACCTGATGTTTGCTGGAGAGAGGGGTTTTTCGGTTCAGAGTCATCAGCGGATGAAGAGCAGACCCGGGTCGGTAAGATCATGCACGCACCGCATTGCAGAGTTGGCGCCTACAGACTTAGTTAGATATTTAGGGTCTCTGCTTTGTGTCAGGCTTAAAGTGTTGATACTGTTACTATAGGGACATTGCATATTTGAGAGCTGATAAACACCCCCACGGACTCCATTCAGTTCAGCGTTTTGCTCAGGAGTAATAACCAGGCATGTGCTACCGGACTAGTTATGGGAGGGGGAATACTATAGAGCATGGTAAGATTATAAACTGTTGTGTTGCACCGCATGCTAGGTCGTACTAAGCACCTAAACAATTGTTCGTGTTTGCTTCAGGGTAATAATAGGTATGGCGAGGCAGTTTTAGTTGTGCCCGCCAGTAGGTAAATTACCGCAAATGTTTCTTCGGCATCCATCAGAGGATGCTGTGCTGTGCAACACAGGGGTCTCAGCCTTTTGGCTGGGTGTATGTAAATTTATTTTATGTTCTCAGCATTTGTGGTTGTGTTTTTTACCACATGTTAGTAAAATTCTGTTTTGGCAACTGGTGTTGGAGTTGCTTTCCTCGTTCGTGACTTCGCTGTATCCTGGGGAGCCCACCCCGGTACACGGCTTACAACTGGAGAAGGGGATTAGAGAGAGATCAGGGGATTAAACTTAATTGTTTGGAGCACTGTGGAGAGCTTCATGGGTGACAATGAGCAGTTTAAATTGAATCCTGTTGTATGGGCAACCAGTGACTGGCACAGGGTGGGGGCATTGGAGTAGCGGTTAGACAGATTGATGAGCCTAGATGCAGGATAGATTGGAGAGAGTCTGGTGAGGGGGATGCAAATTTAATAATGAGTTATAATAATCCAGACGGCAATGGATCAGGGCAAAAATAAGAGTTTTTGCTGTTTCCACAGTAAGAAAGGAGAGATTCTGGAGATGTTTCTGAGATGTAGGCAAGATGAGTGGGCAAGAGATGGAATATAGGGGGTAAAGATTAGTGTCAAACATAACACAGAGACAGCAGGCGTTCTGCCTAGGCATGAGATGGAGATATTAAGTTTAGGTAGGTTAGTAGATGGAGGAAACACCAGTAGTTCACTTTTAGATAGAGAGGACATGATGTTGTAAACAGCGGACAGAGAGCCATTGGTGTTGTTTGGTACAGCAGGGGAGATATCACAGGAAGACGTATATAATTGGGTGTCATCGTCATGGAGATGGCACTGGAAACTGATAGTCTGTCCAATAGGAGCTGTGTAGAGAGAACAGAGGAAAGGACCAAGGATTGAACCCTGAGGAACCCCAACAGCAAGAATAGAGAGGAGGGGAGGTAGAGCCAGTGAATGATACACTGAAAGAGCGGCCAGAGAGGTAGGAAGAGAACCAGGAGAGGGCAGTGTCCTTTAGGCTGATAGATTGGAGCATGGTGAGGAGGAGATGGTGGTCTACAGTGTCAAATGCTGCAGAGAGATCCAGGAGAATGATTAGAGAGTAATGACTGTTGCATTTAGATGTCAGGAGGTCATTAGGGGCTTATGACAGAATGTTTGGAATAAGAGGGGAAGATGCCACAAGAGAGAGGTTGAAGATTTTAGGTGAGTGGTGACAGCCAGGGAGAGAGACTGGAGGAGGTGTGAGGGAATAGGGACAGTAGTGCATGTGGTAGGATGAGAAGAAGAGAGGAGCCTGTAGACTTCTTCTGTAACTGGGTCAAATGTAGATAGTGAGGCAGGAGAGAGGGAAGTAGGAAAGGGATCAATGACAGATTGGGAGCTGATTTTCTGCCGGATATTTTCAATTTTCTCTTTGAAGTAGGTGATCAGATCTCCAGGACAGAGGTCTGTGAGAGGCACCTGCACTTTTGGACTGAGGAGGGAGTGAAAAGTGCCAAAGAGTTTTTTCAGATTATTGGATAGTGAGGAGATCAGGGTGGTATAGTAGGTCTGTTTGGTGAGGTAAAGGACAGAGTTATAAGTTGTCAACATAAATTTATAATGGAATCTTGTGGTGTGCAAGTTTTCATAGAAGTTTGGAACTTTTGGAGCATCACTGGAGGAAGCAAGTTTGAGGTGTAAGCCAGGGTAGCTTTCATCTCTGTTTGGAGGTTCTGAGTGTAGGGGGCATTACTTCATCCAGGCTGCTTCTGAGGGTGTCATTATAGTGTTTTGCAGCCATTTATGGACAGGAGAGGGAAGAGATTGGGGACAGTAATGACTGTACAGTGTCTGTAAAAGTAGGAGTGTGCTAAGATAGATGAGGACTTGTGACAGTGAACGAGAGAAGGTTGTGGTCACAGAGTGGGAGAGGAGAGTTAGTAAAGTTGGAAAATGAGAAGAGTCTAAAAAAAAAGACCAGGTCATGCGTGTTGCTGTCTTTATGTGTCAGAGAGTTGTGAAAGTCCAAAAGAGAAGGTTAGAGATAGAGGCTGGGAGGCAGACTGGGAGACAGGGCTGTTAATGGGGATGTTAAAGTCACCCAAAATTAGAATTTGTAGTTTTGAGGACAAGAAGCTTGGCAGCCAGGTAGCAAAGTGATCCAGAAACTGGGTGGGTGAGCCAGGGAGTCACTCTGAAGGGGAGGGTATGAAAAAGTCTGAGGGTATGGACCTCAAAAGTTCGGAATGAGAGTGATGGTACTGGTGGAATGATCTGGAAAGTGGATTGTGGGGAAAGAAGTACACCTACTTCACCACCATGTCTGTTGCCAGGTCTGGGGGTAAGAAAAAAAATGTAGGCCACTGTAAGAGACAGCAGCAGGAGAAACAGTGTCAGAATGCTGAATCCAACTTTCGGTGAGGGCCAGCAGATTGAGAATATTAGTAAGAAAGAAGTTGTGAATGTATTGGAGCTTGTTACACACCAACCGTGGATTCCAGAGCATTCAATAAAAAGAGGGAAGAGAGCACACACAATGGATGTTTATAAGATTAGCAGGGTTTCTGTGGGAGATGGAGAAGAGGTTGAAATGTGAAAATGGTGGGCCGGGGTTAGGAGAGATATCCCCTGAACTTAGCAGCAAAAGTTTTAAGAGAAAGAGCAAATGGCTGTGTGATTTGTAAGAGAGCTGATTGTGCTGCACCCTGGCACATGATGGGTTGAGATGAATCAGGAAGGCAAATAAAGCATTTGAGCTGTACATAGGGGAGGGAAGGAGAGAGGGGCTATGTGGAGAGAGTGAAATGGAGGTGTACTAGGGTGGCGAGTGTAGAGTAAAAGAATACATAAAAAAATGGATCGAGAGACAATGAACATAACGTTGATCTGGTAATTTGATTGTTTGTGTAGGCACATAAATTACTGTTTTCCGGCAGAAGATCGCACTGTGTAAACGGCCTCTGCTGACGGCAAACAACGAGTCTCTATGGCAATGCATCTGTATGGGGGAAAGCAACAGCATTGGCGATCAATGCTCCCCTTACTGTGGAGGAGATCACTGCATGCAGTGCTCTCAATCACTGATGAGCAGCCAATTGTTGGGAAGGAATGCTATCACACAGGATATGATCTATCCCGTCCCATCCCAACTGTATCGTCCCATCGTAAGAGACTTTAAAGGCTATGTTTTTATTATTGCATAGCACAGTACTTATTTTGAGCTAAAACTTATTTTTTCAATTGGTCTTTATTAAAAATATGGAATCCTTTTTTGTGTACAGAGCTGAGATAATGTAGAAGCAGCCTGTGGATTTTCTGTATTTTCCGTTATTTGGGGAGGTGAAGGAGTCCTTATCTCTGCTCTCTGACATTATAAACACTCATTATAGTTCAGTTCTTATCTTACTGATAAGAATGTGGCTTAAATAAGTGTTTATGACCTGTTAGTAGTTTAGAGATAAGAGTTATTAGATGACTGGCACAAAGTGACAAAGTGAAAGTACCACACAGTTAGAAAAACAGACAGAATGGCTCAATATTCTTTAATAAAGGCCAATTGAAAATATGATTTCTAGCCAAAAATGAGTAAAATGCCATTATAAACAAAAATGGTCTCCGAAGGTGTTCATAGCCTTTAAGGATCAAACAATTTAACAACAGATAAACAGATGCTGTCTACACTGAGAAACTTAGACTATAAGTAAGTAATGATTATGCAGGATGAGATGTACAGCAATCAGGGTTATAAAAGATGCATATGCCTGAATGAAGAGAAGAAAGATGGCTGTTAGATCCATGCCATGTTTAACTGCCTGACGTTTGTCCAACAACGACACTTTGCGCATGACAAACGTGTCACCCAAGACGTATATTACACTTATACCCCTTAAGAGCCTCCTATCATGCTCACTAGTTTTGAGACCAGAAGACCATGGAGTTCACACCTGACTGCACTTTACCTGGTGCGAGTGCTTCCTACACTATCACAGAAATTACACCTACAAGGAACTGCATGAAGAAGACATTCTTGGTGTTATCACTTGTCGGTCTGGAGAATATGTGAATTTGAAGTGGTAGCTATGATTTACAGAGTTGAGGACCCCTTATTGGCACACCTATAGGTGCAGAATTCCAAGTTTCTGTTTGAGGTGGATACACCTCGTCCATGACCTTTTTGGACATGTGTTAGATGGTCTCTGAGACCTTGGACTCCTCTTAACTGAAGAGTTTCTCGCCTATTGGATCTGCAGCCTCCAGTTGTGCCATGAAAGGAGGCTCTCCCCCTCTTTATCAGATAGGTATTCCATGAAAAATCCTATTTCGACCAAAGATCATATTAGGTTGGTACTTCACTGAGGGCAAGTGTTCCTAGAGTGGACATCTTCTTCCCCCATATTTTAACCCAGAGAGATCTTCTCCTAGAAGTAGTTTAGGAAGGAAGCAGCACAACGACGTATACTGAGCTAGAAACATCATCACACTGCACCGCGTGTCAAAACCAGGCATAGCCATGGTGGCCAGGAGAGTTTTATGGATTAATTTTGTTCAATTTTACAATATATAATGTAGAAAACATCATAAAGTAACCAGACAGTCATAAATAGACAAGGCACGTAGCAAGTGAAGCCATGAGAATGCATTTTATTACTTTCTTCTGATCATACAGTTTTATAGGAATTTAATGTTATGAACATTCACAGCAGAGGAGGATTTGACAAACAAGTTCCTACAGCAGAAGGCAGGAGATATGTCAGTGTGCACCTTAGTAATAATACAATGAATAGGGAGACCACATTTTGTACCCCATGTTCAACGCACATGGGTAGAATGATGTTTCATTTCCTTGTTGTGTTGAGATCTGAGCTTGAAAGGTTGCTTGAGGTACTACTTGTGGAGCAACAACCTGGGGAGTTACCTGAGGTGCCACTTGTGGAGCAACAACCTGGGGAGTTACCTGAGGTGCCACTTGTGGAAGAACAGCCTGGGGGGTTACCTGAGGTGCTACTTGTGGAGCAACAACCTGGGGAGTTACCAGAGGTGCTACCTGTGGAGCAACAACTTGGGGAGTTACCTGAGGTGCCACTTGTGGAGCAACAACCTGGGGAGTTACCTGAGGTGCAACTTGATATACCACTTGTGGAATACCTGCCAGGGAAGCTGGTGCCACTTGCTGAGGAACAGCCTGCGGAGCTGCCTGATATATCACTTGTGGAGTACCTGCCTGGGGAGCTGGTGCCACTTGCCGAGGAACAGCCTGGGGAGCTGCCTGATATACCACCTGTGGAGTACCTGTCTGGGGAGCTGGTGCCACTTGCCAAGGAACAGCCTGGGGAGCTGCCTGATATACCACCTGTGGAGTACCTGTCTGGGGAGCTGGTGCCACTTGCTGAGGAACAGCCTGGGGAGCTGCCTGATATATCACTTGTGGAGCACCTGCCTGGGGAGATGGTGCCACTTGCTGAGGAACAGCCTGGGGAGCTGCCGGATATACCACCTGTGGAGTACCTGTCTGGGGAGCTGGTGTCACTTGCTGAGGAACAGCCTGGGGAGCTGCCTGATATACCACCTGTGGAGTACCTGTCTGGGGAGCTGGTGTCACTTGCTGAGGAACAGCCTGGGGAGCTGCCTGATATACCACCTGTGGAGTACCTGTCTGGGGAGCTGGTGCCACTTGCTGAGGAACAGCCTGGGGAGCTGCCTGATATATCACTTGTGGAGCACCTGCCTGGGGAGCTGGTGCCACTTGCTGAGGAACAGCTTGGGGAGCTGCCTGATATACCACCTGTGGAGTACCTGTCTGGGGAGCTGGTGCCACTTGCTGAGGAACAGCCTGGGGAGCTGCCTGATATATCACTTGTGGAGCACCTGACTGGGGAGCTGGTGCCACTTGCTGAGGAACAGCCTGGGGAGCTGCCTGATATACCACCTGTGGAGTAGCTGTCTGGGGAGCTGGTGCCACTTGCTGAGGAACAGCCTGGGGAGCTGCCTGATATACCACCTGTGGAGTACCTGTCTGGGGAGCTGGTGTCACTTGCTGAGGAACAGCCTGGGGAGCTGCCTGATATACCACCTGTGTTGGTACTTCACTGAGGGCAAGTGTTCCTAGAGTGGACATCTTCTTCCCCCATATTTTAACCCAGAGAGATCTTCTCCTAGAAGTAGTTTAGGAAGGAAGCAGCACAACGACGTATACTGAGCTAGAAACATCATCACACTGCACCGCGTGTCAAAACCAGGCATAGCCATGGTGGCCAGGAGAGTTTTATGGATTAATTTTGTTCAATTTTACAATATATAATGTAGAAAACATCATAAAGTAACCAGACAGTCATAAATAGACAAGGCACGTAGCAAGTGAAGCCATGAGAATGCATTTTATTACTTTCTTCTGATCATACAGTTTTATAGGAATTTAATGTTATGAACATTCACAGCAGAGGAAGATTTGACAAACAAGTTCCTACAGCAGAAGGCAGGAGATATGTCAGTGTGCACCTTAGTAATAATACAATGAATAGGGAGACCACATTTTGTACCCCATGTTCAACGCACATGGGTAGAATGATGTTTCATTTCCTTGTTGTGTGGAGATCTGAGCTTGAAAAGTTGCTTGAGGTACTACTTGTGGAGCAACAACCTGGGGAGTTACCTGAGGTGCCACTTGTGGAGCAACAACCTGGGGAGTTACCTGAGGTGCCACTTGTGGAAGAACAGCCTGGGGGGTTACCTGAGGTGCTACTTGTGGAGCAACAACCTGGGGAGTTACCAGAGGTGCTACTTGTGGAGCAACAACTTGGGGAGTTACCTGAGGTGCCACTTGTGGAGCAACAACCTGGGGAGTTACCTGAGGTGCTACTTGTGGAGCAACAACTTGGGGAGTTACCTGAGGTGCCACTTGTGGAGCAACAACCTGGGGAGTTACCTGAGGTGCAACTTGATATACCACTTGTGGAATACCTGCCAGGGAAGCTGGTGCACCTTGCTGAGGAACAGCCTGGGGAGCTGCCTGATATACCACTTGTGGAGTGCCAGTCTGGAGAGCTGAAGCTACTTGTAGAGTACCTGCCTGGGGAGCTGTTGTCACTTGCTGAGGTACAGCCTGAGGAGCTGCCTGATATACCACTTCTGGAGTGCTAGCCTGGGAAGCTGGTGCCACTTGCTGAGGAACAGCCTGGGGAGCTGCCTGATATACCACTTGTGGAGATCCTGCCTGGGAAGCTGGTGCCACTTGCTGAGGAACAGCCTGGGGAGCTGCCTGATATACCACTTGTGGAGATCCTGCCTGGGGAGCTGGTGCCACTTGCTGAGGAACAGCCTGGGGAGCTGCCTGATATACCACCTGTGGAGTACCTGCCTGGGGAGCTGGAGCCACTTGTGGAGTACCTGTCTGGGGAGCTGGAGCCACCTGCGAGGAATCAGCCTGGGAAGCTGGTGCCACTTGCTGAGGAACAGCCTGGGGAGCTGCCTGATATACCACTTGTGGAGATCCTGCCTGGGGCACTGGTGCCACTTGCTGAGGAACAGCCTGGGGAGCTGCCTGATATACCACCTGTGGAGTACCTGCCTGGGGAGCTGGTACCACTTGCTGAGGAACAGCCTGGGATGCTGTCTGATATACCACTTGTGGAGTACCTGCCTGGGGAGCTGGTGCCACTTGCTGAGGAACAGCCTGCGGAGCTGCCTGATATATCACTTGTGGAGTACCTGCCTGGGGAGCTGGTGCCACTTGCCGAGGAACAGCCTGGGGAGCTGCCTGATATACCACCTGTGGAGTACCTGTCTGGGGAGCTGGTGCCACTTGCCGAGGAACAGCCTGGGGAGCTGCCTGATATACCACCTGTGGAGTACCTGTCTGGGGAGCTGGTGCCACTTGCTGAGGAACAGCCTGGGGAGCTGCCTGATATATCACTTGTGGAGCACCTGCCTGGGGAGATGGTGCCACTTGCTGAGGAACAGCCTGGGGAGCTGCCGGATATACCACCTGTGGAGTACCTGTCTGGGGAGCTGGTGTCACTTGCTGAGGAACAGCCTGGGGAGCTGCCTGATATACCACCTGTGGAGTACCTGTCTGGGGAGCTGGTGTCACTTGCTGAGGAACAGCCTGGGGAGCTGCCTGATATACCACCTGTGGAGTACCTGTCTGGGGAGCTGGTGCCACTTGCTGAGGAACAGCCTGGGGAGCTGCCTGATATATCACTTGTGGAGCACCTGCCTGGGGAGCTGGTGCCACTTGCTGAGGAACAGCTTCGGGAGCTGCCTGATATACCACCTGTGGAGTACCTGTCTGAAGAGCTGGTGCCACTTGCTGAGGAACAGCCTGGGGAGCTGCCTGATATATCACTTGTGGAGCACCTGCCTGGGGAGCTGGTGCCACTTGCTGAGGAACAGCCTGGGGAGCTGCCTGATATACCACCTGTGGAGTAGCTGTCTGGGGAGCTGGTGCCACTTGCTGAGGAACAGCCTGGGGAGCTGCCTGATATACCACCTGTGGAGTACCTGTCTGGGGAGCTGGTGTCACTTGCTGAGGAACAGCCTGGGGAGCTGCCTGATATACCACCTGTGGAGTACCTGTCTGGGGAGCTGGTGCTACTTGCTGAGGAACAGCCTGGGGAGCTGCCTGATATATCACTTGTGGAGCACCTGCCTGGGGAGCTGGTGCCACTTGCTGAGGAACAGCCTGGGGAGCTGCCTGATATACCACCTGTGGAGTACCTGTCTGGGGAGCTGGTGCCACTTGCTGAGGAACAGCCTGGGGAGCTGCCTGATATACCACCTGAGGAGTACCTGCCTGGGGAGCTGGTGCCACTTGCTGAGGAACAGCCTGCGGAGCTGCCTGATATACCACCTGTGGTGTACCTGCCTGGGGAGCTGGTGCCACTTGCTGAGGAACAGCCTGGGGAGCTGCCTGATATACCACCTGTGGAGTACCTGCCTGGGGAGCTGGTGCCACTTGCTGAGGAACAGCCTGGGGAGCTGCCTGATATACCACCTGTGGAGCACCTGACTGGGGAGCTGGTGCCACTTGCTGAGGAACAGCCTGGGGAGCTGCCTGATATACCACCTGTGGAGTACTTGTCTGGGAAGCTGGTGCCACTTGCTGAGGAACAGCCTGGGGAGCTGCCTGATATATCACTTGTGGAGCACCTGACTGGGGAGATGGTGCCACTTGCTGAGGAACAGCCTGGGGAGCTGCCTGATATGACACCTGTGGAGTACCTGTCTGGGGAGCTGGTGCCACTTGCTGAGGAACAGCCTGGGGAGCTGCCTGATATACCACCTGTGGAGTACCTGCCTGGGGAGCTGGTGCCACTTGCTGAGGAACAGCCTGGGGAGCTGCCTGATATACCACCTGTGGAGTACCTGTCTGGGGAGCTGGTGCCACTTGCTGAGGAACAGCCTGGGGAGTTGCCTGATATATCACTTGTGGAGCACCTGCCTGGGGAGATGGTGCCACTTGCTGAGGAACAGCCTGGGGAGCTGCCTGATATGCCACTTGTGGAGTACCAGCCTGGGGAGCTGGAGCTACTTGTGGGGCAACAGCCTGGGGAGTTACCTGAGGTGCCACTTGTGAAACAACAGCCTGGGGAGTTACCTGAGGTACCACTTGTGGAGGCACAGCCTGGGGAGCTGGTGCCACTTGTGGAGGAGCTACCTGAGGTACCAGAATTTGAGGAACAATCTGGGGAACTTGCCTAGGTAGTGCTGGTGATTGTAAGGTTAGCCATGAGCATGCTTGATTTGATAGAATTGGTGTCTGAACTACAGGTGGCAATTGACTTTGAGCGGTTTGTTGAGTTGGTACTACTTGTTGAACTGGAGCTGTTTGTGGCACTTGTACTGACTGCTGAACTGCAGCTGCTTGTGGAGCTGGTGCTACTTGCTGAATGAGAGCTGTTTGTGGAGCTGGTGCTACTTGCGGAACTGGAGTTGTTTGTGGAACTGGTGCTGCTTGCTGAACTGGTAGTTGAGCAGGCACTTGATATTGAACAGGTACTTGGAATGGTACTCCCAGTGTAACTACTTGCTGGCCCTGAATTGGCACTTGAGATTGTGCTTGTTGAGCTGGTTGTTGAACAGGCACTTGGATGGGTACTGCTTGAGCTGGTTGTTGAGCAGGCAATTGGGCTGGTGCTTGTTGAGTAGGCACTTGGGCTGGTGCTTGTTGAGTTGGTAGTTGAGTAGGCACTTGGACTGGTGCCTGTTGAGCTGGTTGTTGAGCAGGGACTTGACATTGATAAGGCACTTGGAATGGTACTAACACAGTAACTACTTGTCCCTGAACTGGCATTTGGAATGGCTTTTGTTGAACAGGCACTTGGGCTGGTGCCTGCTGAGCTGGTTGTTGGGCAGGTACCTGGACTGGTGCCTGTTGATTTGGTTGTTGAACAGGCACTTGGACTGGTGCCTGTTGAGCTGGTTGTTGAGCAGGCACTTGTACTGGTGCCTGTTGAGCAGGCAATTGGACAGGTGTCTGTTGAGCTTGTTGTTGAGCAGGCACTAGGACTGGAGCCTGTTGAGCTGGTTGTTGAGCAGGCACTTGGACTGATGCTTGTTGAGCTGGTTGTTGAGCAGGCACTTGGACTGGAACCCATTGAGCTGGTTGTTGAGCAGGCACTTGGGCTGATGCTTGTTGAGCTGGTTGTTGAGCAGGCACTTGGACTGGAGCCTGTTGAGCTGGTTGTTGAGCTGGTTGTTGAGCAGGCAATTGGACTGGAACCCATTGAGCTGGTTGTTGAGCAGGCACTTGGGCTGATGCTTGTTGAGCTGGTTGTTGAGCAGGCACTTGGACTGGAGCCTGTTGAGCTGGTTGTTGAGCAGGCACTTGGACTGGAACCCATTGAGCTGGTTGTTGAGCAGGCACTTGGGCTGATGCTTGTTGAGCTGGTTGTTGAGCAGGCACTTGGACTGGAGCCTGTTGAGCTGGTTGTTGAGCAGGCAATTGGACTGGTGTCTGTTGAGCTGGTTGTTGAGCAGGCACTTGGACTGGAGCTGGTTGTTGAGCAGGCAATTGGACAGGTGTCTGTTGAGCTGGTTGTTGAGCAGGCACTTGGACTGGAACCCATTGAGCTGGTTGTTGAGCAGGCACTTGGGCTGATGCTTGTTGAGCTGGTTGTTGAGCAGGCACTTGGACTGGAGCCTGTTGAGCTTGTTGTTGAGCAGGCAATTGGACTGGAACCCATTGAGCTGGTTGTTGAGCAGGCACTTGGGCTGATGCTTGTTGAGCTGGTTGTTGAGCAGGCACTTGGACTGGAGCCTGTTGAGCTGGTTGTTGAGCAGGCACTTGGGCTGATGCTTGTTGAGCTGGTTGTTGAGCAGGCACTTGGACTGGAGCCTGTTGAGCTGGTTGTTGAGCAGGCAATTGGACTGGAACCCATTGAGCTGGTTGTTGAGCAGGCACTTGGGCTGATGCTTGTTGAGCTGGTTGTTGAGCAGGCACTTGGACTGGAGCCTGTTGAGCTGGTTGTTGAGCAGGCACTTGGACTGGAACCCATTGAGCTGGTTGTTGAGCAGGCACTTGGGCTGATGCTTGTTGAGCTGGTTGTTGAGCAGGCACTTGGACTGGAGCCTGTTGAGCTGGTTGTTGAGCAGGCAATTGGACAGGTGTCTGTTGAGCTGGTTGTTGAGCAGGCACTTGGACTGGAACCCATTGAGCTGGTTGTTGAGCAGGCACTTGGGCTGATGCTTGTTGAGCTGGTTGTTGAGCAGGCACTTGGACTGGAGCCTGTTGAGCTGGTTGTTGAGCAGGCACTTGGACTGGAGCCTGTTGAGCTGGTTGTTGAGCAGGCAATTGGACTGGAACCCATTGAGCTGGTTGTTGAGCAGGCACTTGGGCTGATGCTTGTTGAGCTGGTTGTTGAGCAGGCACTTGGACTGGAGCCTGTTGAGCTGGTTGTTGAGCAGGCACTTGGACTAGAACCCATTGAGCTGGTTGTTGAGCAGGCACTTGGGCTGATGCTTGTTGAGCTGGTTGTTGAGCAGGCAATTGGACTGGTGTCTGTTGAGCTGGTTGTTGAGCAGGCACTTGGACTGGAGCTGGTTGTTGAGCAGGCAATTGGACAGGTGTTTGTTGAGCTGGTTGTTGAGCAGGCACTTGGACTGGAACCCATTGAGCTGGTTGTTGAGCAGGCACTTGGGCTGATGCTTGTTGAGCTGGTTGTTGAGCAGGCACTTGGACTGGAGCCTGTTGAGCTGGTTGTTGAGCAGGCAATTGGACTGGTGTCTGTTGAGCTGGTTGTTGAGCAGGCACTTGGACTGGAGCTGGTTGTTGAGCAGGCAATTGGACAGGTGTCTGTTGAGCTGGTTGTTGAGCAGGCACTTGGACTGGAACCCATTGAGCTGGTTGTTGAGAAGGCACTTGGGCTGATGCTTGTTGAGCTGGTTGTTGAGCAGGCACTTGGACTGGAGCCTGTTGAGCTGGTTGTTGAGCAGGCAATTGGACTGGAACCCATTGAGCTGGTTGTTGAGCAGGCACTTGGGCTGATGCTTGTTGAGCTGGTTGTTGAGCAGGCACTTGGACTGGAGCCTGTTGAGCTGGTTGTTGAGCAGGCACTTGGACTGGAACCCATTGAGCTGGTTGTTGAGCAGGCACTTGGGCTGATGCTTGTTGAGCTGGTTGTTGAGCAGGCAATTGGACTGGTGTCTGTTGAGCTGGTTGTTGAGCAGGCACTTGGACTGGAGCTGGTTGTTGAGCAGGCAATTGGACAGGTGTCTGTTGAGCTGGTTGTTGAGCAGGCACTTGGACTGGAGCCTGTTGAGCTGGCACTTGAACTGGTGCCTGTTGAGTTGGTTGTTGAGCAGGCACTTGGACTGGAACCTGTTGAGCTGGTTGTTGAGCAGGCACTTGGACTGGAGCTTGTTGTTGAGCAGGCACTTGGACTGGAGCCTGTTGCACTGGTTGTTGAGCAGGCACTTGGACTGGAACCTGTTGAGCTGGCACTTTAACTGGTGCCTGTTGAGTTGGTTGTTGAGCAGGCACTTGGACTGGAACCTGTTGAGCTGGTTGTTGAGCAGGCACTTGGACTGGAGCTGGTTGTTGAGCAGGCACTTGGACAGGAGCTGGAATAGTTACTGCTGGTCCTTGAACTGGCACTTGATATAATGCTGGTTGAGCTGGTATTTGAGCAGGGACTTGACATTGATAAGGCACTTGGAATGGTACTAGCACAGTAGCTACTTGTCCCTGAACTGGCATTTGAAATGGTGTTTGTTGAACAGGCACTTGGACTGGTGCTGGTTGAGCTGCTTGTTGACCAGGAACTTGGACTGGAGCCTGTTGAGCTGGTTGTTGAGCAGGCACTTGGACTAGAACCTGTTGAGCTGGCACTTGGACTGGTGCCTGTTGAGTTGGTAGTTGAGCAGGCACTTGGACTGGGGCTTGAACAATAGCTACTGGTCCCTGAAATGGCACTTGTGCTTGTGCCTGCTGGGCTGGCGGTTGCTCTGGAACTTGTATCTGATATGCAAGTTGTAGGTACTGGGTAGCTCCTGTGAGCTGTTGCATTGATGGGATGTAGGGGTACATCTGCTGATTTGTTGCTGGCACTTGATAGGCGACTTGCTGGCTGGACTGTTGTGTTGGAGCTGCAGCTGCTTGCTGTACAAAACATTGCTCAGAGCTCCGTTCCTTCTGCACATGCTTGTAATAAGCCTTTGCAACGACACACACCAAAGTGATATATTCTTCAAAGCTTATTTCACCATCCCGATTCCTGTCCACGGCTTTCATGATTAAGTTAATGGTTTCTGGATCTTCTGTGTTCTGTAATTACATCAATAATCGAATCATGTATTAAAACAGCGATGAAACATGGTCTGCTTCATATATAACAATGTGTGACTCTTGAATGAGAGAACCTAAACCCAAAACAGATTGCTGGTCAGAGCCCTTGAATTGCTATAAGTTATCTGAATCATATTTTTCTCATCAATAATCATTACTTATGAAGACTGAAGGTCTTTATTGGCCAAACCAAAACCTACCAAGACCACCCTGCCTTCCCCCAAAGACGCAACTCTTAAGCATTTATCTAAGACCGCATCTAGGACTTACTTTGATGGCATCAGACAGCTCCACCTGTATGAGCTGCTCCATTTCTGCTGGTTTTAGACTTTGGCCAGGACATGGATTCTGGGAATATTTTTCGAAGATCTCTTGAATATTGTGGATAGCTTGCATGAGGATGGACATTTTGATTGATGTTCTATAAAGCTGCAGTATGAAGACAGTAGATGTATAATAATTTGTATGGTACATTGCTAACGCAAAAGCAATTGACTTTAAATACAGTTCAGCTAAGAACCTGAGCTAACCCAATGACAACAATGAGAAACTAAGAGAAAAGTACATAGGAGACATCAGAGACATATTGGCCGACACAAAACATATGATGGAAACTGGTAAGAGTAGAGCAGTCAAAAAGTAAAACTGTTGGGGTAGTCGTATTTCTGGTCACAAAGAACGAAGAACAAGGAGCAATAAGAGAGTGAATTGTGGAAGACTCTCGAAGAGCAGGGGGTGCACCACCAATGAGGCCAGGTGAGGCGATGGCTGCAGGCAGCACCAGGTAGGGGCAAGAAGGAGGCAGAGGAAGGGCCATGGGCAATGAGTGCTTTCATTGTGGCAAAGGGGTTAAAAAATTGGCATTGGGGGTAGGCGTTGTTTCAGTTTTTGCCTCGGGCAGCAGAATGGCTAGGTGCACCCCTGTCGAAGAGCAATCTTGAGCAGTCAAGGTTGTATAAAGGTTAATGAAGACCAAGAGCAGTAACAGGAGTACTTTGGTATCCTTGAAGTTAGAGGTAGAAACCACAATCCAAATCTTCTATATGTTCTACATATTCTACATCTTACGTACATTGACCTATGTATTAGATGTCAGCAGGAAGTGTCCCTGCAATGTTTGAAAAGATTGGTGGAACACCCTCACAAACCCTGGAAAGAAAGACCTCGGTAAGCTGCAGCCGGGGCAAGAATATGGCGGATAAAATGTAATGTCGGTAAATGCAGCACGGCCATGGTCACTGTATGACTGCAGATAAATTACATGGAACAAAACTAGAGGCAACAGAACAAGAGATGGCAAGGTATTGTGGAGAAAGCTTAGCACAGGGTTCAATGTCAGGCAGCAGCTGCAAAAGCAAATACAATTATATGGTGGATAAAAAGAGAAATAAAACCTGCGATCCCCATATCATACACTCTCTATAAATCCCTTGAGAGATCACACCTCAAACATGGGGATTTCTCCAAAACCTGTATCCTGCACATGGAAATCTTACACAGTAAAGAAACTAGCTTGTAGACCTGGTGGAAGGTTCCTGTCATGGAGAGCAGTGCTGAGGTCCACTTACCTGTGTGTGTCTATTGTAGATCAGCAGAGCAGTGAACCATACAGTACATAGAGCATCTAGCTGGCCCGTATTTATACTGCATGGTGACACACTAGTATGATGATGTAACTATTAGTGTGCAGCGCTGATTATACCCTCAGGTGACCACATTAATGACACCCATAATCTTCCCCATACAACAGGTCCCATAAAAACACTGTGCTCTATCCTGTGCCTTTCATAGCACTCACCCTCCCTACTACCATGATGCTGTGTCAGCGGGATCATACCGGCACTGCTATATACTACAAAGGGACTCAGGGGTACATCTTGGTCCGGAAGGGGTCAGGGGCCAACTATAGTGACACTTATGGAGACTGCTGGTGACCACCACAATCTCTGACCACTAGAATCTATGAACACCACCTTGTCTGACCATCACTTTTCTGACCACCACGTCTCTAATCACCACAATTTCTGATCACCACATTCTTTGACCATCATAATCTCTGACCACCAAATTCTCTGACCACTACAATTTCTCTCCACCACAATGTCTGACCACTTCATTATTTGACCATCCCTTGTCTAACCATTATAATCTCTGACCAATACAATCTCTGACCACAACCTCTCACCGTTCTCTGACCGCCCCGATTTTGACCATCTCTTCTCTGATCATCACATTTTCTGACCACCGCAATCTCTGATCACTGCATTCTCTGACCACCATAATCTCTGACCATCCCTTCTCTGACCACCACAATCTCTGACCATCCCTTCTCTGACCACCACATTCTCTAATCTCCACAATCTCTGACCACAACATTCTCTGATCTCCACACTTTCCGACCACCACAATTTTTGACCATCCCTTCTCTAATCGCCACATCTCTGACCATCCCTTTTCTGATCATCACATTCTCTGACCACCACAATCTCTAATTACTGCATTCTCTGACCACCACAATCTCTGACCAACCCTTCTCTCACCACCACAATCTCTGACCATCCCTTCTCTGACCACCACATTCTCTGATCTCTACAATCTCTGACCACAACATTCTCTGATCTCCACACTTTCCGACCACCACAATTTTTTTACCATCCCTTCTAAAATCGCCACATCTCTGACCATCCCTTTTCTGACCACTACATTCTCTGATGACCACATTCTCTCACCACCACATTCTCTGATGACCACATTCTCTCACTGCCACATTCTCTGATGACCACAATTTCTGACCACCTCATTCTATGGCCACCTAATTCTCTGTCCACCATATTCTCTGACCTGAGGTCAGGGATTGGCCCCAATGGTCGTGAAAATGTTCGGGAGGGGGAATCAAACACCTTTTCTTCTGGGTGGGGACACAGTTTAATGTATGGTCTGGGGCGCCCTGTCTTCTGTACATGCCAGTGTATCTCAATGTTGAGATGTATCACAGAGCCCTGCAGCTATATAGATATCTGTATTACTGTTAATATGAGTGATTACAGAGCTGATTTGTATGAGAATACAATCCGAGTGTCAGTCTGAACTGTCAATATGGAACATAATGGCTGCTCACCCCTGTCACCCTGTCATGTATCTTGGGCAGAGCAGATTCCTTCCCCATTACAGGACCTGCACCAGATACCATGTTAATAATATATGACATAATTGCCATCCTGTGCTGCAAAATTAGATGTCACTCCACCAAGGCTCTCATTACAGTAATGAGTATAATCGGGCTCAGAGGTTGTCAGCGGGTCACACAGTGCGGGCAGAGGGTGGCTGTGAGGACGCGCTCTATAGGGCGACGTATCCGGCACATGTGCGGTATGGGCTATAGTGGCACTTAATGACAGACATATCAAGGAGAACTAGAAGTCTATGACCCTCTGCCCCCCCCCCCCCTTCCCCCAACCATGGCTTAAATGTACTCCTTCTATTATTTGGGAATACAGTAATATCATTCAAGGCATATATGGCGCTATTATGTGTGCACTACATGGCAGTGTTATATGGCGCTATGATGTGTGCACTAATAAGCATTATTATTACGAAACTATTATGTGTGCTCTATATGGCAGTATTATAAAAAGTGCTATATGTCAGTATTATTTATTTACTCACTTATATAGTGCTGACATATTCCGCAGCGCTGTGCGCACAGTATCATCACTCATTGTCATCAGTGGGGCTCAAAAAACCCGTGCACACATGGCGAGAATATACTATGTCCATGTAGATGTTGCCACCATGGTGCTGTTATTCTGGCAGTTTTATTTATGCACTATATGGCAGTATTATGTACTGCATGTACTATAAGGCAGTGTTATTATGGCAGTATTATATATGCACTATACGTCGGTGTTATGTAAGTAATATGTATACACTATATGGCAGTATTATGTATACACTATACGTCAGTGTTATATCAATATTATGTATACACTATATGGCAGTGTTATTATGGCAGTATTATGTACTGCATGTACTATAATGCAGTGTTATTATGGCAGTATTATATATGCACTATACGTCAGTGTTATGTCAGTATCATGTATACACTATATGGCAGTGTTATTATGGCAGTATTATGTATACACTATATGGCAGTGTTATATCAATATTATGTATACACTATATGGCAGTGTTATATCAGTATTATGTATACACTATACGTCAGTGTTATTATGGCAGTATTATATATGCACTATACGTCGGTGTTATGTCAGTATCATGTATACACTATATGGCAGTGTTATTATGGCAGTATTATGTACTGCATGTACTATAATGCAGTGTTATTATGGCAGTATTATATATGCACTATACGTCAGTGTTATGTCAGTATCATGTATACACTATATGGCAGTGTTATTATGGCAGTATTATGTATACACTATATGGCAGTGTTATATCAATATTATGTATACACTATATGGCAGTGTTATATCAGTATTATATATGCACTATACGTCAGTGTTATTATGGCAGTATTATATATGCACTATACGTCAGTGTTATTATGGCAGTATTATATATGCACTATACGTCAGTGTTATGTCAGTATCATGTATACACTATATGGCAGTGTTATTATGGCAGTATTATATATGCACTATACGTCAGTGTTATATCAGTATTATGTATACACTATATGGCAGTGTTATTATGGCAGTATTATGTATACACTATATGGCAGTGTTATATCAGTATTATGTATACACTATATGGCAGTGTTATTATGGCAGTATTATATATGCACTATACGTCAGTGTTATATCAGTATTATGTATACACTATATGGCAGTGTTATTATGGCAGTATTATGTATACACTATATGGCAGTGTTATATCAGTATTATGTATACACTATATGGCAGTGTTATTATGGCAGTATTATATATGCACTATACGTCAGTGTTATATCAGTATTATGTATACACTATATGGCAGTGTTATTATGGCAGTATTATGCATACACTATATGGCAGTGTTATTATGGCAGTATTATATATGCACTATACGTCAGTGTTATATCAGTATTATGTATACACTATATGGCAGTGTTATTATGGCAGTATTATATATGCACTATACGTCAGTGTTATATCAGTATTATGTATACACTATATGGCAGTGTTATTATGGCAGTATTATGTATACACTATACGTCAGTGTTATTATGGCAGTATTATATATGCACTATACGTCAGTGTTATGTCAGTATCATGTATACACTATATGGCAGTGTTATTATGGCAGTATTATGTATACACTATATGGCAGTGTTATTATGGCAGTATTATATATGCACTATACGTCAGTGTTATATCAGTATTATGTATACACTATATGGCAGTGTTATTATGGCAGTATTATGTATACACTATATGGCAGTGTTATATCAGTATTATGTATACACTATATGGCAGTGTTATTATGGCAGTATTATGTATACACTATATGGCAGTGTTATTATGGCAGTATTATGTATACACTATATGGCAGTGTTATATCAGTATTATGTATACACTATATGGCAGTGTTATTATGGCAGTATTATGTATACACTATATGGCAGTGTTATATCAGTATTATGTATACACTATATGGCAGTGTTATTATGGCAGTATTATGTATGTGGCTGTTGAAGATTCTGGGTGCTGCCACCTATAGGGACCTGCTCTGAGTCTAGACAGCCATGGCCAATGCATTCCCATGGGGCTGCCCATCACTCCTAGCCGGCGTTAAAGGGACACTAAACAGAATCCAAAAGACAAAAAAAGAACAACCAACTCGGTGAAACGTCGTCTTCTTTTTCTTGTTTGGACAGATATCACAAACACAGAAATGAAAGATAAGGCAGAATAGCGGTGCATTCCTCTCCCAGGCTGCAGCCATGTCTTCTCCCCCTCTGATGCTAGTGCACGTGAGCCGGGAAATGTAGGGCAGCGGGCTGGGCTTAGTCTGGATAATGCTTGTCTACACAGTGAGCATGACCGTTTTGTTGAAACCCTAACCCTAGTTAGTAATAGCGTAAAATAGATTTGATAACACTGCCAGTCATATTACTAATAATACAAGCTGTAGTATATACATAGTACCAGTCATAGTACTTTTAATACCAGCTGTAGTATATAAATAGTACCAGCCATAGAACCAATAATACCAGCTGTAGTATATAAATAGTACCAGCCATAGAACCAATAATACCAGCTGTAGTATATAAATAGTACCAGCCATAGTACCAATAATACCAGCTGTAGTATATAAATAGTACCAGCCATAGTACCAATAATACCAGCTGTAGTATATAAATAGTACCAGCCATACTACCAATAATACCAGCTGTAGTATATACATAGTACCAGCCATACTACCAATAATACCAGCTGTAGTATATACATAGTACCAGCCATATTACCAATAATACTAGCTGTAGTATATAAATAGTACCAGCCATACTACCAATAATACCAGCTGTAGTATATACATAGTACCAGCCATATTACCAATAATACTAGCTGTAGTATATAAATAGTACCAGCCATACTACCAATAATACCAGCTGTAGTAAATAAATAGTCCCAGCCATAGTACCAATAATACCAGCTGTAGTATATAAATAGTACCAGCCATACTACCAATAATACCAGCTGTAGTATATACATAGTCCCAGCCATAGTACCAATAATACCAGCTGTAGTATATAAATAGTACCAGCCATACTACCAATAATACCAGCTGTAGTATATACATAGTACCAGCCATATTACCAATAATACTAGCTGTAGTATATAAATAGTACCAGCCATACTACCAATAATACCAGCTGTAGTATATACATAGTACCAGCCATATTACCAATAATACTAGCTGTAGTATATAAATAGTACCAGCCATACTACCAATAATACCAGCTGTAGTATATAAATAGTCCCAGCCATAGTACCAATAATACCAGCTGTAGTATATACATAGTACCAGCCATAGTACCAATAATACCAGCTGTAGTATATAAATAGTACCAGCCATAGTACCAATAATACCAGCTGTAATATATACATAGTACAAGTCATAGTACCAATAATACCAGCTGTAGTATATATATATACACACTCACCTAAAGAATTATTAGTGCCCCCATACTAATACGGTGTTGGACCCCCTTTTGCCTTCAGAACGGCCTTAATTCTACGTGGCATTGATCCCACAAGGTGCTGATAGCATTCTTTAGAAATGTTGGCCCATATTGATAGGATGGCATCTTGCAGTTGATGGAGATTTGAGGGATGCACATCCAGGGCACGAAGCTCCCGTTCCACCACATCCCAAAGATGCTCTATTGGGTTGAGATCTGGTGACTGTGGGGCCATTTTAGTGCAGTGAACTCATTGTCATGTTCAAGAAACCAATGTGAGATGATTGGAGCTTTGTGACATGGTGCATTATCCTGCTGGAAGTAGCCATCAGAGGATGGAGACATGTTCTCATTCTGTTTACCCCAAATTCCGACTCTACCATTTGAATGTCTCGACAGAAATCGAGACTCATCAGACCAGGCAACATTTTTCCAGTCTTCAACAGTCCAGTTTTGGTGAGCTCGTGCAGATTGTAGCCTCTTTGTCCTATTTGTAGTGGAGATGAGTGGTACCCGGTGGGGTCTTCTGCTGGTGTAGCCCATCCGCCTCAAGGTTGTGCGTGTTGTGGCTTCACAAATGCTTTGCTGCAGACCTCGGGTGTAACGAGTGGTTATTTCAGTCAACGTTGCTCTTCTATCAGCTTGAATCAGTCGGCCCATTCTCCTCTGACCTCTAGCATCCACAAGGCATTTTTGCCCACAGGACGGCCGCACACTGGATGTTTTTCCCTTTTCACACCATTCTTTGTAAACCCTAGAAATGGTTGTGCGTGAAAATCCCAGTAACTGAGCAGATTGTGAAATACTCAGACCGGCCCGTCTGGCACCAACAACCATGCCACGCTCAAAATGGCTTAAATCCCCTTTCTTTCCCATTCTGACATTCAGTTTGGAGTTCAGGAGATTGTCTTGACCAGGAGCCCCCCCCCTAAATGCATCGAAGCAACTGCCATGTGATTGGTTGACTAGATAATTGCATTAATGAGAAATAGAACAGGTGTTCCTAATAATTCTTTAGGTGAGTGTACATATACAGTACAGACCAAAAGCTTGGACCCACCTTCTCAGTCACAGAGTTTTCTTTGTTTTCATGACTATGAAGGCATCAAAACTATGAATTAACACATGTGGAATTATATACATAACAAACAAGTGTGAAACAACTGAAAATATGTCATATTCTAGGTTCTTCAAAGTAGCCACCTTTTGCTTTGATTACTGCTTTGCACACTCTTGGCATTCTCTTGATGAGCTCCAAGAGGTAGTCCCCTGAAATGGTCTTCCAACAGTCTTGAAGGAGTTCCCAGAGATGCTTAGCACTTGTTGGCCCTTTTGCCTTCACTCTGCGGTCCAGCTCACCCCAAACCATCTCGATTGGGTTCAGGTCCGGTGACTGTGGAGGCCAGGTCATCTGGCGCAGCACCCCATCACTCTCCTTCATGGTCAAATAGCCCTTACTTTCAAAGTTTTCCCAATTTTTCGGCTGACTGACTGACCTTCATTTCTTAAAGTAATGATGGCCTCTCGTTTTTCTTTACTTAGCTGCTTTTTTCTTGCCATAATACAAATTCTAACAGTCTATTCAGTAGGACTATCAGCTGTGTATCCACCTGACTTCTCCTCAACGCAACTGATGGTCCCAACCCCATTTATAAGGCAAGAAATCCCACTTATTAAACCTGACAGGGCACACCTGTGAAGTGAAGACCATTTCAGGGGACTACCTCTTGAAGCTCATCAAGAGAATGCCAAGAGTGTGCAAAGCAGTAATCAAAGCAAAAGGTGGCTACTTTGAAGAACCTAGAATATGACATATTTTCAGTTGTTTCCCACTTGTTTGTTATGTATATAATTCCACATGTGTTAATTCATAGTTTTGATGCCTTCATAGTCATGAAAATAAAGAAAACTCTTGGAATGAGAAGGTGGGTCCAAACTTTTGGTCTGTACTGTAAATATATATATATATACAGTATATAGTACCAGACATAGTACCAAGAGTACCAGCTGTAGTATATACATAGTACCAGCTGTAGTATATACATAGTACCAGCTGTAGTATATATATATATATATAGTATCAGACATAGTACCAATAATACCAGCTGTAGTATATACATAGTACCAATGATATTACTAATAATACCAGCCAAAGCACACATAGGCGAATGGCTAATTCCTGGCTCTGCAGTGATAATTCTGCCCCTCACTGCCCTTTACCCGCCTCACACTGGCACCGATATGGCACATCACCGGCACATTTTCCTCAGTATGCTGCCTCCATGACACTACTGCCTTGGGATGCCCGCTCCTCGTTGTGCCATCTGCTCTACAATACTATCACTGACTGGTGCCCAATTGTATGTGTCCCAGAATGGGCGCACAGAGGGTAGGCTGGGTCTGCAGGCGCCTCTACGTTATCGGCTTAGATACCCCAGTACTGCAGTGACCACACTGCCCAGCATGCCCTGTGTATAAGGGTTGGATAGACTCTGCACATGTAGGACGCACGATGGGGCTGCCATTAACCCTTCACGTGTGCTAATGAGGCTTCTCACTAATGGGCAGGTTGTGCACTGTCCTCGCTCACATTCCTCTGAGCCGCTAATTATCCAGCACTGACGCATGTCAGTGAATATGGGTTATGGGATCAGAGGGAGAGGCCCGAAGGAAAAGACGAGAATTATACACAAGATTACGGGACCAGGCAATCTGCTGACTGCTGGGATTAAGAGAGTGCACTCCTGGGATAGAGACGTGTCCTCCCACCGCACAGCGGCAGAACTGTCAGGGCAGGCTGGGAGTTGTAGTTTACCAAGAGCGAACAAGCCACGGGATGCATCCTCTGCTTTATTGCAAGGCATCACTGTGTTTATTATCCCTGTACTGTGACATCACTGTGTGTATTATCCCTGTACTGTGACATCACTGTGTTTATTATCGCTGTACTGTGACATCACTGTGTGTATTACCCCTGTACTGTGACATCACTGTGTTTATTATCGCTGTACTGTGACATCACTGAGTGTATTATCCCTGTACTGTGACATCACTGTGTGTATTATCTCTGTACTGTGACATCACTGTGTGTATTATCCCTGTACTGTGACATCACTGTGTGTATTATCTCTGTACTGTGACATCACTGTGTGTATCATCCCTGTACTGTGACATCACTGTGTGTATTATCTCTGTACTGTGACATCACTGTGTGTATCATCCCTGTACTGTGACATCACTGTGTTTATTATCCCTGTACTGTGACATCACTGTGTTTATTATCCCTGTACTGTGACATCACTGTGTGTATTATCTCTGTACTGTGACATCGCTGTGTGTATTATCTCTGTACTGTGACATCACTGTGTGTATTATCTCTGTACTGTGACATCACTGTGTTTATTATCTCTGTCCTGTGACATCACTGTGTTTATTATCTCTGTCCTGTGACATCACTGTGTGTATTATCTCTGTACTGTGACATCACTGTGTTTATTATCCCTGTACTGTGACATCACTGTGTGTATTATCCCTGTACTGTGACATCACTGTGTGTATTATCTCTGTACTGTGACATCACTGTGTGTATTATCCCTGTACTGTGACATCACTGTGTGTATTATCTCTGTACTGTGACATCACTGTGTTTATTATCTCTGTACTGTGACATCACTGTGTGTATTATCCCTGTACTGTGACATCACTGTGTTTATTATCCCTGTACTGTGACATCACTGTGTTTATTATCTCTGTACTGTGACATCACTGTGTGTATTATCCCTGTACTGTGACATCACTGTGTGTATTATCCCTGTACTGTGACATCACTGTGTGTATTATCCCTGTACTGTGACATCACTGTGTTTATTATCCCTGTACTGTGACATCACTGTGTGTATTATCTCTGTACTGTGACATCGCTGTGTGTATTATCTCTGTACTGTGACATCACTGTGTGTATTATCTCTGTACTGTGACATCACTGTGTTTATTATCTCTGTCCTGTGACATCACTGTGTTTATTATCTCTGTCCTGTGACATCACTGTGTGTATTATCTCTGTACTGTGACATCACTGTGTTTATTATCCCTGTACTGTGACATCACTGTGTGTATTATCCCTGTACTGTGACATCACTGTGTGTATTATCTCTGTACTGTGACATCACTGTGTGTATTATCCCTGTACTGTGACATCACTGTGTGTATTATCTCTGTACTGTGACATCACTGTGTTTATTATCTCTGTACTGTGACATCACTGTGTGTATTATCCCTGTACTGTGACATCACTGTGTTTATTATCCCTGTACTGTGACATCACTGTGTTTATTATCTCTGTACTGTGACATCACTGTGTGTATTATCTCTGTACTGTGACATCACTGTGTGTATTATCCCTGTACTGTGACATCACTGTGTGTATTATCTCTGTCCTGTGACATCACTGTGTGTATTATCTCTGTACTGTGACATCACTGTGTTTATTATCTCTGTACTGTGACATCACTGTGTTTATTATCCCTGTACTGTGACATCACTGTGTTTATTATCCCTGTACTGTGACATCACTGTGTGTATTATCTCTGTACTGTGACATCACTGTGTGTATTATCCCTGTACTGTGACATCACTGTGTGTATTATCTCTGTACTGTGACATCACTGTGTGTATTATCTCTGTACTGTGACATCACTGTGTTTATTATCTCTGTACTGTGACATCACTGTGTGTATTATCTCTGTACTGTGACATCACTGTGTTTATTATCTCTGTACTGTGACATCACTGTGTGTATTATCTCTGTACTGTGACATCACTGTGTGTATTATCTCTGTACTGTGACATCACTGTGTGTATTATCTCTGTACTGTGACATCACTGTGTGTATTATCTCTGTACTGTGACATCACTGTGTTTATTATCCCTGTACTGTGACATCACTGTGTGTATTATCTCTGTACTGTGACATCACTGTGTGTATTATCTCTGTACTGTGACATCACTGTGTGTATTATCCCTGTACTGTGACATCACTGTGTTTATTATCCCTGTACTGTGACATCACTGTGTGTATTATCTCTGTACTGTGACATCACTGTGTGTATTATCTCTGTACTGTGACATCACTGTGTGTATTATCCCTGTACTGTGACATCACTGTGTTTATTATCTCTGTACTGTGACATCACTGTGTGTATTATCCCTGTACTGTGACATCACTGTGTGTATTATCTCTGTACTGTGACATCACTGTGTTTATTATCCCTGTACTGTGACATCACTGTGTTTATTATCCCTGTACTGTGACATCACTGTGTTTATTATCCCTGTACTGTGACATCACTGTGTGTATTATCTCTGTACTGTGACATCACTGTGTTTATTATCCCTGTACTGTGACATCACTGTGTTTATTATCCCTGTACTGTGACATCGCTGTGTGTATTATCTCTGTACTGTGACATCACTGTGTTTATTATCCCTGTACTGTGACATCACTGTGTGTATTATCTCTGTACTGTGACATCGCTGTGTGTATTATTCCTGTACTGTGACATCACTGTGTTTATTATCCCTGTACTGTGACATCACTGTGTGTATTATCTCTGTACTGTGACATCGCTGTGTGTATTATCCCTGTACTGTGACATCACTGTGTGTATTATCTCTGTACTGTGACATCACTGTGTGTATTATCTCTGTACTGTGACATCACTGTGTTTATTATCTCTGTCCTGTGACATCACTGTGTTTATTATCTCTGTCCTGTGACATCACTGTGTGTATTATCTCTGTACTGTGACATCACTGTGTTTATTATCCCTGTACTGTGACATCACTGTGTGTATTATCCCTGTACTGTGACATCACTGTGTGTATTATCTCTGTACTGTGACATCACTGTGTGTATTATCCCTGTACTGTGACATCACTGTGTGTATTATCTCTGTACTGTGACATCACTGTGTTTATTATCTCTGTACTGTGACATCACTGTGTGTATTATCCCTGTACTGTGACATCACTGTGTTTATTATCCCTGTACTGTGACATCACTGTGTTTATTATCTCTGTACTGTGACATCACTGTGTTTATTATCCCTGTACTGTGACATCACTGTGTGTATTATCTCTGTACTGTGACATCACTGTGTTTATTATCCCTGTACTGTGACATCACTGTGTGTATTATCTCTGTACTGTGACATCGCTGTGTGTATTATCTCTGTACTGTGACATCACTGTGTGTATTATCTCTGTACTGTGACATCACTGTGTTTATTATCTCTGTCCTGTGACATCACTGTGTTTATTATCTCTGTCCTGTGACATCACTGTGTGTATTATCTCTGTACTGTGACATCACTGTGTTTATTATCCCTGTACTGTGACATCACTGTGTGTATTATCCCTGTACTGTGACATCACTGTGTGTATTATCTCTGTACTGTGACATCACTGTGTGTATTATCCCTGTACTGTGACATCACTGTGTGTATTATCTCTGTACTGTGACATCACTGTGTTTATTATCTCTGTACTGTGACATCACTGTGTGTATTATCCCTGTACTGTGACATCACTGTGTTTATTATCCCTGTACTGTGACATCACTGTGTTTATTATCTCTGTACTGTGACATCACTGTGTGTATTATCTCTGTACTGTGACATCACTGTGTGTATTATCCCTGTACTGTGACATCACTGTGTGTATTATCTCTGTCCTGTGACATCACTGTGTGTATTATCTCTGTACTGTGACATCACTGTGTTTATTATCTCTGTACTGTGACATCACTGTGTTTATTATCCCTGTACTGTGACATCACTGTGTTTATTATCCCTGTACTGTGACATCACTGTGTGTATTATCTCTGTACTGTGACATCACTGTGTGTATTATCCCTGTACTGTGACATCACTGTGTGTATTATCTCTGTACTGTGACATCACTGTGTGTATTATCTCTGTACTGTGACATCACTGTGTTTATTATCTCTGTACTGTGACATCACTGTGTGTATTATCTCTGTACTGTGACATCACTGTGTTTATTATCTCTGTACTGTGACATCACTGTGTTTATTATCCCTGTACTGTGACATCACTGTGTTTATTATCCCTGTACTGTGACATCACTGTGTGTATTATCTCTGTACTGTGACATCACTGTGTGTATTATCCCTGTACTGTGACATCACTGTGTGTATTATCTCTGTACTGTGACATCACTGTGTGTATTATCTCTGTACTGTGACATCACTGTGTTTATTATCTCTGTACTGTGACATCACTGTGTGTATTATCTCTGTACTGTGACATCACTGTGTTTATTATCTCTGTACTGTGACATCACTGTGTGTATTATCTCTGTACTGTGACATCACTGTGTGTATTATCTCTGTACTGTGACATCACTGTGTGTATTATCTCTGTACTGTGACATCACTGTGTGTATTATCTCTGTACTGTGACATCACTGTGTGTATTATCTCTGTACTGTGACATCACTGTGTTTATTATCTCTGTACTGTGACATCACTGTGTGTATTATCCCTGTACTGTGACATCACTGTGTGTATTATCCCTGTACTGTGACATCACTGTGTGTATTATCTCTGTACTGTGACATCACTGTGTTTATTATCCCTGTACTGTGACATCACTGTGTGTATTATCTCTGTACTGTGACATCACTGTGTGTATTATCTCTGTACTGTGACATCACTGTGTGTATTATCCCTGTACTGTGACATCACTGTGTGTATTATCCCTGTACTGTGACATCACTGTGTTTATTATCTCTGTACTGTGACATCACTGTGTGTATTATCCCTGTACTGTGACATCACTGTGTGTATTATCTCTGTACTGTGACATCACTGTGTGTATTATCTCTGTACTGTGACATCACTGTGTTTATTATCTCTGTACTGTGACATCACTGTGTTTATTATCCCTGTACTGTGACATCACTGTGTTTATTATCCCTGTACTGTGACATCACTGTGTGTATTATCCCTGTACTGTGACATCACTGTGTTTATTATACCTGTACTGTGACATCACTGTGTTTATTATCCCTGTACTGTGACATCACTGTGTGTATTATCCCTGTACTGTGACATCACTGTGTGTATTATCCCTGTACTGTGACATCACTGTGTGTATTATCTCTGTACTGTGACATCACTGTGTGTATTATCTCTGTACTGTGACATCACTGTGTTTATTATCTCTGTACTGTGACATCACTGTGTGTATTATCTCTGTACTGTGACATCACTGTGTGTATTATCCCTGTACTGTGACATCACTGTGTGTATTATCTCTGTACTGTGACATCACTGTGTTATTATCCCTGTACTGTGACATCACTGTGTTTATTATCTCTGTACGGTGACATCACTGTGTGTATTATCTCTGTACTGTGACATCACTGTGTTTATTATCTCTGTACTGTGACATCACTGTGTGTATTATCCCTGTACTGTGACATCACTGTGTGTATTATCCCTGTACTGTGACATCACTGTGTGTATTATCTCTGTACTGTGACATCACTGTGTTATTATCCCTGTACTGTGACATCACTGTGTGCATTATCCCTGTACTGTGACATCACTGTGTGTATTATCTCTGTACTGTGACATCACTGTGTTTATTATCGCTGTACTGTGACATCACTGTGTTTATTATCTCTGTACTGTGACATCACTGTGTGTATTATCCCTGTACTGTGACATCACTGTGTTTATTATCGCTGTACTGTGACATCACTGTGTGTATTATCCCTGTACTGTGACATCACTGTGTGTATTATCCCTGCACTGTGACATCACTGTGTTTATTATCCCTGTACTGTGACATCACTGTGTTTATTATCTCTGTACTGTGACATCACTGTGTTTATTATCTCTGTACTGTGACATCACTGTGTGTATTATCTCTGTACTGTGACATCACTGTGTGTATCATCCCTGTACTGTGACATCACTGTGTGTATTATCCCTGTACTGTGACATCACTGTGTGTATTATCCCTGTACTGTGACATCACTGTGTTTATTATCTTTGTACTGTGACATCACTGTGTGTATTATCTCTGTACTGTGACATCACTGTGTGTATTATCCCTGTACTGTGACATCACTGTGTGTATTATCTCTGTACTGTGACATCACTGTGTGTATTATCTCTGTACTGTGACATCACTGTGTGTATTATCTCTGTACTGTGATATCACTGTGTGTATTATCTCTGTACGGTGACATCACTGTGTATTATCTCTGTACTGTGACATCACTGTGTGTATTATCTCTGTACGGTGACATCACTGTGTATTATCTCTGTACTGTGACATCACTGTGTGTATTATCTCTGTACTGTGGCATCACTGTGTGTATTATCTCTGTACTGTGACATCACTGTGTGTATTATCTCTGTACTGTGACATCACTGTGTGTATTATCCCTGTACTGTGACATCACTGTATATTATCCCTGCACTGTGACATCACTGTGTTTATTATCTCTGTACTGTGACATCACTGTGTGTATTATCTCTGTACTGTGATATCACTGTGTGTATTATCTCTGTACGGTGACATCACTGTGTGTATTATCTCTTTCCCATCTCGTCCTACGGCAGCACAGAATGGGTTAACTTCGTTCTCATCCGATCCCCGGACCGCCCACCTAGATAATAGGTACAGATTAAAATAATTAACTCATTATCAGTGACCAATAAAAGGCTACCTCCTCAGAACCTCCTTGTGTTTTTTTATTGTCCTCATCGGAAGGATGAAGCCCACCTATGATCCTCTTTGGAGATGGCCGTTTGTACCTGGTTCTCCCAGGTCAAGGCCAGAGAGTGTTCCTGCAGCCATGTATGTTTCCTGGCTTCACTCTCGTCCCGCTTACCTCCCCCTGCGTTCTCCAGCGTCCGGCCATTGCGTTGGTTGTGGATCGCTGTACAGCTGTAGCAGAGGAGAGTGACTTCCGGTTTTCTCCTGGAACCCATCGTGGAACGCAGACGCGATGCGTCTGACGTCATAGGTATGCGCCCCTGCTCCTTGGGCGCCAAATTCAAAATTCTGAGGTATAAAAAGCGGGTTTTTGCAGAGCCCAGTTGCCCTGGTCCTTAGGCAGCTGAGCTCTAGCGGTTTTAAGGTATTGCCTGTCCTATTGCCAGGCACTTAACCCCCTGACTGCCTTGTACTCTGCTGAGTGACTTATGCCTTCTTCTTCTGTTTTTCTAGATGTCCTCCACATCCAGCAAGAGGGCTCACAAGAGCAGACACAGATTGTGTCAGGGTTGTGAACAGCCTCTCCCTGATGACTTCCTGCAGGATCTCTGCCTCAGGTGTTTCCAGGACACACAGGAACCTGTACCTGTAAAGAAGAAACAGAGAACTGAATCTGCACGCTGCATCTCCTGTTTACAGCCACTTCTGGGGGTTCATACCTCTAACATCTGTGAGCAATGCTCCCATCCAGGTGAAGCGTCGGATGACGACACTGCGGAGATGATGTCCCTATTTAAGGCCTTCCTTAAACAGACTAAGTCTAAAAAGTCGTCAAAAAAGAGGAGACGTCAGTCTCCGTCTTCTTCCTCAGTAGATTCAAGATCAGAAGGCGAGATCTCCTCTAGTTCTGAGGCTCCTGTTTTAGAAGATAACTTTCTTTTTAACAAATCTGATACGAATCATCTAATCAAAGAAGTGAAAGGTATCATGGAGACCAGTAAAGAAAAGGCCAGTAGCCATGATGAAGATAATCTCTTCTACTTCCCGAAGAAGAAGGCGTCTGTGTTTCCAGGTCACCCTGTTCTTGATGCGGTGATGCGTAAGGAGTGGGAACACCCGGTGGCAAGGCTCAACCTAGGCTCCAGATTCAGAGCAGTGTATAAGACGGATCCGGCAGAATCCTCAAGCTGGGAAGGCCCTGCTAGGGTAGACCCGGCGGTGGCGAGGTTAGCCAAGAAATCCTTTTTTCCATCTGACGACTCGGCTTTGTTAAAAGACCCCATGGAGAGGAAGGCGGACGGCCTCCTCAAGAGGTCGCACACCTACCTTGCATCCCTTAATAAAGCTGCCATGGCATCAGTCCCTGTGGCTCGGGCCCTCAGGGTATGGTTAAGCCATCTTGGTAGGGACATTGAAGACGGTGTCTCCAGAGAGGAACTCCTGAAACAGATACCTAACCTGAAACTGGCAGCAGAGTTCCTCTGTGATTTCCCAGTGGATACGATAAGGTTTACGGCGAAGAATATGGCTCTCACCAACTCCATACGAAGGTCGCTCTGGTTGAAACTCTGGTCTGGGGATCCATCTTCGAAGAACAATTTATGTTCTCTCCCTTTTGAGCCAGGAGAATTGTTCGGGTCTCACCTGAATAAACTATTAGAAGCAAACATGGAGGATAAAGTATTGGATTTTCCTCACACCAAACGGAAGGAGAAACCCAGGAGTTTTCGTTCCTACAGACAGGATCCCAGAAGATCAGGATTTAGAGGTCGCTCAAACCGAGGAAGACCTGACCGTAGAACTTGGGGTTCCTCGGAGAAAACTAAGAAGAAGACGGAGGAGAATAGGCCTCAGAAACAGGAATTCTGACGCCAGAATTGTAGGAGTAGGAGGTCGTTTATCCCGTTTCTACCAGAACTGGCTCCGAATTACATCAGACAGCTGGGCGCTGGACATCATTCGAAATGGCTACAGTCTGGAGTTCCATCACGCACCAAGGGACAGGTTCACTATAAACAAACCGAGAGACCCTCAGATCTTCCTTTTATTAAGGGAATTCATAGAAAAAGGAGCCTTGGAGCCAGTCCCAGACGATTCAAAGGACTCTGGGATCTACTCCAGAATTTTTTGCGTTCCCAAAGGAAATGGGAAAAGTCGACTAATTATAGACCTGCGCTACTTAAACCGTCATCTAAAAAAGATCCATTTCAAGATGGAGACTATGAGGTCCATTACTGCTGTCCTCAGAAAGAACCTATTCATGGCTTCTTTAGATCTCAAAGACGCCTACTTGCATATTCCGATAAACCCACAGTCAAGAAGATTCCTGAGAGTTGCCATCAAGAGAGGTGGAACCATTCTGCGGTACCAGTTCAGAGCTCTTCCTTTCGGGTTATGTTCAGCCCCGAGGATATTCACGAAGATAGCGGTACTCATTGCAGTAGAACTTCGCCTCAGGGGGATTCAGATCTTCCCATACTTAGACGACTGGTTGCTGGTGGCCGGTACGGAGAAGCTTCTGCATCAACATCTGGAGCAGACAGTGGGCCTGCTACAATCTGTAGGTTTCCTGATAAATTGGGAGAAATCGGATACGGTCCCAGCAACATCCAAAATCTTCCTGGGGTTTCTAGTAGACACTGTCGCCATGAAGCTCTATCTTCCTATGCCAAAGGTGGAAGCATTGAAGAAGGAGATGAGAACCCTGATGTCCCTCCATTCCCCTTCAGTACGAAGGGTTATGAAGACTCTGGGTCATATGACATCAGTTTCAGAGGCTGTCCCTTGGGCGAATATCCACAGCAGGGATCTCCAGTTGAATATGCTACGGGCTTGGCGACTCTCCAGACTCAGATTAGACGCCAGGATAAGGCTGGAACCAGCGACAATTCGGTCCCTCAGATGGTGGTTACGCACGGAGAACTTAGTCACAGGAAAGAACTTCCGGTTCCTGTCTCCAGTCATCATTACTACGGATGCCTCCGGTCAGGGATGGGGAGCCCATCTTCTGGACAAGTGGACACAGGGCCTCTGGTCGCACGAGGACAGGGGGAAGTCGTCAAACTACAAGGAGCTGAAGGCAGTTCTTTTGGCTCTTCGCCACTTCAAGGGCGATATTCTGGAGAAATCAGTTCTGATCCGTTCAGACAACTTGACTACAGTATTCTACCTGAACAAACAGGGAGGTACAAGGAGCGGACTTCTTCTGGAGCTGTGCAAGACTATCTTCAGCTGGGCGGAATCACACCTGCTGGAACTAAGAGCAGCGCATATCAGGGGCTGCTGCAATATGCAAGCGGATCGTCTGAGCAGGAAAATGGTGAACCAAGCCGAATGGGAGCTCAATCAGTCCGTTTTTCACCAGATTACGGAGAAGTGGGGCTCTCCTGCTTGGGATCTAATGGCAACAGCGGAGAACAGGAAGTTGAGCCAGTTTTGTTCACTGAGCAGCTTCGACAATCCAACAGTGGTGGATGCCTTCTCCATGAGCTGGGAACGCCTGTTCATCTATATATTTCCCCCGATACCTCTCATCCCGAGGGTTCTTCGGAAGATAGCAGAGGAGAAGCCTCAGGCCATTGTGATCGCACCTTTCTGGCCAAGAAGGTCGTGGTTTCCCCTTCTACTTCACCTGTCCAGGGGGAACTTCTGGAGACTTCCCCTGCGGCCGGATCTCCTGCTACAGGACAACCTGTATCATCAGAGCCTGCAGCATCTACACCTTACGGCCTGGAGGCTGAAAGAAGCAGACTGGAGAGAAGGGGCTTGTCACAATCGGTGATTGACACCCTGCTGGCATCTAGGAAGGACTCTACCAACAGGAAGTACGCTAAAGTTTGGCGAAAATTTCTATCCTGGATGTCGCAGAACGGCCATGAGACCATCAATATTTCTTCCATCTTGCAGTTCCTCCAAGACGGGTTCCAGAAAGGGCTCAAGCCGAATACGTTAAGATCCCATATGACGGCAATAAACTCGGTAACGGAGAATGAATTCCTTCATCATCCCTTGATATTCCGTTTTTTTAAGGCGATAAAGAGGCTCAAACCTGTTCATAGAGACCCGGTTCCGGTCTGGGATCTTTCTCTGGTACTAAGAAGGCTTGTAGCTCCCCCATTTGAGCCTTTACAGGAAGTGGACTACAAATGGCTCTCCTGCAAGACTCTGTTCCTGACAGCAATTACGTCTGCCAAAAGACTGGGCGAACTCCAGGCTTTATCTTCTAGGTTTCCGTACCTACGTTTTCTGCCAGATGGGGTTCTACTCCGTACTATGCCAGCTTTTTTGCCTAAAATCCCTGCAGCAGCGAACAAGAATAGAGAATCATTCCTCCCAGTGTTCTTTCCTGAGCCTCTGGATGAGAACCAGAAACTCTTGCATACGTTGGATGTTAGAAGAGCCCTGCTTATCTATTTACAAAGGACAAGGGATTTCAGAACAGTAGAAAACCTTTTTGTCCTCTTCTCTGGGCCAAGAAAGGGTTCTTCTTCTTCTAAGGATACGTTGGCAAGATGGATCAAGACCACAATATTGGAAGCCTATTCTCTGGAAGAAATACCTCCTCCGTTTCCAGTGAGAGCGCATTCCACCAGGGCCA
Source organism: Bufo bufo (assembly GCF_905171765.1). Lineage (NCBI taxonomy): Eukaryota > Metazoa > Chordata > Amphibia > Anura > Bufonidae > Bufo > Bufo bufo. Next base: position 100,444,101 of record NC_053399.1, read on the forward strand.
CGGCTACTTCTTGGGCAGAGGTCGCGCAAGTCTCGATGGAGGAAATCTGCAATGCAGCATCCTGGTCCTCATCCTTGACCTTCGTCAAGCATTATCGTTTGGATATTAACGCTAGGAGCTCAGCCTTTGGTACCGGGGTTCTGTCTGCAGCTCTCAATGAAGAGACCCCCCCCTTGTGATCTATGAAAATCCCATTCTGTGCTGCCGTAGGACGAGATGGGAAAGGAAAAATTCTTACCTGGGATTTTACTTTCCTTGAGTCCGTAGGCAGCACAAGTATACCCTCCCTAATAAATTTCTTCTTGGCATAATTCTTGGTCTGAGTCTATTTGTATTAACACAAGGAGGTTCTGAGGAGGTAGCCTTTTATTGGTCACTGATAATGAGTTAATTATTTTAATCTGTACCTATTATCTAGGTGGGCGGTCCGGGGATCGGATGAGAACGAAGTTAACCCATTCTGTGCTGCCTACGGACTCAAGGAAAGTAAAATCCCAGGTAAGAATTTTTCCTGTACTGTGACATCACTGTGTGTATTATCCCTGTACTGTGACATCACTGTGTGTATTATCTCTGTACTGTGACATCACTGTTTATTATCCCTGTACTGTGACATCACTGTGTGTATTATCCCTGTACTGTGACATCACTGTGTGTATTATCTCTGTACTGTGACATCACTGTGTGTATTATCTCTGTACTGTGACATCACTGTGTGTATTATCTCTGTACTGTGACATCACTGTGTGTATTATCTCTGTACTGTGACATCACTGTGTGTATTATCCCTGTACTGTGACATCACTGTGTGTATTATCTCTGTACTGTGACATCACTGTGTGTATTATCCCTGTACTGTGACATCACTGTGTGTATTATCCCTGTACTGTGACATCACTGTGTGTATTATCTCTGTACTGTGACATCACTGTGTGTATTATCTCTGTACTGTGACATCACTGTGTGTATTATCCCTGTACTGTGACATCACTGTGTGTATTATCTCTGTACTGTGATATCACTGTGTGTATTATCTCTGTACTGTGACATCACTGTGTGTATTATCCCTGTACTGTGACATCACTGTGTGTATTATCTCTGTACTGTGACATCACTGTGTGTATTATCCCTGTACTGTGACATTACTGTATATAATCCCTGTACTGTGACATCACTGTGTGTATTATCTCTGTACTGTGACATCACTGTGTGTATTATCTCTGTACTGTGACATCACTGGGTGTATTATCCCTGTACTGTGACATCACTGTGTGTATTATCTCTGTACTGTGACATCACTGTGTTTATTATCTCTGTACTGTGACATCACTGTGTGTATTATCCTTGTACTGTGACATCACTGTGTGTATTATCTCTGTACTGTGACATCACTGTGTTTATTATCTCTGTACTGTGACATCACTGGGTGTATTATCTCTGTACCGTGACATCACTGTGTTTATTATCTCTGTACTGTGACATCATTGTGTTTATTATCCCTGTACTGTGACATCACTGTGTGTATTATCCCTGTACTGTGACATCACTGTGTATTATCCCTGTACTGTGACATCACTGTGTTTATTATCCCTGTACTGTGACATCACTGTGTTTATTATCTCTGTACTGTGACATCACTGTGTTTATTATCCCTGTACTGTGACATCACTGTGTGTATTATCTCTGTACTGTGACATCATTGTGTTTATTATCTCTGTACTGTGACATCACTGTGTATTATCTCTGTCCTGTGACATCACTGTGTGTATTATCTCTGTACTGTGACATCAATGTGTTTATTATCTCTGTACTGTGACATCACTTTCTTTATTATCCCTGTACTGTGACATCACTGTGTGTATTATCCCTGTACTGTGACATCACTGTGTGTATTATCCCTGTACTGTGACATCACTGTGTGTATTATCTCTGTACTGTGACATCACTGTGTGTATTATCCCTGTACTGTGACATCACTGTGTTTATTATCTCTGTACTGTGACATCACTGTGTTTATTATCTCTGTACTGTGACATCACTGTGTGTATTATCCCTGCACTGTGACATCACTGTGTGTATTATCCCTGCACTGTGACATCACTGTGTGTATTATCTCTGTACTGTGACATCACTGTGTGTATTATCTCTGTACTGTGACATCACTGTGTGTATTATCCCTGTACTGTGACATCACTGTGTGTATTATCTCTGTACTGTGACATCAGTGTGTGTATTATCTCTGTACTGTGACATCACTGTGTGTATTATCTCTGTACTGTGACATCAGTGTGTTTATTATCTCTGTACTGTGACATCACTGTGTATTATCTCTGTACTGTGACATCACTGTGTGTATTATCTCTGTACTGTGACATCACTGTGTGTATTATCCCTGCACTATGACATCACTGTGTGTATTATCCCTGCACTGTGACATCACTGTGTGTATTATCCCTGCACTGTGACATCACTGTGTGTATTATCTCTGTACTGTGACATCACTGTGTTTATTATCTCTGTACTGTGACATCACTGTGTGTATTATCCCTGTACTGTGACATCACTGTGTGTATTATCTCTGTACTGTGACATCAGTGTGTGTATTATCTCTGTGCTGTGACATCACTGTGTGTATTATCTCTGTACTGTGACATTACTGTGTGTATTATCTCTGTACTGTGACATCACTGTGTGTATTATCTCTGTACTGTGACATCACTGTGTGTATTATCTCTGTACTGTGACATCACTGTGTGTATTATCTCTGTACTGTGACATCACTGTGTGTATTATCCCTGTACTGTGACATCACTGTGTGTATTATCCCTGTACTGTGACATCACTGTGTGCATTATCTCTGTACTGTGACATCACTGTGTGTATTATCCCTGTACTGTGACATCACTGTGTGTATTATCTCTGTACTGTGACATCACTGTGTTTATTATCTCTGTACTGTGACATCACTGTGTGTATTATCTCTGTACTGTGACATCACTGTGTTTATTATCTCTGTACTGTGACATCACTGTGTTTATTATCCCTGTACTGTGACATCACTGTGTGTATTATCTCTGTACTGTGACATCACTGTGTGTATTATCCCTGTACTGTGACATCACTGTGTGTATTATCTCTGTACTGTGACATCACTGTGTGTATCATCCCTGTACTGTGACATCACTGTGTTTATTATCCCTGTACTGTGACATCACTGTGTTTATTATCCCTGTACTGTGACATTACTGTGTTTATTATCCCTGTGTTGTGACATCACTGTGTGTATTATCTCTGTGCTGTGACATCACTGTGTTTATTATCCCTGTACTGTGACATCACTGTGTGTATTATCCCTGTACTGTGACATCACTGTGTGTATCATCCCTGTACTGTGACATCACTGTGTTTATTATCCGTGTACTGTGACATCACTGTGTGTATTATCTCTGTACTGTGACATCACTGTGTGTATTATATCTGTACTGTGACATCACTGTGTTTATTATCTCTGTACTGTGACATCACTGTGTGTATTATCCCTGTACTGTGACATCACTGTGTGTATTATCTCTGTACTGTGACATCACTGTGTGTATCATCCCTGTACTGTGACATCACTGTGTTTATTATCTCTGTACTGTGACATCACTGTGTGTATTATCTCTGTACTGTGACATCACTGTGTGTATTATCTCTGTACTGTGACATCACTGTGTGTATTATCTCTGTACTGTGACATCACTGTGTGTATTATCCCTGTACTGTGACATCACTGTGTTATTATCTCTGTACTGTGACATCACTGTGTTTATTATCCCTGTACTGTGACATCACTGTGTTTATTATCCCTGTACTGTGACATCACTGTGTGTATTATCCCTGTACTGTGACATCACTGTGTGTATTATCTCTGTACTTGGACATCACTGTGTGTATTATCCCTGTACTGTGACATCACTGTGTTTATCATCCCTGTACTGTGACCTCACTGTGTTTATTATCTCTGTACTGTGACATCACTGTGTGTATTATATCTGTACTGTGACATCACTGTGTGTATTATCCCTGTACTGTGACATCACTGTGTGTATTATCTCTGTCCTGTGACATCACTGTGTTTATTATCCCTGTACTGTGACATCACTGTGTGTATTATCTCTGTACTGTGACATCACTGTGTGTATTATCCCTGTACTGTGACATCACTGTGTTTATTATCCCTGTACTGTGACATCACTGTGTGTATTATCTCTGTACTGTGACATCACTGTGTGTATTATCCCTGTACTGTGACATCACTGTGTGTATTATCTCTGTACTGTGACATCACTGTGTTTATTATCCCTGTACTGTGACATCACTGTGTGTATTATCTCTGTACTGTGACATCACTGTGTGTATTATCTCTGTACTGTGACATCACTGTGTGTATTATCCCTGTACTGTGACATCACTGTTTGTATTATCTCTGTACTGTGACATCACTGTGTGTATTATCCCTGTACTGTGACATCACTGTGTTTATTATCCCTGTACTGTGACATCACTGTGTGTATTATCTCTGTACTGTGACATCACTGTGTGTATTATCTCTGTACTGTGACATCACTGTGTGTATTATCCCTGTACTGTGACATCACTGTGTGTATTATCTCTGTACTGTGACATCACTGTGTGTATTATCCCTGTACTGTGACATCACTGTGTTTATTATCCCTGTACTGTGACATCACTGTGTTTATTATCTCTGTACTGTGACATCACTGTGTGTATTATATCTGTACTGTGACATCACTGTGTTTATTATCTCTGTACTGTGACATCACTGTGTGTATTATCTCTGTACTGTGACATCACTGTGTGTATTATCTCTGTACTGTGACATCACTGTGTGTATTATCTCTGTACTGTGACATCACTGTGTTTATTATCCCTGTACTGTGACATCACTGTGTGTATTATCTCTGTACTGTGACATCACTGTGTGTATTATCTCTGTACTGTGACATCACTGTGTGTATTATCCTGTACTGTGACATCACTGTGTGTATTATCTCTGTACTGTGACATCACTGTGTGTATTATCCCTGTACTGTGACATCACTGTGTTTATTATCCCTGTACTGTGACATCACTGTGTTTATTATCTCTGTACTGTGACATCACTGTGTGTATTATATCTGTACTGTGACATCACTGTGTTTATTATCTCTGTACTGTGACATCACTGTGTGTATTATCTCTGTACTGTGACATCACTGTGTGTATTATCTCTGTACTGTGACATCACTGTGTGTATTATCTCTGTACTGTGACATCACTGTGTGTATTATCTCTGTACTGTGACATCACTGTGTGTATTATCTCTGTACTGTGACATCACTGTGTGTATTATCCCTGTACTGTGACATCACTGTGTGTATTATCCCTGTACTGTGACATCACTGTGTGTATTTTCTCTGTACTGTGACATCACTGTGTGTATTATCTCTGTACTGTGACATCACTGTGTTTGTTATCCCTGTACTGTGACATCACTGTGTTTATTATCTCTGTACTGTGACATCACTGTTTATTATCTCTGTACTGTGACATCACTGTGTGTATTATCCCTGTACTGTGACATCACTGTGTGTATTATCTCTGTACTGTGACATCACTGTGTTTATTATCTCTGTACTGTGACATCACTGTGTGTATTATCTCTGTACTGTGACATCACTGTGTTTATTATCTCTGTACTGTGACATCACTGTGTTTATTATCCCTGTACTGTGACATCACTGTGTGTATTATCTCTGTACTGTGACATCACTGTGTGTATTATCCCTGTACTGTGACATCACTGTGTGTATTATCTCTGTACTGTGACATCACTGTGTGTATCATCCCTGTACTGTGACATCACTGTGTTTATTATCCCTGTACTGTGACATCACTGTGTTTATTATCCCTGTACTGTGACATTACTGTGTTTATTATCCCTGTGTTGTGACATCACTGTGTGTATTATCTCTGTACTGTGACATCACTGTGTTTATTATCTCTGTACTGTGACATCACTGTGTGTATTATCCCTGTACTGTGACATCACTGTGTGTATCATCCCTGTACTGTGACATCACTGTGTTTATTATCCGTGTACTGTGACATCACTGTGTGTATTATCTCTGTACTGTGACATCACTGTGTGTATTATATCTGTACTGTGACATCACTGTGTTTATTATCTCTGTACTGTGACATCACTGTGTGTATTATCCCTGTACTGTGACATCACTGTGTGTATTATCTCTGTACTGTGACATCACTGTGTGTATCATCCCTGTACTGTGACATCACTGTGTTTATTATCTCTGTACTGTGACATCACTGTGTGTATTATCTCTGTACTGTGACATCACTGTGTGTATTATCTCTGTACTGTGACATCACTGTGTGTATTATCTCTGTACTGTGACATCACTGTGTGTATTATCCCTGTACTGTGACATCACTGTGTTATTATCTCTGTACTGTGACATCACTGTGTTTATTATCCCTGTACTGTGACATCACTGTGTTTATTATCCCTGTACTGTGACATCACTGTGTGTATTATCTCTGTACTGTGACATCACTGTGTGTATTATCTCTGTACTTGGACATCACTGTGTGTATTATCCCTGTACTGTGACATCACTGTGTTTATCATCCCTGTACTGTGACATCACTGTGTGTATTATCCCTGTACTGTGACATCACTGTGTTTATTATCTCTGTACTGTGACATCACTGTGTGTATTATCCCTGTACTGTGACATCACTGTGTGTATTATCCCTGTACTGTGACATCACTGTGTTTATTATCCCTGTACTGTGACATCACTGTGTGTATTATCTCTGTACTGTGACATCACTGTGTGTATTATCTCTGTACTTGGACATCACTGTGTGTATTATCCCTGTACTGTGACATCACTGTGTTTATCATCCCTGTACTGTGACATCACTGTGTGTATTATCCCTGTACTGTGACATCACTGTGTTTATTATCTCTGTACTGTGACATCACTGTGTGTATTATCTCTGTACTGTGACATCACTGTGTTTATTATCCCTGTACTGTGACATCACTGTGTGTATTATCTCTGTACTGTGACATCACTGTGTTTATTATCCCTGTACTGTGACATCACTGTGTGTATTATCTCTGTACTGTGACATCACTGTGTTTATTATCTCTGTACTGTGACATCACTGTGTTTATTATCCCTGTACTGTGACATCACTGTGTGTATTATCTCTGTACTGTGACATCACTGTGTGTATTATCTCTGTACTGTGACATCACTGTGTTTATTATCTCTGTACTGTGACATCACTGTGTGTATTATCCCTGTACTGTGACATCACTGTGTGTATTATCTCTGTACTGTGACATCACTGTTGTTATTATCCCTGTACTGTGACATCACTTTGTGTATTATCTCTGTACTGTGACATCGCTGTGTGTATTATCTCTGTACTGTGACATCACTGTGTTTATTATCCCTGTACTGTGACATCACTGTGTGTATTATCCCTGTACTGTGACATCACTGTGTGTATTATCTCTGTACTGTGACATCACTGTTGTTATTATCCCTGTACTGTGACATCACTGTGTGTATTATCCCTGTACTGTGACATCACTGTGTGTATTATCTCTGTACTGTGACATCACTGTGTGTATTATCCCTGTACTGTGACATCACTGTGTGTATTATCTCTGTACTGTGACATCACTGTATATTATCTCTGTACTGTGACATCACTGTGTGTATTATCTCTGTACTGTGACATCACTGTGTTTATTATCCCTGTACTGTGACATCACTGTGTTTATTATCTCTGTACTGTGACATCACTGTGTGTATTATCCCTGTACTGTGACATCACTATGTTTATTATCTCTGTACTGTGACATCACTGTGTTTATTATCCCTGTACTGTGACATCACTGTGTGTATTATCCCTGTACTGTGACATCACTGTGTGTATTATCTCTGTACTGTGACATCACTGTGTTTATTATCCCTGTACTGTGACATCACTGTGTGTATTATCCCTGTACTGTGACATCACTGTGTATTATCTCTGCACTGTGACATCACTGTGTGTATTATCTCTGTACTGTGACATCGCTGTGTGTATTATCTCTGTACTGTGACATCACTGTGTGTATTATCCCTGTACTGTGACATCACTGTGTTTATTATCTCTGTACTGTGACATCACTGTGTGTATTATCTCTGTACTGTGACATCACTGTGTGTATTATCCCTGTACTGTGACATCACTGTGTGTATTATCCCTGTACTGTGACATCACTGTGTTTATTATCCCTGTACTGTGACATCACTGTGTTTATTATCCCTATACTGTGACATCACTGTGTGTATTATCCCTGTACTGTGACATCACTGTGTTTATTATCCCTGTACTGTGACATCACTGTGTTTATTATCCCTGTACTGTGACATCACTGTGTTTATTATCTCTGTACTGTGACATCACTGTGTTTATTATCTCTGTACTGTGACATCACTGTGTGTATTATCTCTGTACTGTGACATCACTGTGTGTATTATCCCTGTACTGTGACATCACTGTGTGTATTATCTCTGTCCTGTGACATCACTGTGTGTATTATCTCTGTACTGTGACATCACTGTGTGTATTATCTCTGTACTGTGACATCACTGTGTGTATTATCCCTGTACTGTGACATCACTGCGTTTATTATCCCTGTACTGTGACATCACTGTGTGTATTATCCCTGTACTGTGACATCACTGTGTGTATTATCTCTGTCCTGTGACATCACTGTGTGTATTATCTCTGTACTGTGACATCACTGTGTTTATTATCTCTGTACTGTGACATCACTGTGTTTATTATCTCTGTACTGTGACATCACTGTGTGTATTATCTCTGTACTGTGACATCACTGTGTGTATTATCCCTGTACTGTGACATCACTGTGTGTATTATCTCTGTCCTGTGACATCACTGTGTGTATTATCTCTGTACTGTGACATCACTGTGTGTATTATCTCTGTACTGTGACATCACTGTGTGTATTATCCCTGTACTGTGACATCACTGCGTTTATTATCTCTGTACTGTGACATCACTGTGTGTATTATCTCTGTACTGTGACATCACTGTGTGTATTATCCCTGTACTGTGACATCACTGTGTGTATTATCCCTGTACTGTGACATCACTGTGTGTATTATCCCTGTACTGTGACATCACTGTGTGTATTATCTCTGTACTGTGACATCATGTGTTTCAGCAGTGGTCTGCCGTCTTCCTCAGGCTTGATCACAATGAATTGTGTATTATATAAGTGACCCCATTTAACCCTATATTGTAAATATTCATGACTCTGACAACAAAGTGATCGGGTGCAGGACGTGGTTGTGAAGTAACCAGTAAACTAGGTCACCTTGTTGTCAGGGTCATGAATATTTACACTATAGGGTCAGATGTGGCCACTCCATTGTGATCAGTATAGATTTTCTTTTTACTTTTCTCTGTCTATTAACCCTTTACTTCTGGTTCCTGGGATATTTATGCAATGGACTTGCTTCATTGGTCTCCAGCCTATTGCCCTCTGGTTCCTGTGCAGGGTCAGGGTATCTGCTGTGCATTTCTCCCATACTTACCTCCTAGGTATGTATGAGGCAGATGCTCAGACACAAGTGATTCATGTTGTTCTTTACTGTCTTATTTTTTTCTACCGATTCTCATTTTGTGCTTAAAATTGGAGGAATGTTTGGTCTTGTGTTCAGATGTATTCCGTCATGGTGGAGAATGTTACCAGACCAGCAGTCATGAGGTTCCCCTCATTTGACAGGTCCACCATGAAAAAGTGTGGAGACTAAGGAATCTCCTTGTTCTTCACACTTGAGTAAGGAAAGGTGGGATGTGGGGGAATGTCAAGGAAGACTACAACCAGATGAGGACGTGGAGCTTCATCACATTACTTTATGTAGAGAATGAACGCTGAAATCTCCATTTAATCTGTGTCTTACAACATGAAAGACACAAGGGAAATGAATGTATCAAGAAGAACATATGCCCGGACAGCTGGGTCTGATGTGTCATATCTGCTGTTTGATCTCGGTGGACATTATACTGAGGTCACCTGGGATGGTCATCCGTGTTTGGACCTTTGAAGTACCATGTAAAGACTCTCACTTAAGTGTTAATGATGGTCTATTAGACAGGAGAAGAGCTTGGTGTGTCTTGGGACGTCCCTCACCATTATCCTCCATGGTCTGTGATCACTCAGGTTGTGATCCAGCCACCTAAATAGCGATGAGGATGATGATATTTCAAAAGACTTTATAGGAAAACACAAATGAATTGAGTCTTCTTCAGTGTCAAGTCCTTAAAGGGATGGTCCAAGATACAGTCCTGATCAAAAGTTTAAGACCACTTGAAAAATGGCAAAAAATCCTATTTAGCATGGCTGGATCTTAACAAGGTTCCAAGTAGAGCTTCAACATGCAACAAGAAGAAATGTGAGGGAGACAAACATTTTTTGAGCATTCAATTAATTGAAAATAACGAATAAACTGAAACAGGCTGTTTTTCAGCTGATCCACAGTTTAGGACCACATGCCTTTAAAAGGCCAAATCTGTGCAAAGATGTGGATTCATTGTCATCTTCTGTCAGGTAGTCGCACGTTGTGATGGCAAAGGCAAAAAAAACTCTCCCTTTTTGAACGTGGTCGGGTTGTTGAACTGCATAAGCAGGGTCTCTCACAGCGCGCCATCGCTGCTGAGGTGGGACGCAGGAAGACAGGCATTTGGAATTTCTTAAATGATCCTGAGGGTTATGGAACAAAAAAGTCAAGTGGAAGACCCAAAATAATTTCATCAGCACTGAGCCGGAGGATCCAATTGGCTGTCCGTCAAGGCACTGGACGATCCTGGACCCAAATTAAGGCCCTTACTGGTGCTGACTGCAGCCCCATAACCATCAGACGGCATCTGAGACTGAAGGGCTTCAAAAACAAAAAACGTCTTCAAAGACCTCGTCTCCTTGAACGCCACAGAACTGCTCGTTTGGACTTTGCAAGAGAGCACCAAACATGGGACATTCAAAGGTGGAAGAAAGTTTTATTCTTGATGAGAAAAAATGTAACCTTGATGGTCCTGATGGTTTCCAACGTTACTGGCATGACAAGCAGATCCCACCTGAGATGTTTTCTACGCGCCACAGTGGAGGGGGTGCCATAATGGTCTGGGGGGCTTCTTCCTTCAGTGGAACAATGGAGCTTCAGGAAGTGCAGGGGCGTCAAACGGCCGCTGGCTATGACCAGATGTTGCAGAGAGCATTCCTCATGACTGAGGGCCCTCGTCTGTGGGGTAACAGGACAACGCTACAGTACACAATGCCCGCAGGACAAGGGACTTCTTCCAGGAGAATAACATCACTCTTTTGGCCCAGCCTGCGTGTTCCCCTGATCTAAATCCAATTGAGAACCTTTGTGGATGGATGGCAAGGGAAGTTTACAAAAATGGACAACAGTTCCAGACAGTAGATGGCCTTCGTGCGGCCGTCTTCACCACTTGGAGAAATGTTCCCACTCACCTCATGGAAACGCTTGCATCAAGCATGCCGAAACTGATTTTGGAAGTGATCAACAATAACGGCGGAGCTACTCATTACTGAGTTCATGTTTGGAAGTTGGGGGATTAGTTTTTTTTTGAGGTGTGATCCTAAACTTTTGATCAGCTGAAAAACAGCCTGTTTCAGTTTATTCGTTGTTTTCATTAAATTGAATGCTCAAAAAATGTTTTGTCTCACTCCCATTTCTTCTTGTTGGATGTTGAAGCTCTACTTGGAACCTTGTTAAGATCCAGCCATGCTAAATAGGATTTTTTGCCATTTTTCAAACTTTTGACCAGGACTGTATTTACAAATCTTAGACAACCTCTACAGTTGCTTTCCATAAAAAGACCATGATATTCTCACCCCTTTCTCCAACGCCGTTCTCTGCGTGACATCCTGAACGTTGAATGAAATCACCAGTTCTCCAAAACCAGGACCATATGTCATGGGGGTTGGAGGTGACATCTGAATTTTTGGGTTTTAAGTCTAGCAAGCCCTTATGTGGTACTTCCACTGGCAGATTGTTGAAGGCCAAGTGGTTCAGCAGACATGTTGGTCTGGTCAGAGGCTTAGCCGACTTTAGACTCTCTGTATCTCCCATGTACTGAGGTTCCTGGAGATTCGTGAATGTCCCGTAATCTCAGGTGATCTCGGGATTACAGGGCTGGCTGTTTGTTGACTTATTTTCTTGTATGAGGAAGTAATAATGTCATGTCAGAGGACGGCACAGATGGGCTGAACAATACCTCTAAGCCCCACATGAATCTAAGGCATCCTCTGTAATCCCGTTGAAAATACACCACGCTCTATTAAAGGTAATCTCTCCTCACAAGAGAAAGGGAGGTGATCAGAGCCCCAAACCCTCCGCACACAGGACGAAGCACATCATGTTCTGATCTGTTTTATACGCCAGTCACAACTAAAGCTGCAGTCACAGTTCTGCTGGTTATGCAGGGTTACTGAGATGTTCTGACCCAGTTGTCTACACAGAGTCATACACTTGCTCATATCTCCTGCCTCAACCACATCATCTTCAAGATCTGACTGTTCACTTGCTGCCTAATATCTCCTCTGACAGGCTCCATTGTCCCCAAGTTTTATTGATATGGCTGGTGGCTGTATACATAGAAGATTAATGTATATATTACTATATATAGTATTAGTTAGCGAGCGTCCGGAGAGTGGAACCCTCTAGTGATTATTTATCGGTGGTGATACTTCCCTCGTAGGGGCAATAGTATAAAGGCTTGTTAAAATAATGAGTCACCAGCCATGATTCTCCATAAAACTTCTGGAATGTTGCTGGAATTTGGAAGAACGAGCTCCCGGGAACCATCAGCAATTAGATGTGAGGGGAGCTAGTGACGTCATTACGCTGAGCTGCATACTGGCCAGCTAAATACCCCATCACCTCACGGGCCAGGGTGAGTGGTCACTTATAGCACACCTCCCTGCATCGCAGACTTACTGCGCCTCGTTGCACTGTACAATGTCTTTCTTACCAGCTTTATGTGCTCCAGACTTCTCCTGCCTTCTATTTGTGAGACAGGAAGTGGTTGACAAGTGCTTCCTGTTGGCCATATTAGCTGCCATAAAACTCATTGGCCCAGAGGTTCCTTTCGCTGTACAGAGACATGTCTGACAATCTCCACCTGACTTGTAGAGTGTGAGACATGATCTGGTGTCAGTGACCAAATGTTCAATGTCCATCAGGGATGTGTAAGACTGAGGGGACCTGTCACCGTCACTTATGGGCGAGTTTGGAGGTAGGTTGATAAATGCTGAGAAAGGCAGTTCAGAGCTTCAGACATCAGTAAGGGGAAGTAGCTAAATTATCCTCCTTTATGGACCTCAATAGGTCATATCTTGTGACCAAAATGGAATCTCAAAGGGGTGGTATGTGGCAGTGTAGCTGTTATGTATGGACTCGGTGCTGACATCATTTTTTAGAAAGGTTCACAAACTTTTCACTAGAGTCTATTAAAATAATACGGTCGGGAGCTCAATTAAGGTTTATTGCAGTAATTATGACTGACAGCCTATGAATGTCACTGGGTGATGGATTTATGTATATTTCCAGTTCCTATAGTAGGTTCTGCTCGTGATGGTGAGTGTTGGACACCATCTCACTGACACACTCAATGCACGGGCCTCATCTGGATTAAGTAAATATAATGACAACCTTTATATCTCTTCCTGGGGGGACACAACCAATGCAAGAGAGCTGGACGACAACCCCAGAGAAAGCTCCATACTGATGGACCAGTGTATGACCACCATGTTCATTCATCCCCAGTAGTTCCCAATAGGATAGGCTGCCTCCAGACTCTTAATAGACCTAAGAACAAAGGATTGGCCATATTTGATGCTTCTTTTCCCTGATTTGCTATGACTAGGAAAAACCCAGGGACCCCTATACACCCTTGATGGTTGCCCAGTTCCAACAATGTTCATCTGATGCTGACTTAGCTCCTGAACTCTGGTCAGTGACACTGGAAAGGCTGTGCTCTGAGATCATCAATTATCATTATTATAAGGAGGCTGAGGGCATGGATCTGGGGCATGGAGATCGTCATCTCACCTTGTCAGTTTGATAACATGTATTGAAAATTATGGGAGGAGATGGAATTAATCTAAATAATACTATTTCTAATTTGGCCAGAAACACCTCCATTATCTACTGCCCACTCGGCCTAACGGATGAGGCTACATGAGGCAACGGATACAATGGGTTAGAAGAAGCCATTAGAGGTCATCCTAATACACCATACTTCTGTCTCCTCGGTCATCTGGTGGTAGCTTTGACCCTGCCCTGTTATGAGGCCCACTCCATCTTACTGAGGTTCAGTCATTACTTGTGTCCCTTCTTACACATAGTTACATAGTTAATACGGTTGAAAAAAGACAGAAGTCCATCAAGTTCAACCAACAGTTAGGTGGGGATCTGAATCCCAGAAGGAAGGCCTATCCACCCCAAGGACACAATTCCACCGAGAAATGTCATCCCCAGGACTCATTTCCACCAAGGACCATCCATCCTGGTGACTCCCATGCATCCCAAGGACACAATGCTGACGAGGAATAACTATCCCAAGGTCACAAATCTACCAGGGACTATCCATTCTGAGACCAGAATACTACTGAGGACCGTCCATTCTGAATTCATAATACAGCCTAGGACCATATATCCCAAGGACACAATGCCCACTAGGACCATATATCTGCTGAAAACTCTCCATCTCGAGGACACAATACCTCCGAATACCATCTATTCTGAGGACACACATGCTGCCAAGGATAGTCCATCCCGAGAACACAATGCAGCTCAAGACTGTCCATCCTGAGGTCATAATGCAGCCTAGGACCAACTATACCAAGCACACAATGCTGAGGACTGTCCATCTTGAAGACATAATGCCTTTAAGGACCATCCATCCAAAGGACACAATGCCACCAAGGACTGTTCCATCCGAAGTAAACAATGCTGCAGAGAACCATACATCCTGAGGCCACAGTGCCTCTGAGGAAAGTCCATCTCTAGGACACAATGCTGGTAAAAACCCATCAATCCCTGATTATCATGAGAAGATTGTTTATCTCCACCTGACCTACAAGGCTGGCAGTCACGTGTGCTCCTTGATGGATGGATGTCACATCCATGCCCTGCCCATGCATTAAATCTCCTCATTGAACACAATTAACCACAGATTCTGACAGATTGGAGGCACCAATGTTTATGTAATAGGGTGTGTACAGTATCACTGTATCACATTGATAAGGGCTGTATTATACACTCTATATGGCTCTATTATATACACTCTGTGATGGTGGGATACGGTGTGTTGTCTATCATTTTGTCACTGTTGATAATTTTACAGATTTTAGGAGAGTTGTCTTGCTGCTCTACCATTCGGTGTATTCCTAGAATTGTCCAGTCTTAATTCCATTACAGGAAGGTCTGATAACTGAATCAGCTCAGTGACCATCGGCAGCCTGGTTGTCCTCACGCCTCTTGATGAACCCCTACTGACGTTTCCTGACTGTCCATTCATGACCCTCTGCTCTCCAAATTCTGGAGATCACCCCCTGTGGTTCCTTGATCACTAAGGCACCATTTCCAGGTCTGGGGGGCCTGAAAACCATCCACCCTGTCTGCCTACCCCGGGGATATAAGGACAGCACCTGAGGAGGACAATAGGCCAGCAAGATGAAAAGCAATGGGGCGGGGCGCAGCCGTAGCGAAATGCGGCTTGACTACGGTGGAAGGTGATGGCACACAAGGTTAATGGTAGGGCAAGGTTAGGTGATGGGAGGGGATTGGTGGGGGAGGAGTAGTATTTTTTGCGCCATAGATTTAAGGGTTTGGGGGAGGAGTTTGTTTGAGGGAAGGAAGTTGCCCACCCACCGCCCGTTTACTGTTTATTAGAGGGTGGCTTTGCTGTTCTGCTCTTGTCGTAGCGAGCAGGTTAAAAGAGGGATCCTGGGAGGCAAAACTGGGACTAGGTGCATGGCTATATCTCTTGCGGCGTGCATCTATGGCGTTGTGGGGAATGGCAAGCTGGGGGATCCTGTTTGGGCTAATAGCCTGGCAGGGTTTTAATTCCAAGAGTTGGTGCCCTTGGGTCGAAGAGTGCGGCCGCGGGTAAAAGTTGGATTAAACCTGGATCATGTGAGGAGGTTCGCTAGGGGTCTGCCTCTACAGAGAAGAAGCATCTAGAGCCGCACTGCCATATCGATCTCCAAGCTGGAGGAGTGCGACCCTCATCTCCTGGGGTATTTATCCTGGTATTGGACTGTAGCCGTGTTCCTGGACTGTTTTACCCTTTGTGTGGTGGAGTGTTTTTATGGACCTTTCGGTTTGCATATAATAAAGGTCCTTGGGCTGTTCACTCATTCCTCACTCTGTTTATTTTGGAATATCGGAATAGGACCCCATGACCCACTCTATATGGCTCTATTATATACATTCTATATGGCTCTATTATATATACTATATGGCTCTATTATATACAGTCTATATGGCTCTATTATATACACTCTATATGGCTCTATTATATACACCAGACATCCTCAAACTGCGACCCTCCAGCTGTTGCAAAACAACAACTCCCAGCATGCCCAAACAGCCTACAGGTATCAGCCTACAGCAGGGCATTGTGGGAGTTGTAGTTTTACAACAGCTGGAGGGCCACAGTGTCCTCAGCCCAAACCTGCCTAATAATTGGACAGAGCCAATATGAGGACAGAACGCTAAACTCCTCAATCATCAGGCAGCACCAATGTTGAAGAGTAAATCAAGAACTGACTTTATTGAAGACCAACTCAGTATTTATACAGTTCAAGAAGACTAACAACATAACTCAATCAAACATGAACAGCAAACAGACATCCCCTCCCAGTGTCTTAATGAAAGAATAGGGAGAGAAGAGACACATGTGATGGGATTATCTCCTGAGTGTATCATAGGGTGATCTACTCCTCTACACCGGAGTCAGGTATCTTAATCCCATCACTAACACAATAGAACAAAGGGACAATCAGGGTTAATAGATCCTTGTAACCCCAAGAGGTCTAAGGGGGGTCTCCATAATTCTGCGTCCATAGTCCATAGGAAGGAGGCTAGCCCTCAGGCTTCTCCAGCAGCCCCAGTGACGGTTCAGTCCGTCACATTTCTCCCCTCCCAACAGTAGGCTAACCAGGTACCAGACCCCCAACTAGTCTGGACCTGTGTTAGTCAGACATATGCCGCTGGGGGGAGAGGTTGGCTACCTATTCTCCCTGTAACGCCCTCTGCCGCTGGGGAGAGAGGTCAGCTATCTCTTCTCCCTGGAACGCCCTCTGCCGCTGGGGAGAGAGGTCAGCTACCTCTTCTCCCTGGAACGCCCTCTGCCGCTGGGGAGAGAGGTCAGCTACCTCTTCTCCCTGGAACGCCCTCTGCCGCTGGGGAGAGAGGTCAGCTATCTCTTCTCCCTGGAACGCCCTCTGCCGCTGGGGAGAGAGGTCAGCTACCTCTTCTCCCTGGAACGCCCTCTGCCGCTGGGGAGAGAGGTCAGCTACCTCTTCTCCCTGGAACGCCGTCTGCCGCTGGGGAGAGAGGTCAGCTACCTCTTCTCCCTGGAACGCCCTCTGCCGCTGGGGAGAGAGGTCAGCTCAATAAAAAAGACCACCTGTCTGAGAGAAATGTGCACCCTTGGGACGTAACCTAGGTCACCGGGCGCTAGACATGGAGCCCAACAAAAGGCCATGACCGGAAATGATTAGCCAAAATTCACCGTAAGGGTGACTGGCTGGTAACACATATCAATACAGATGTTATACAAATAAAGAGAGAAGATTAGCCAAATTTTCATGACTGGCTGGTAATACCTATAAGGGTGCAGTATGTGTTTTTGTTTGTCAGTGCTTGTATGGGCTTCTCTTTACGTGATTTCCATTAAAGGTTATGTTTTATTGATATTACTGCCCCTCTCATTTAAAGAGGACCTTTCACCGATCCTGAATCCTGACATTGTGAACTTTGAGAGAGGTCAGCTACCTCTTCTCCCTGGGTGTCACGGCTTGGTGGTAGTTTGCTTTGACAATTTCGCCGCGCATGCTGGTTGACGATGGCAACGTGTTGTATTCCTTGTGTGTGTGCTTTTCCTTTTTAGGCTGTTGCCCTTCCTTTCTAGTGTGCACGGGGTTAAGGTGTGAGCAAGGTGGACCTGGGTGTGGTCTCAGGTCTCTTCATATACTGTTGCTGTGAGATTGAGATCATCTTTGTCTGCCTTATATGAGAAGGAGCTTGCTTCTTTCTGGGATACTATCTGAGGGCCATCCTAGTTTGACATCGATGTCATCTGTGATGTCATCCCCTTGTTTCTATCCCTCTACCTATCCTCACTTGTTGTTTTGAGTATGGTGTGTGATGTACAGGGTGTTTGTTGTATGTCATTTGATGTTCCATGTCTGGTCTATTTGGTGTTTGTAGTCCAGCATGGTTGTTTGACATTTCCCCTGTTTGTCTGTACCTCCAGTAGGGGGTCCCTAGGGTTCCCCGGAGGGGGAACTACATTTTAGTTAGGCAGTGCTGTCTGGGTCCGCCATGCATCTTGTCGCATGGTGGTCCAGGCAGTTACTACTGCTCCTGTGTTTGGTGTTTGTATTGAGTCCAGATATGTGTGTTTGGGCTTCAGTGCTTTTCACAGGATCCAGTGGTTGTTGTGCGAAGGACTCGTTCCTTTTGTTGTTGTGGGCAGGTAAGTGACATTGTGGTCCTGTGGTCTGTTGTCATTCTGCCACAGGACACCTGTCGAGTTAGTTTTCTGCTTACTGTCTGTTCCTTTCCTTGCACCTAGGCCTGCTGGAGACTCCGGTTCATCTGTGTTGTGGATGAACTGGTCGTCTCCTTTTCCTGACCTTTATCCCAGGAATCAGCAGGGCCAGTTAGGGTCTGAGGTTCCAGTGCATGAGCCCTCCTACCATCTGGGTTCGCTCATGCGATTAGGAGGTCAGGGCGAGGATTAGGAATGCTATAGGAGGTGACCTGCTCCCTGATCCTAGCTTCCAGGCCTAGTGGCATTCCTTTCTTCCCTGACATTGTATGGTGGGGGGTTTCCCCCATTTCTGCCTAATAATTGGACAGAGCCAATATATGAGGACAGAACGCTAAACTCCTCAATCATCAGTTGAAGAGTAAATCAAGAACTGACTTTATTGAAGACCAACTCAGTATATATACAGTTCAAGAAGTCTAACAACATAACTCAATCAAACATGAACAGCAAACATCCCCCCCCCCCTCCCCAGTGTCCTAATGAAAGAATAGGGAGCGAGGAGACACATGTGATGGGATTATCTCCTTTGTGTATCATATGGTGATCTACTCCTCTACACCGGAGTCAGCTATCCTAATCCCATCACTAACACAATAGAACAAAGAAACAAATAAACTAACACATTCATTGGGAGTCTCAGTGCAGAGTTAACCCTTTTTGTGTTGCGAGATTCACACCCTGCACCTTTAATGGGCAATAGGAAAGATGTGGCCTATAACTCCACACCTAAATCAGGGTTAATAGTTCCTTGTAACCCCAAGAGGTCTGAGGGGGTCTCCATAGTTCTGGGAGAAAGGAGGCTAGCCCTCAGGCTTCTCCAGCAGCCCCAGTGACGGTTCAGTCCGACACAGGCTCTATTATATACATTCTATATGGCTCTATTATATATACTATATGGCTCTATTATATATACTATATACGGCTCAATTATATACACTATATACGGCTCAATTATACACACTCTATATGGCTCTATTATATACACTCTATATGGCTCTATTATATACACTCTATATGGTTCTATTATATACACTCTATATGGCTCTATTATATACACTCTATATGGCTCTATTATATATACTATATGGCTCTATTATATATACTATATACGGCTCAATTATATACACTATATATGGCTCTATTATACACACTCTATATGGCTCTATTATATACACTATATGGCTCTATTATATATACTATATACGGCTCAATTATACACACTCTATATGGCTCTATTATATACACTCTATATGGCTCTATTATATACACTCTATATGGCTCTATTATATACACTCTATATGGCTCTATTATATACACTCTATATGGCTCTATTATATACACTCTATATGGTTCTATTATATACACTCTATATGGCTCTATTATATACACTCTATATGGCTCTATTATATACACTCTATATGGTTCTATTATATACACTCTATATGGCTCTATTATATACACTCTATATGGCTCTATTATATACAGTCTATATGGCTCTATTATATACACTCTATATGGCTCTATTATATACACTCTATATGGTTCTATTATATACACTCTATATGGCTCTATTATACACACTCTATATGGCTCTATTATATACACTCTATATGGCTCTATTATATACACTCTATATGGTTCTATTATATATACTATATACGGCTCTATTATATATACTATATATGGCTCTATTAGACAAACTCTATATGGTTCTATTATACACACTCTATATGGCTCTATTATATACACTCTATATGGCTCTATTATATATACTATATATGGCTCTATTATATATACTATATGGCTCTATTATACAAACTCTATATGGCTCTATTATATACAGTCTATATGGCTCTATTATATACACTCTATATGGCTCCGTTATGTATTTATTATACTCGCTCACACGTCGCTGACATATTCCGCAGCGCTGTACAGACATTACCATCACCCCGTCCCCAATGGGGCTCACAATCTAAGGTCCCTATCAGGATGTCTGTGGAGGGAATCGCAGGAAACCCTTGGTGAGATTCGTACCTGCCCATCGCCATGTCCCTATTGTTTATTGTGCTCTATATTGCTACGGAAACCATCATATATAAGTAGCGGAGCAGTTTGGTGGATGACATCTACACTGTACGGCGGAATTATTAGTACATTATTTGCACTTTCCATTGGCATCCACATGTTCTGCAGCATCCTGGAGAGATTTCCATAATGAAGCAGAGCAGCGGCTGCCATTATACATGGCGGTAACTGGTAGTGATGACTCCTAATACTGGGAGACCTCAGAGATCAGCGGTGCCCGGCACAACAGCCATTTAGCTTAGTATCGTCCACCCCGCACTAGTTACAGCTATATTTATCCTCTGAATTACCAGTTCTCTAAGAAATTACAGAGCGTCACTCCACAATTATCACACCTCACCGATCTTCTGCTCCATCATAAATGACTGAACCCGCACCCACAGATTACAGCTCTGGAGGACAAGAAATGAGAGCCCTGCCGTATTAACTGCACTGGAGATCCGACTGCTGGTCGACTGACAGTACCCCACTACCCTGTACCCCAAATGTCATTATCTGTACCCCGAGTATCAGTGTCATTATCCTGTACCCCAAGTGTCAGTGTCATTATCCTGTACCCCGAGTGTCAGCGTCATTATCCTGTACTCCAAGTGTCAGTGTCATTATCCTGTACCCCCAGTGTCATTATCCTGTACCCCAAGTGTCAGCGTCATTATCCTGTACCCCGAGTGTCAGTGTCATTATCCTGTACCCCGAGTGTCAGTGTCATTATCCTGTACCCGAGTGTCATTATCCTGTACCCCAGTGTCAGTGTCATTATCCTGTACCCCGAGTGTCAGTGTCATTATCCTGTACCCCGAGTGTCAGTGTCATTATCCTGTACCCAAGTGTCAGCATCATTATCCTGTACCCCCAGTGTCATTATCCTGTACCCCCAGTGTCAGTGTCATTATCCTGTACCCCCAGTGTCAGTGTCATTATCCTGTACCCCCAGTGTCAGTGTCATTATCCTGTACCCCGAGTGTCATTATCATTATCCTGTACCCCCAGTGTCAGTGTCATTATCCTGTACCCCGAGTGTCAGTGTCATTATCCTGTACCCCGAGTGTCATTATCCTGTACCCCCAGTGTCAGTGTCATTATCCTGTACCCCCAGTGTCAGTGTCATTATCCTGTACCCCCAGTGTCAGTGTCATTATCCTGTACCCCGAGTGTCAGTGTCATTATCCTGTACCCCGAGTGTCAGTGTCATTATCCTGTACCCCGAGTGTCATTATCCTGTACCCCCAGTGTCATTATCCTGTACCCCGAGTGTCATTATCCTGTACCCCCAGTGTCAGTGTCATTATCCTGTACCCCGAGTGTCAGTGTCATTATCCTGTACCCCGAGTGTCAGTGTCATTATCCTGTACCCCGAGTGTCATTATCCTGTACCCCCAGTGTCAGTGTCATTATCCTGTACCCCGAGTGTCAGTGTCATTATCCTGTACCCCGAGTGTCAGTGTCATTATCCTGTACCCCGAGTGTCATTATCCTGTACCCCCAGTGTCATTATCCTGTACCCCGAGTGTCATTATCCTGTACCCCCAGTGTCAGTGTCATTATCCTGTACCCCGAGTGTCAGTGTCATTATCCTGTACCCCGAGTGTCAGTGTCATTATCCTGTACCCCAAGTGTCAGTGTCATTATCCTGTACCCCGAGTGTCAGTGTCATTATCCTGTACCCCGAGTGTCAGTGTCATTATCCTGTACCCCGAGTGTCATTATCCTGTACCCCCAGTGTCATTATCCTGTACCCCGAGTGTCATTATCCTGTACCCCCAGTGTCAGTGTCATTATCCTGTACCCCGAGTGTCAGCGTCATTATCCTGTACCCCAAGTGTCAGTGTCATTATCCTGTACCCCGAGTGTCAGTGTCATTATCCTGTACCCCAAGTGTCAGTGTCATTATCCTGTACCCCGAGTGTCAGTGTCATTATCCTGTACCCCGAGTGTCTTTATCCTGTACCCCCAGTGTCATTATCCTGTACCCCGAGTGTCAGTGTCATTATCCTGTACCCCGAGTGTCAGTGTCATTATCCTGTACCCCAAGTGTCAGTGTCATTATTCTGTACCCCAAGTGTCAGTGCCATTATCCTTTACCCCCAGTGTCATTATCCTGTACCCCGAGTGTCATTATCCTGTACCCCCAGTGTCATTATCCTGTACCCCGAGTATCAGTGTCATTATCCTGTACCCCGAGTATCAGTGTTATTACCCTGCACCCCAAATGTCATTATCTGTACCCCGAGTGTCAGTGTCATTATCCTGTACCCCAAGTGTCAGTGTCATTATCCTGTACCCCAGTGTCAGTGTCATTATCCTGTACCCCCAGTGTCAGTGTCATTATCCTGTACCCCAAGTGTCAGTGTCATTATCCTGTACCCAGAGTGTCAGTGTCATTATCCTGTACCCCAGTGTCAGTGTCATTATCCTGTACCCAAGTGTCAGTGTCATTATCCTGTACCCCCAGTGTCAGTGTCATTATCCTGTACCCCCAGTGTCAGTGTCATTATCCTGTACCCCAGTGTCAGTGTCATTATCCTGTACCCCGAGTGTCAGTGTCATTATCCTGTACCCCAAATGTCAGTGTCATTATCCTGTACCCCGAGTGTCAGCGTCATTATCCTGTACCCCGAGTGTCAGTGTCATTATCCTATACCCCGAGTGTCAGTGTCATTATCCTGTACCCCAGTGTCCTTATCCTGTACCCCCAGTGTCATTATCCTGTACCCCAAGTGTCAGTGTCATTATCCTGTACCCCAAGTGTCAGTGTCATTATCCTGTACCCCAAGTGTCAGCATCATTATCCTGTACCCCGAGTGTCATTATCTGTACCCCGAGTGTCAGTGTCATTATCCTGTACCCCCAGTGTCAGTGTCATTATCCTGTACCCCAAGTGTCAGTGTCATTATCCTGTACCCCCAGTGTCAGTGTCATTATCCTGTACCCCGAGTGTCAGTGTCATTATCCTGTACCCCCAGTGTCAGTGTCATTATCCTGTACCCCGAGTGTCAGTGTCATTATCCTGTACCCTGAGTGTCAGTGTCATTATCCTGTACCCCGAGTGTCAGTGTCATTATCCTGTACCCCGAGTGTCAGTGTCATTATCCTGTACCCCGAGTGTCAGTGTCATTATCCTGTACCCCGAGTGTCAGTGTCATTATCCTGTACCCCGAGTGTCAGTGTCATTATCCTGTACCCCGAGTGTCAGTGTCATTATCCTGTACCCCGAGTGTCAGTGTCATTATCCTGTACCCCCAGTGTCAGTGTCATTATCCTGTACCCCGAGTGTCAGTGTCATTATCCTGTACCCCGAGTGTCAGTGTCATTATCCTGTACCCCAAGTGTCAGTGTCATTATCCTGTACCCCAAGTGTCAGTATCATTATCCTGTACCCCGAGTGTCAGTGTCATTATCCTGTACCCCAAGTGTCAGTGTCATTATCCTGTACCCCCAGTGTCAGCGTCATTATCCTGTACCCCGAGTGTCAGTGTCATTATCCTGTACCCCGAGTGTCAGTATCATTATCCTGTACCCCGAATGTCAGTGTCATTATCCTGTACCCCGAGTGTCAGTATCATTATCCTGTACCCCGAGTGTCAGTATCATTATCCTGTACCCCCAGTGTCAGTGTCATTATCCTGTACCCCCAGTGTCAGTGTCATTATCCTGTACCCCCAGTGTCAGCATCATTATCCTGTACCCCGAGTGTCAGTGTCATTATCCTGTACCCCGAGTGTCAGTATCATTATCCTGTACCCCGAGTGTCAGTGTCATTATCCTGTACCCCCAGTGTCAGTGTCATTATCCTGTACCCCCAATGTCAGTATCATTATCCTGTACCCCGAGTGTCAGTGTCATTATCCTGTACCCCCAGTGTCAGTGTCATTATCCTGTACCCCCAGTGTCAGTGTCATTATCCTGTACCCCAAGTGTCAGTGTCATTATCCTGTACCCCAAGTGTCAGTGTCATTATCCTTTACCCCAAGTGTCAGCGTCATTATCCTGTACCCCGAGTGTCAGTGTCATTATCCTGTACCCCAAGTGTCAGTGTCATTATCCTGTACCCCCAGTGTCATTATCCTGTACCCCCAGTGTCAGTGTCATTAACCTGTACCCCGAGTGTCAGTGTCATTATCCTGTACCCTAGTGTCAGTGTCATTATCCTGTACCCCAAGTATCAGTGTCATTATCTTGTAGCCCCAGTGTCAGTGTCATTATCCTGTACCCCCAGTGTCAGTGTCATTATCCTGTACCCCAAGTATCAGTGTCATTATCCTGTACCCCAGTGTCAGTGTCATTATCCTGTACCCCGAGTATCAGTGTCATTATCCTGTACCCCCAGTGTCAGTGTCATTATCCTGTACCCCAAGTGTCAGTGTCATTATCCTGTACCCCCAGTGTCAGTGTCATTATCCTGTACCCCGAGTGTCAGTGTCATTATCCTGTACCCCAAGTGTCAGTGTCATTATCCTGTACCCCCAGTGTCAGTGTCATTACCCTGTACCCCCATAGTCAGTGTCATTATCCTGTACCCCCAGTGTCAGTGTCATTATCCTGTACCCCGAGTGTCAGTGTCATTATCCTGTACCCCAAGTGTCAGTGTCATTATCCTGTACCCCCAGTGTCAGTGTCATTATCCTGTACCCCGAGTGTCAGTGTCATTATCCTGTACCCCAAGTGTCAGTGTCATTATCCTGTACCCCCAGTGTCAGTGTCATTACCCTGTACCCCCATAGTCAGTGTCATTATCCTGTACCCCCAGTGTCAGTGTCATTATCCTGTACCCCCAGTGTCAGTGTCATTATCCTGTACCCCAAGTGTCAGTGTCATTATCCTGTACCCCCAGTGTCAGTGTCATTATCCTGTACCCCGAGTGTCAGTGTCATTATCCTGTACCCCCAGTGTCAGTGTCATTATCCTGTACCCCCAGTGTCATCATCCTGTACCCCGAGTGTCAGTGTCATCATCCTGTACCCCAAGTGTCAGTGTCATTATCCTGTACCCCCAGTGTCAGTGTCATCATCCTGTACCCCGAGGTGTATAAGTCCAGGTTGCGGTATTACTTTGGCTCTCTTTGTGTGAATCACTGATCGCTCTGATCCCTGACTCAGCAGCGCCATCTTCTGGTAATATTACAGAATAACTCAACTTAAAACTGCTGTAATTATTACATAGAGGATGATGGCAGCCCCCGATCCTTCTAGTCACCCTTCTATTATGTGTTTCTCCCGGTCAGGTTCACATTCTGCAGGTTCTCCACCCACCTCTACTGGGAGTTTGTTATGTCATGTAACATATATGAAGGTTTCCATCATGTCTCCTCTCCCCTTCTCTCCTCATGTAACATTTTTGAAGGTTTCCATCATGTCTCCTCTCCCTAAGAGCATTGTTTCACATCTAGACACATTGATCTGCAGTTTCCACGGTTTGTTTGATCATCAGCCCCATTACACAAACCTCTCCTACCAAACCTACATGACAGGCCCTTGAGGTCATCACTTGTAACCTGTCACTCCTCAGAGCGCACACCATGAACCAGAACCCTCTGGTGTCTATTCATCAGCTGAAGAGTCCGGGAATCCACTGAAGAGTCCGGGTATCCACTGAAGAGTCCGGGTATCCCCTGAAGAGTCTGGGTATCCACTGAAGAGTCCGGGTATCCACTGAAGAGTCCGGGTATCCACTGACGAGTCCGGGTATCCACTGAAGAGTCCAGGTATCCACTGAAGAGTCCGGGTATCCACTGAAGAGTCCGGGTATCCACTGAAGAGTCCGGGTATCCACTGAAGAGTCCGGGTATCCTCTGAACTATCCCAGGAACACACTAATCATGCATCTTTTATCTATCAGCTCTTTGTAGGAGACTGCATTGAAGGCCCAGGTAGGTGATATCCAGTGCACCACCTTTATCCAACACTTAGCCAAAGAAATCAATAAGATTAGTTTGACAAGAATTGCATTCGGTGAGGCTATTGCTGGTTTATAGGTGGTCAGTCATCTTCTTTTAGGAGGGTTTCCATTATTTACAGTGTATACTAAAACTGAGGTCAAGGTAACTGGTCTGTAGTCTCCAGTTTCTTCTTGTGGACGGGTACAAGATCGGCCATTTTCCAGAAACATCAACCATTAGGAAGGACTGGTTAAACATGCCAGTTAGGGGAGCAGCCGCCAAAGACCGGAGGTCTGTAAGGAGTCTGGGATGAACACCATCTGGACCAATTACCTTCCTTGACTTTAAATGTGCAAATTCATCTGTAACTTCGACCTCAAAAAACTCCATCTAAGCCCTTACAGCTTGAAGGAACACCATTCCCATACAATTTATAATTGTAAAAGCCAACTTCTGAAAATACTGAACAAAAGAAACCATTAAAGTGGTCAGTGACAACCTTATCCCCATCACTGTAGTTATAACAGCGTTATCCCCCATCACTGTAGTTATAACAGCCTTATCCCCATCACTGTAGTTATAACAGCCTTATCCCCATTACTGTAGTTATAACAGCGTTATCCCCCATCACTGTAGTTATAACAGCCTTATCCCCATCACTGTAGTTATAACAGCCTTATCCCCATTACTGTAGTTATAACAGCGTTATCCCCATCACTGTAGTTATAACAGTCTTATCTCCATCACTGTAGATATAACAGTCTTATCCCCCATCACTGTAGTTATAACAGCCTTATCCCCATCACTGTAGTTATAACAGCCTTATCCCCATTACTGTAGTTATAACAGCGTTATCCCCATCACTGTAGATATAACAGTCTTATCCCCATCACTGTAGTTATAACAGCGTTATCCCCATCACTGTAGATATAACAGTCTTATCTCCATCACTGTAGTTATAACAGTCTTATCTCCATCACTGTAGTTATAACAGTCTTATCCCCATCACTGTAGTTATAACAGCCTTATCCCCATTACTGTAGTTATAACAGCCTTATCCCCATCACTGTAGTTATAACAGTCCTATCCCCATCACTGTAGTTATGACAGTCTTATCCCCCATCACTGTAGTTATAACAGCCTTATCCCCCATCACTGTAGTTATAACAGTCTTATCCCCATCACTGTAGATATAACAGTCTTATCCCCATCACTGTAGTTATAACAGTCTTATCTCCATCACTGTAGTTATAACAGTCTTATCTCCATCACTGTAGTTATAACAGTCTTATCTCCATCACTGTAGTTATAACAGTCTTATCCCCATCACTGTAGTTATAACAGTCTTATCCCCCATCACTGTAGTTATAACAGTCTTATCTCCATCACTGTAGTTATGACAGTCTTATCCCCATCACTGTAGTTATAACAGCCTTATCCCCATCACTGTAGTTATAACAGTCTTATCCCCATCACTGTAGTTATAACAGTCTTATCCCCATCACTGTAGTTATAACAGTCTTATCCCCGATCACTGTAGATATAACAGTCTTATCCCCATCACTGTAGTTATAACAGTCTTATCTCCATCACTGTAGTTATAACAGTCTTATCCCCATCACTGTAGTTATAACAGTCTTATCCCCCATCACTGTAGATATAACAGCCTTATCTCCATCACTGTAGTTATAACAGTCTTATCCCCCATCACTGTAGTTATAACAGTCTTATCCCCCATCACTGTAGTTATAACAGTCTTATCTCCATCACTGTAGTTATAACAGTCTTATCTCCATCACTGTAGTTATAACAGTCTTATCCCCCATCACTGTAGTTATAACAGTCTTATCCCCATCACTGTAGTTATAACAGTCTTATCCCCATCACTGTAGTTATAACAGTCTTATCCCCATCACTGTAGTTATAACAGTCTTATCCCCATCACTGTAGTTATAACAGTCTTATCCCCATCACTGTAGTTATAACAGCCTTATCTCCATTACTGTAGTTATAACAGTCTTATCCCCATCACTGTAGTTATAACAGTCTTATCCCCATCACTGTAGTTATAACAGCCTTATCTCCATCACTGTAGTTATAACAGTCTTATCCCCATCACTGTAGTTATAACAGTCTTATCCCCATCACTGTAGTTATAACAGCCTTATCTCCATTACTGTAGTTATAACAGTCTTATCCCCCATCACTGTAGTTATAACAGCGTTATCCCCATCACTGTAGTTATAACAGTCTTATCCCCATCACTGTAGTTATAACAGTCTTATCTCCATCACTGTAGTTATAACAGCCTTATCCCCATTACTGTAGTTATAACAGTGTTATCCCCATCACTGTAGTTTTAACAGTGTTATCCCCATCACTGTAGTTATAACAGTCTTATCCCCATCACTGTAGTTA
The DNA here is from genome assembly GCF_905171765.1 of Bufo bufo. Classification (NCBI taxonomy): domain Eukaryota; kingdom Metazoa; phylum Chordata; class Amphibia; order Anura; family Bufonidae; genus Bufo; species Bufo bufo. The sequence goes on from NC_053399.1 coordinate 100,473,451, forward strand.
TAACAGTCTTATCCCCATTACTGTAGTTATAACAGTCTTATCTCCATCACTGTAGTTATAACAGTCTTATCCCCATTACTGTAGTTATAACAGTGTTATCCCCATCACTGTAGTTTTAACAGTGTTATCCCCATCACTGTAGTTATAACAGTCTTATCCCCATCACTGTAGTTATAACAGTCTTATCTCCATCACTGTAGTTATAACAGCCTTATCCCCATCACTGTAGTTATAACAGTCTTATCTCCATCACTGTAGTTATAACAGTCTTATCCCCATCACTGTAGTTTTAACAGTGTTATCCCCATCACTGTAGTTATAACAGTCTTATCCCCATCACTGTAGTTATAACAGTCTTATCTCCATCACTGTAGTTATAACAGCCTTATCCCCATCACTGTAGTTATAACAGTCTTATCTCCATCACTGTAGTTATAACAGTCTTATCCCCATCACTGTAGTTATAACAGTCTTATCCCCATCACTGTAGTTATAACAGTCTTATCTCCATCACTGTAGCTATAACAGTCTTATCCCCCATCACTGTAGTTATAACAGTCTTATCTCCATCACTGTAGTTATAACAGTCTTATCTCCATCACTGTAGTTATAACAGTCTTATCCCCCATCACTGTAGTTATAACAGTCTTATCCCCATCACTGTAGTTATAACAGTGTTATCCCCTTCACTGTAGTTATAACAGTGTTATCCCCATCACTGTAGTTATAACAGTCTTATCTCCATCACTGTAGTTATAACAGTCTTATCCCCATCACTGTAGTTATAACAGTCTTATCTCCATCACTGTAGTTATAACAGTCTTATCCCCATCACTGTAGTTATAACAGTCTTATCTCCATCACTGTAGATATAACAGTCTTATCCCCATCACTGTAGTTATAACAGTCTTATCCCCATCACTGTAGTTATAACAGCCTTATCTCCATCACTGTAGTTATAACAGCCTTATCTCCATCACTGTAGTTATAACAGTCTTATCCCCCATCACTGTAGTTATAACAGTCTTATCCCCATCACTGTAGATATAACAGTCTTATCCC